>NC_044981.1:76335910-76686588 GCF_008728515.1 Papio anubis
CTGCACGTTGTGCACATGTACCCTAGAACTTAAAGTATAATTTAAAAAAAATTCATTTTGGAGGCTGATATTGTAAAACAATTCTTAATACTATGTGCTAGGCATTGGGCTATGAATGCTTTCTATGTGCAGTATTTTAAAATGTTCACAAAACTTTATCGTTACATGATTTCTCAATTTAAATCATAGGAAAACCAAGACTTAGAGTGTATACATAACCTGCCCATATTGACAGAGTCATTACGATGTAGAAATACATCAAAGTTTAGTGATAGGTTTCAGCACCATGAAATTATCCAGCTTCCCACCTGTCTTGATTACTTTCATTTGTATATGCTGAGGAAAAGGGAGGCTATATTAGTTTCATATTGTTTTCATAATAATTACCACAAATTGGGTGGATCAAACAATGCAAATTTTTTGTCTTACCATTCTGAGTTCAAAAGTCTTTCCTGGCTCTTATCCATTCAAAAGTCCTTCATGGATTCCTGAATCAAGGTGTTAGTAGGGCTGTGTTCCTTTAAGGAGTGTTTAGAAGAGAATCCATTTAACCTGTCTTTCTGGCTTATGCAAGCCGTCTGTATTTCTTTTGATACATGGCCTCCTGGTTCCATCTTTAAAGCCTTCTCTGGCCCTGCTTTTATGGTCATATATTTTTTCAAACTCTCTTCTTCATCTCTCCTCTTTCACTTTTAAGGATTCTTGTGATTAAACTGGGTCTATCCTGATAATCCAAAATTATCTCCTTACCTTAAGGTGAACTGATTATCAACCTTAATCTCATATGTAACTTTATTTTTCCTTTTCCATGTAAACTAATATATTCCCAGGTTCCAAAAATTCAGACTTGGATATCTTTAGGAAAGCCATTAATTATTCACCTACTACAGAGCCTAAGAGCAGAGATTGATAAAATCTTAGGTCTGAAGTCTCTTGTATTAGATCAATTGGGGATAGTGGTCCCAGAATTCACTCTCCTTTATATATTATGAGTAAAAATCCTGAAGAAGGGTTAATCCACTTCAACATAATTATATCTATTACAGTCAAGGAAAACTTGGGCTTCACTAACTCAAGGAGGATGTCTTCACTGCGGAGAGAAACAGTGAGCTATAATATTCATATGCTCACATTCATTGATCTGTCTATGACACTTATCTTGACATCACCCCTAGCCAGTGGAGGGAGCAATTAGATCATACCAACACATTTTATCCCAGTTTATTGGTTTACAGAGAGCTTCTTATTGGTGTTTCCCTCTCAGAAAATCATATTATTTTGTGCAACATTTTACCATCTATGTTTATTGCTGGGTATAATGGGCACTGGCAATATGATCATTCTCCTGAGCTATCCAGAAATCCTTTTTTTTTTTTTTTTTTTTTCCTATTTCTCTGAAAAAAAGAAAGAGACTGAAATTCTTGTAGAAAAACTTCTAGTCACGCTACACATCCTCAAGTATGATTATTTTCAGATTGGTGGGTATTAGCGGATTTTTTTTTTTTAGACAGAGTCTCGCTCTGTCGCCCAGGCTGGAGTGCAGTGATCTCACCTCCTCACTGCAAGCTCCGCCTCCCAGGTTCAGGCCATTCTCCTGCCTCAGCCTCCCTACTAGCTGGGACTGCAGGCGCCCCCCACTACACCCGGCTAATTTTTTGTATTATTAGTAGAGACGGGGTTTCACCGTGTTAGCCAGGATGTTCTTGATCTCCTGACCTCGTGATCCGCCCGCCTCGGCTTCCCAAAGTGCTGGAATTACAGGCGTGAGCCACCGCGCCCGGCCTATTAGCCGAAATTATAAGGATTTAACCTCTCACTTTTCCCTAAATACTAGTTAATTTTCTTACAATGATGAGGGATTTGGATTAGAAAGTGTAGGAAACCAAGCTGAAACAGAATAAGTATCACAGATTACAAAATTATATATTGGGTTCTTTCCTTGGTTTAAGGAATCCTTGGTTAATTAATAACTGCCTCATTGAGCTTATCATATTTTTCATTCCATTGGGTCATCAAGTATAGAGCTTTTATATTTTGGCCTTATTCTACCTTCTGATGTTGAAAGAGTTATATGCATGTGTGCATGTATGTAAATACACATATACCTGTATATAGTACATAGAATATACATGCGAAAGATTCTACTTAGAGTCAATCACTTTAATATATTTAAAATAAAAGACTTTTTATTCACATTCTTATACATTTAGTATGTTTGCTTTGTATGTACATGTTTTTACTGAAATAAGCCATGTTGTATATTTCATACTAATTATTATTTTATTATTCAAATGTTACATTTTAAAAATGGTCCATCTATGTTTTCATGATTTTATAATTTTCATAATTACATTTAGTCCATTGATTCCAATGGCTTCATAATTCTACCATCACAACCAAGACCCATTTCTTACATAGCCCTTTGGTGATGGAAAGAAGATTGGTTGCCTCTATAACCCTGACGTCAAATATGATGCTGCTGTGAACATTCTGTCACATATCTTCTCAGTAACGTATTTGAGAATTTGTTTGAGTCTGTGCTCAGGATCAGAATTTCTGAGTTAAATGGTACATGTATATTTTATTTGACTATGTTCCAAAAGCTTGCTCTGCCTAATAGTTAATTAGATCTACATTCCCAGCACTGCATGAAGACTTATATATTCCACATCGCTGTAAACAAGAGACATAGGAAATGTCTAAACAAAAGGTAACTACTTAAAAACACCAAGGATATTTGATTCAAAAATGTAGATTATTTAATTCACAATTTTTAAAATTTATTGTAATAAATACTTGAAAAAATCTTATAAATGTAAAACTTAATGTATTAGTTTCAGACAGTTCAAAATACAGTATTTATTCTCAATATTGAAGGACAAACTTAATTGTTTATGTTTGAATGTCTGGTGTAGAGGAATGGAAAAATATGGTCAAGATGACATAGAAAATATCCTAGAGGAGTTTTAGTATGAGCAAAGTCAAATATTTTTATGACACTAATAGTTATTTAAAGTTATCCTGTTTAACTGCAGTCCATTCTGTGAATCAAATTGCCTTATCTTTGTCTTAAAAAATGTTACATTTCTATGAATGTTTATAACAACATTTGATAGCTATTTGCTTTGCTTAGTCTCTTGGATAAATCAAAGTTTGTATCAGTCCATAATTTATTGTAGGAAATTACCTAATAAAACATAGAGGGTTTTTAAATAATAGTGGCTATTATTCAAAAATGTTTTGACAAAATGAAAAATAATAAAAGAAATACTTAGCATTTTAAGTAGTTTTGGGACAAACTGAACAGTAATGGATTGATTGAACATATCAATCTGTAAAACAGGTAGACCGTCACTTGATAAAACTGGCTTAAATTTAATGATTTTGATCCAAAAAAAAATCAACTCTGCAAGTCTCTGACTGTAAATTAAGAGAAATTTGATTGATCTCAGAAATATAATACTTTTTTTGTTTAATAAAAGTGTTTTGGTTTAGTGTAAAATGAAGGAATCAGACAATATGGCCACAGTTGGGTAAGTCAGAAATAAAGATGTATTATTTTTAGTTACTATATATTCCAAAAAGCATATGAATATGAAATATATTTACACAGTGAATAAAACATACCATTGTTAATATTCCAATAAATATTTTGACTTATAGGAAAATAGGTTATTGTGAAATTTAGAGCTACAACTGAGACATTGCCATAACGCCTTGCTGTTGATCCTCTACTGGATAGTTGAGGCTTAAAGGCATATTCTCTACAAAGTCTCTAGGGATGGAAATACCTCAAGATTTTTAGGTTTGTTTTTACCTAACTATTACTCACAGAATATGTACCTGCCAACATTAATAAGCTTTCTCTTCTGACCAGCACAGCTATTCTCACTGATTCTGATCTTTGAAAGGGCTCAAGTTACTTGCGGGCTGAACAGTGACAGAAGACGTCTCTTTGGGTATAACTTGACCGAATAGTTCTTAATGGTAGCTAAGAGACATTTGCATGTGCTCAGTTTGTACAGTATCATGTTTTCAGAAAAGTTTTAAGTTCACAGCAAAATTAAAAAGAAAGCACAAACATTTCCTCTATACCCTCTCCCCATACACATGCATAGCCTCCCATGTTATCAACATCTCCCGAGATGTTGGTAACAAATACGAGAGTAATGTATTTGTTACCATTGATAAACCTATATTGACACTTCACCATCACCCAAAATCCACAGTTCACTTAGGGCTCTCTCTTGCTGTTTTATATTCTATGGGTTTGTAGGAATGTATAATGGCATTTTTTCATCATTATAGTATCATACAGAGTATTTTCATTTTTCTAAAAATCCTCTCTGCTTCACCTATTCATATCTTCTCCTTCCATATAACCCACGGAAGCCACTGATCTTTTTATGTTCTCCATAGTTTTTTTTCCAGGTTATGGTATGGATGGAATCATATGGTCTTTTCAGATTTCGTTTGCTTGTATTCACAAAATTACATGCTGGGGTTTTGATTGACAGTGTATCATATTTACAGGTTGGGAGGAACTGGTATTACAAGTTGGGAGGAACTGGTATCTGAATAATTTTTAAGACTTCTTACCCATAAACATAGAATATCTCTTTATTTAGTTATTCTTTGATTTAATCATCAGAATTGTGTAGTTTTTCTCATATAGATCTTGTACATGTTTTATTAGATTTTACCTAAGTATTTTTTTGAACGCTAATGTAAGTGGTATTGTATTTTTAATTTTGATTTCCACTTGTTAACTGCTGGTATATGTGAAAGCAATAGACTTTTATGTATTAGCCTTGTATTCTACAACTTTACTATAATTGCTTATTAGTTCCAGGAGTTTTGAGGTCATTGTTGTTGATTCTTTCAGATTTTCTTCATAGATGTTCATGTTATCTGTAAATAAAGACAGTGTTACTGCTTACTTCCCAATCTGTGTATCTTTGTCTTTTTTTCTGGTCTGATTGCATTAGCTAGAACTTCCATTAAGATGTTGAAAGAGTAGTTGAGAGTGGACATTTTTTCCGTACCTAATCTTAATGCAAAAGATTTGAATTTCTCCCTATTATGTGTAATGTTACCTGTATGTTTCCTGTACATATTCTTTATCAAGTTGAGAAAGTTCCTTTCTATTCTTATTATACTGAGAGTTTTTTTTTTTTAAACTCTCAACTCTCTGGGTATTGTGTTTTGCCAAATGCTTTTTCTGCATCAATTGGTATAATCATATGATTTTTTTAGATGTTAATGTGATGGATTATATTAATAGATTTTGGAATGTTGAATCAGTTTTGCATAGGAATAAAATCCCACTGGATTTGGTGTATAATTCTTTCTCAACATTGGATTCGATTGCTAGTATTTTGTTGAGAATTTTTTTTTGTTTTGATACAGGGCCTCACTGTTACCCAGACTGGAGTGCAGGGGTGCGATCACAGCTCACTGCATCCTTGACCTTCCAGGCTCAGGAGATCCACCCACCTCATCCCAACAAGTATCTGGGACTTTGGGCATGCACCACCAGGCCTAGCTATGTTTAAAAAAATGTGTAGTGGTAGAGTCTTACAATACTGCCCAGGCAATTGCCCACTCCTGGGGTCAAGAGTGTTGAGGAGTTTCATATCTATGTTTATGCATCTACATCTATTTCTCTGTAGTTTTTGTAATGTCACTGGTTTTGATAGTAGAAAGGAGTCCCTTTGCTTCTATCCTCTGGAAGAGACTGTAGAAGATTGATATAATTTCTTCCTTAACTGTTTGGTAAAATAGTAAAATTTACTATTAAACCCATCTGGGCCTGGTGGTTTTAGTTTGGGAAGTTATTAACTATGGATTCAATGTCTTTAATATATGTAGGTCTGTTCAAAGTTGTATGTTTCCCCTTGTGTGAGTTTTGGTAGCTTATATCTTTTAAGGAATTGATCCATTTTATCAAAGTTATGAAATTTATGGGTGAAGAGTTCCTCATAGCATGCATTTATGATCCTTTTAATGTCCATAGGATCTATAGTAATGTCACCATTTTCATTTGTGATATCAGCAATTTTTATTCTTTCTTATTCTAATCTTGCTGAAGACTAGTCATTTTATTGATCTTTTAAATATCAGTTGTTTTTATTGATCATTGATTTCCTGCTTTCAATTTTATTTATTTCTGCTCTATTTTTTCTTATTTTTCTTCTGCTTACTTTGTGTTTATTTTGCTCTTCCTTTTCCTAGTTTACTGTGGTAGGAATTTATATTACTGACTTTAGATCTTTTCTTCTAAGCACGATTTTTGCTAGATCTTACAAATTTTACTAAGTTGTGTTATATTTTCACTTAGTTAATATTTTAAACTTCTCTTGACATTTCTTCTTTGACTAATATCTTATTTAAAAGTGTGTTTTTTGTTTAACCTCCAGGTATTCTAGGTTTTTTCAGTTAGCTCTCTGTTATTGATTTCTAGTTTAATTTATTTGTAGTCTGAGTATAGGTATTGCTTGATTTCTACTCTTTTAATTTTGGTAAAGTTTGTTTTATGGCCCAGCATGTAGTCTATCTTCATGAATGTTTCATGCGAGCTTGAGAAGAATGTGTATTCTGCTATTGTTGGATGAAGTAATCTATAGATGTTCATTATGTCCAGTTGATCGATGGTGTTGTTGAGTTTAATTATGAACTCATTGAAATTCTGCTTGTCAGATCTGCCCATTTCTGATGAAGTCATATCGAAGTCCCCAAGTATATTAGTGGATTCATCTATTTCTCCTTGAAGTTCTATCAGTTTTTGCCTCACACAGTTTCATGCTCTGTTGTTAGACACATACACATTAAGTCATTATATAACGCCCTCTTTTTATCTGTGATAAGTTTCCTTTCTTTGAAGTCTGCTCTGTTTGAAACTAATATAGCTACTCTGTTTTTTTTTAAATTCATGTTGGCATGGTCTATCTTTCTCCATCTAGTACTTTTAATCTCTGTGTGTCTCTCTATATTTAAAATGGGTTTCTTGTAGGCAAAATTTGGGTTTTCTTTTTTTATCCACTCTGATAATCTCTGTATTTCAATTAGTGCATTTAGATCATTGATTTTCTTAGTGATTTTTATATAATTGGATTAATATCTACCACATTTGGCACTGTTTTCTATTTGAAAACCTTTGTTCTTTCTTATGTCTTCCACTCTTTTTCTTCCCTTTGTGGTTTTAACTGAGCATTTTATATGATTTCATTTTTCTCTTTTCTTACCATAATATATATACATATATATTACTTTTCTCAGTATAATATTTGCTCTAGAGTTTGCAATATACACTTACGATTAATTCACATTCACTTTAAAATAATCTTATCCTGATTCATAGGTAGTGTTACTAACTTACAATAACAAAATAATTATAATTTCTTCCTCTCATCTTTTATGTCATTATCATTCATTTCACTTATATACAGGTGTATGCACACAAACACACACGTATACAATCAGCCCTCTATATCCATGCAGTCTACATCTTTGAATTCAAACAACCGTGAATCAAAACTATTTTTAAAAACAAAAATTAAAATACAAAAAATATATAATAAACAATACAGTGGAACAACTGCTTACATTTATTTACATTATCTTAGGTATTATAGGTAATCCAGAGACAATTTGAAGTATATGGGAGGATGTGCATAGGTTTTATAGAAATGCTAAATCATTTTATTTGAGAGACTTGAGCATTCATAGTTTTTGGCATCTGTGGGAGGTCCTAGAACCATTCGCCTGTTAATACTGAGGAATGACTGCATATAAACATACATAAGTGAATACGTTGGTGCTGTTATAATTTTGAACAATCTCTTCTTAGATCAATCAAAAATAAGAAATATAAAAGCTTTAAATTTACCTTCACTTACTTTTTTTGATATTCTTCCTTTCCTTAAGTAGATCCGAATTGTTGACCTATATTTTTGCCTTACAAAAGTTTTAAGGTCTCTGGCAAGACAGGTCCACTGGCAACAAATTATCTCATCTTTGTTTCATCTGAGGAATAAATTATTTTTCCTAGACTTTTGAAGGTTGACTTCATAGAGTACAGAATTCTAGATTGGTGATTTTTTTTCTCTAACACTTTAAATATTTCACTTCACTTGCATGGTTTCTGAGAAGTCAGATATGATTTTTATTTTTGTTCCTCTATATGTGTTTTATTCTCCCTTAACTTTTCAAAAAATATTCATCTTTGAATTTCTGTAGTTTAAAAGTTATATGCCTAGCTATAATTTTTTGGCATTTATTCTGCTTGATGTTCTCTGAGCTCCCTGGATCTGTGGTTTGGCGTATAATGATAATTTGGGGAAATTCTCAATCATTATTGTTTCAAATATTTCCTTGCTCCTTTTTCTTTTTTTCATATTCTTATATTCCCATTACACATGTTTCATCTTTTGTAGTCGATCCACAGTCCTTAAAAACTCTGTTTTTTTTTTTTTTTCAGTCTTTGTTTGCTTTGCTTTTCAAAGTTTCTATTGCCATGTCTTTCAATTCTTTCTTTCCTCAGCCATGTCTAGTCTACTAATAAGTCCATCTAAGGAATTCTTCATTTCTGTTACAGTATTTTTGTTCTCTGGCGTTACTTTGTGGTTCTAAGTGTTTCTATTACTCTGATTACATTGCCAATCTGTTCTTGCATGTAGTCTATTATACTCATGAGAACCTACAGTGTATTTATCATAATAGTTTTAGATTCCTGGTCTGATAATTCCAATATCCCTGCCATGTCTGCTTCTGATGCTTGTTCTGTCTTTCAAATTGTGTTTTTTGCCTTTTGCCATGCTTTGTAATTTTTTATTGGTAGCTGGATATGATATACTGGCTGAAACGAACTGCTGTAAATACGCCTGTAGAAGTCTGCTGGTGAAGTGTGGGAGAGAATGAAAGTGATTCAAAGTTAATTAGGTCTCAGTCTTTTTGTGAGCCTATGGTCCAGATTATGAATTTCACAAATGTTTACCAGTTTTCTAAATTATATTATTATTATTATTTTATATTAGGTAGGAGAGGATGGCTAGCATACGCTAGAGCTGGGTATTTCCTTTCTCTCATATGGAAAGCTAGAGTTGACTGGAGTTGAGTATTCCCTTTCTATCAGGTCCCTTAGGCTCTGATAATACCCCAGCCCTTTAGGCAATTATTAACTTTTTCTTTTCCCTGAAATTAGGTCATATTACCCCAGTCCCCTGGCCATGGACTGATACTGGTGTGTGACCTATTAGGAACCAGGCTGCACAGCAGGAGGTGGGCGGTGGGGCAGCAAGCATTCCTGCCTGAGTTCTTCCTCCTGTTAGATCAGTGGTGGCATTACATTCTCATGAGATCTGGAACCCTATAGTGAACTGCACATGCAAGGGATCTAGGTTGCACTCTCCTTATGAGAATCTAACTAATGCCTGATGATGTGAGGTGGAACAGTTTCATCCTGAAACCATCTCCCACACCCCATCTGTGGAAAAGTGGTCTTCCATGAATCTAGTCCCTGATGCCAAAAAGGCTGGGGACCACAGCTCTAGAGCCTTTCAACATAGTTTCTTTTTCTTTTCCATTTTCCATTGCAAGGATGAGGGGATTTTTCTCTAATATTTACTGTGAGAACCTGGTTCAGCTTCTGGAGTTAAGCCTCTCAAAAGTGTGCCCCATCCCGTAAGTTAGTACTCCTGGAGTTTCTGACTTTCAGACTTGTCCACGTTGAGCCTTCAACAATGTACTAATTACAGCTCAGGTTTTCCTACCTGAGCACTGGTTCCAGCTGCAGTTTCTGCTAATGAGACTCTGCTTCAGTAAGTTGTGATTTCCAGTATTCACCTACTTCTCTCTCTAATCTTAGATGCTAAGATTTGCCCTACATTATCAATCACTTTACAGATCCTAGAAGAGTTGTTGATTTTGCAGTTTGTTCAGATTTTTACTTGCTGTTAGGACACAATGTTAACTTCCAAGATTTTTACATATGGAACTGAAAACTGGAAGTCTTGTAATGTTCATTTTTAACAGATCGCACCAGTACCAAAAAAAAAAAGCAAAACTGTAGGAGACACTTAAACTGCACTTACTGTAAGTTCTTAGCATTTCCTCCCTGCCATAAACACAGTCAAATGTGTACAATTACTCGATACAAAAATATTTCTTGATTTCTAATAGCCTTAAAATATGTCTATAAGTTTTTATGTATTCCAGTGTTGTTTAAAGAACAATAAAAAGATAACATTTGTATACTATTAAGGAATTGTTTAAAAAATTACACTTTTCTACAGTTTACTATTATTATTTGTTTATTTTTAATTTTTAATTTTTATTTATTTATTATACTTTAAGTTCTAGGGTACATGTGCACAACGTGCAAGTTTGTTACATATGTATACATGTGCCATGTTGGTGTGCTGCACCCATTAACTTGTCCTTTACATTAGGTATATCTCCTAATGCTATCCTTCCCCCCCGGACAATAGGACCCGGTGTGTGATGTTCCCCTTCCTGTGTCCAAGTGATCTCATTTTTAAATTCCCACCTATGAGTGAGAATGTGCGGTATTTGGTTTTCTGTTCTTGCCATAGTTTGCTGAGAATGATGGTTTCCAGCTGCATCCATGTCTCTACAAAGGACACGAACTCATCCTTTTTTATGGATGCATAGTATTCCATGGTGTATATGTGCCACATTTTCTTAATCCAGTCTGTCACTGATGGACATTTGGGTTGATTCCAAGTCTTTGCTATTGTGAATAGTGCCACAATAAACATACGCGTGCATGTGTCTTTATAGCAGCATGACTTATAATCCTTTGGGTATATCCCCAGTAATGGGATGGCTGGGTCAAATGGTATTTCTAGTTCTAGATCCTTGAGGAATCGCCACACTGTTTTCAACAATGGTTGAACTACTTTACAGTCCCACCAACAGTGTAAAAGTGTTCCTATTTCTTCACATCCTCTCCAGCACCTGTTGTTTCCTGATTTTTTAATGATTACCATTCTAACTGGTGTGAGATGGTATTTCATTGTGGTTTTGATTTGCATTTCTCTGATGGTGAGTGATGATGAGCATTTTTTCATGTGTCTGTTGGCTGTATGCATGTCTTCTTTTGAGAAGTGTCTGTTCATATCCTTTGCCCACTTTTTGATGGGGTTGTTTTTTTCTTGTAAATTTGTTTGAGTTCTTTATAGGTTCTGGATATTAGCCCTTTGTCAGATGAGTAGATTGCAAAAATTTTCTCCCATTCTGTAGGTTGCCTGTTCACTCTGACGGTAGTTTCTTTTGCTGTGCAGAAGCTCTTTAGTTTAATTAGATCCCATTAGTCAATTTTGGGTTTTCTTGCTGTTGCTTTTGGTGTTTTAGACATGAAGTCCTTGCCCATGCCTATGTCCTGAATGGTATTCCCTAGGTTTTCTTCTAGGGTTTTTATGGTTTTAGGTCTAACAGTTAAGTCTCTAATCCATCTTGAATTAATTTTCGTATAAGGAGTAAGGAAAGGATCCAGTTTCAGCTTTCTACTTGTGACTAGCTAGTTTTCCCAGCACCATTTATTAAATAGGGAATCCTTTCCTCATTTCTTCTTTTTGTCAGGTTTGTCAAAGATCAGATGGCTGTAGATGTGTGGTATTATTTCTGAGGACTCTGTTCTGTTTCATTGGTCTATCTCTCTGTTTTGGTACCAGTACCATGCTGTTTTGGTTACTGTAGCCTTGTAGTATAGTTTGAAGTCAGGTAGCGTGATGCCTCCAGCTTTGTTCTTTTGGCTTAGGATTGTCTTGGCAATGCAGGGTCTTGTTTGGTTCCATATGAACTTTAAAACAGTTTTTTTCCAATTCTGTGAAGAAAGTCATTGGTAGCTTAATGGGGATGGCATTGAATCTAGAAATTACCTTGGGCAGTATGGCCATTTTCACAATATTGATTCTTCCTATCCATGAGCATGGTATGTTCTTCCATTTGTTTGTGTCCTCTTTTATTTCACTGAGCAGTGGTTTGTAGTTCTCCTTGAAGAGGTCCTTTACATCCCTTGTAAGTTGGATTCCTAGGTATTTTATTCTCTTTGAAGCTATTGTGAATGGGAGTTCATTCATGATTTGGCTCTCTGTTTGTCTGTTACTGGTGTATAAGAATGCTTGTGATTTTTGCACATTGATTTTGTATCATGAGACTTTGCTGAAGTTGCTTATCAGCTTAAGAGGATTTTGGGCTGAGACAATGGGGTTTTCTAAATATACAATCATGTCATCTGCAAACAGGGACAATTTGACTTCTTCTTTTCATAATTGAATACCCTTGATTTCTTTCTCTTGCCTGATTGCCCTAGCCAGAACTTCCAACACTATGATGAATAGGAGTGGTGAGAGAGGGCATCCCTGTCTTGTGCCAGTTTTGAAAGGGAATGCTTCCAGTTTTTGCCCATTCAGTATGATATTGGCTGTGGGTTTGTCATAAATAGCTCTTATTATTTTGAGATACGTTCCATCAACACCGAATTTATTTGAGAGTTTTTAGCATAAAGGACTGTTTTCACAGTTTGCTGAAAGTTATGAATAATATATATACAGTCATATGCTATAATTAGAAACAAATGCATTTCTCTGCATAGATAAAACATTAAAAAACACATTGAAAAATTAACAGTGATAACTGCTTACTTCTGAATTGACTACAAGACGGTTTTTTCCTTTCCCTTTTATACTTTCTAATATGTTGGAATTTTGTGCAATTATATTACTTTTATAATAAAAAGAAAACTATTTGAAAATGTGAAAGTAAAATATTTCTAATGCAATTGGGCATGTAACTCCACAAATGGACTTGAGTAAACAAAATATAGAAGAAAATATGCTCCACTCTTGTGATGGTCTAAAAACCTCGTTGTTTTCTCGCCAACTTACACTTTTTAAAATTTGAAATATTTTGTTTACATCTGTATTTATTAAACATTTTGCAGCATGTTTTATGTGAAAAGTATTTGATAATGCTAACAATACTAATAATACCTGTTAGTTTTTTATTTAAAATGTATTTCCTATGTTTTCTAAAGAATTAGTTATGAAAAGGGGTGGGGGTGTTAACTTTCAATGTTCACATTTTTGAGTTTGGAAATTATTGTCTTCAAACTGCAATCTAAAATAATTTTGTTAGTTTGTTTTCTTAGCTATACAACATGAAATTCGACAGTTGTCTATCATTACATTCATTAAAACTAACACAGTTCCAGCAAATAGCAATTTCTTAATACAAAGATTTGTTCAATAAATATTTTTTCAAAAATTTTATCCTAAGCTATTCATAACTCCAAAATGTCTGGAAATATTCAGTTTCTAACATGCACATACTTTTTGTTAAATTTTCTGTAATCACAAAACAAATGTTCAGACAAAATTATATACAGTGAAAGTCACAGATTTTAAGAGTACAATTCAAAGAGTTTTGATAAGTATATCAAATCACATAACTCCTACTTCAAACAATGTATAGAACAAATTCTGTCATTCTCCCTTTTAATCCTGTAGACAATCCCTTCTCTTATTTCTATAACCATTGAGTAGTTTCGCCTGCTCTTAAAATTTATGTAAATGGAATCATATAGTTCATACTATTTTGTGTCTGGATTCTTTCATGCAACATAATATATTTTTAAATTGACTTATGTTAGTATTTGTTCAACTATTCTTACTTCTTTTTTATTGCTGAATAATATTTCATTATGTGACAGCACTACATTTTATTCATTCATTCTCTTGTTGATGGATATTTGGGGTGTCTCAAATACTGGACCCTTTCAAATAAAGATGCTGAGAGCATTCTTGTACAATTTTTTTGTTAATGTACATTCATTATTATTTGATAATTATCTAGTTGAGGTATTGCTGAGGAGGTGGACATTTAACTTTTTAAGAAAATGCTAAGCTGTTTTCCAGAAAGGTGGTATGTTTTTACTTTCACATCTAGAAAAATGAGAGTTCCAGTTTTTCCACATCCTTGACAACACTTGGTGGTGTCAGTTTTGTTAATTTAAACCATTCTAATGGTTGTAAAATGATATTGCATTGTGTTTTTAATATTATTTTCCCTGATTTGCTTGTTGATCATTTGCATATGTTCTTTTAATAAATGTCTGTCCAAAACCTTTTCCCATTTGAAAACACTCTTTTTGGTATCAATTTGTGTTTTCATTTTTGTTATTGATTTGCAGGATTTTTTTTTATATTCCAAATAGAAGTTCAAGTCAAATAATTCTCCCATAAACGAGAGCTTGGCTGTGCTGCCTACATCAATATTTCAGAGCACATTTCCTCTTGTTTAAAAAGTCTAACCTTGGTAAGTAAAAATAGCAACTATTGCTTTTCCCTTTATTACTTTTTTAAGAACACTTTTAGAAAACAAAACTGTTTTTATTTGTCCAAAATCATTGGTATCATTTTGCATAATTTTACCTAAATAGCTAGTCAAAATTTCAATTCAAGTGACAGCTCATCCAGATACTTGGAGGGCACCAATGATTATACCTGCTTTCTTTACAGCAACCCACTCCTATTTTATTAAAATTGTTTTGACTCAAGGATTTGGGAACCTGGGAGATTTCTTATTTTATTTTTTTAACTTACATTTTATATGTTAGAATTCTGTTAATTATCTCCAATAGGCACAAGTAGATTTTCCTGTAGTATGTTTTAGTATTAATCTTCACTCTTTCTGAAGTAATCTGTACCACCTTTTGAAGCCAAAAGGTAATTTATGTGTGCTCAGTTCCTGGGTATTTCAAGAACATCTTGACTATGGTCTTAGTCTAGGTGTCTATTTTCTGAATATTTTTATTTTTCCATAAGTTTGTATTACATATAACTCACAAAAGTTTGGGTCTGCTTTTTTTTAACATTGAAGGTAGACTTAACATAATTTATGTCCAATAAAATTTAAATCTGACACAACCAAAATTAACTGGAAGGAAGTTTAGAATTTATTTAAAATCTCTTAAATAACGTTGAAGTATATTTCACTCAAATGCACATGAAATCTTTTTGGGAAACATTTTATTTTGTCTATTCTGTCACTAATAATAGCTGGCTCTAAAATCTTTCTCCAACTTTGATCTATCTCCCTTAAACTACCTTCTACTTAGATGCTCAAGCTATTTATGAGTCATGCATTGTTATAATAATGTTGCAAAGCAACAACAACCAAACTTAAGGCATACAAACAATAAATATGCTTTAGTTGACAAAGCTGAGGGCTTTATTAAATTTGGGCTGTGCTTTCCCATCTATCTATGTTTGGCAACAAGTCAACTAGGTAGCTTTGCTGATCTTGGCTGCACTTACTGATTAATCTAAAGTGATCTTGACTAGGATGGCTAAGGGAACTTGGGTCTGTTACACATGACTCATTCTTTAGCAGTTTCACCCAGGCAGGCTTTTCTCATGGTGATGTCAGAAGCCAAGAACTATCAAACCAATTGCACATGTGCTTTTCAAGTCTCTGCTTTCATTACGTGCAGCATTTCATTGTCCAAAACATATCACATGGCAGAGTCAAACGTCAGAATCCAAGTTAGAGTAAAAAGCAATGAGGCTTGGCCTAGTGCGGTGGCCCATGTCTGTAATCCCAGCACTTTGAGAGGCCGCGGCAGGCGGATGACGAGGTCGGGAGGTCGAGACCATCCTGGCTAACATGGTGAAACTCCATCTCTACTAAAAATACAAAAAAATAGCCGGGCATGATGGCGGACGCCTGTAGTCCCAGCTACTTGGGAGACTGAGGCAGGAGATCGGCTTGGACCCGAGGCAGAGCTTGCAGTGAGCTGGGAGATTTCGTGCCACTGCACTCTGCCACAGCAAGACTCGCCTCAAAAAAAAAAAAAAAAGCAATGAGCCTCATTCTAGGCAGGAGAAACCGGGCCATTAATTCAAGCAATCTACAAAAGACTGTTTTATTTCTCTCATTATTTCTGCACGTGTCGGGGGAGGGGACGTGTTCTCTACCAAGTTGCAGCCTCTCTTTCTCCAGTAAAATATCTACATAGCCTCTTAGGCTACCTCAATTTTTCCATTTAAATCTATTATGGTTTGCATAGTTAAAACACAGAAGTAGTTAAGACAGAACTAACATTAGTGCAATTGTGCAAATTAGAGTAATTTGAATAAACACTAAATAAAACTTATTTTGTTTGGGGAGAGGAGGAGCAGATGTGAATTTTTCATATGTTAATATTTTTAACTTGTCACTAAAAAATAATGTTGAGAGAGAATATATCTTAAGAGTGTATTATTCCAATACAGAAGCTACCTCCAGAGAAAAACATAGACTTTGCTCTCAGCTATTAGGGATTCATTACCCCTTGGTCTGTTTATCTGAATGCAATATTATTCAAAATCAGGTATCTCACTGGAGAAATACAGTGTCCCGGGGTCAAATGATAACATCTACTCTCCCAGTTTTTCTAGGCTCAAAGAAGTTATCTCATACTTATTGGTGAATAACTGTGGGATTAAAGTGCTATTATCAAGTGCTCTAATAGATCGAAAGTTTTCCTCAGATACTTCAATGATCCACAATTTTGTAAATATATTTTTTGCTTCAGAACCATCTGATGTTCAAACTATGAATCACAAGCCAGAGGCCACAGAATCAGAGAAAAATGGTTCTGATTCCACCACTTACCTCTTACTAATTCTATGTTCTTTAGAGCTTTAACTAATACTGTTGTGCATTACTTTCCTCCTTCATAGAATCAAGATAGTAAGATATATTTTTTCATAATTAAATATAATAAAATCAAAATATATAATGCAAAGCCTTGTAATATGAATAGTAGTACTCCTTACTCCTTGGTTCCTATCAAGAATCAAGCCAATATATACTCTGGGGAAAATCATGAGGAGGAATAAGTTCTATTCTTTCTCTTATGGCCATAGTTCTTAACCTTGGCTGCATATTAAAATCACCTAGGGAGTTGAAAAACTGTATATCTAGATTCTACTATGGACCAATTAAGTCCATGTCCCTGAGAGTTTGGAGCCTAGGTATTGTTATCTAAGAGATCACCAGGATGGTCATGTAGTAGAAAAGAGAGCTTTATTGTTGACTTTGGTTTCCAAAACTAGGAAGAGAAAGTCTCCAGCATGGAATGAAGGTGCTCTCTTTTCAAAGAGGGGAAAGACAGGTTGGGTTTTATGCCTGGAAGAGCCACTATCATACATATTCAACAGGTCTGGGGGAGAGGTTATGCATAATTATGAGGGGAGCCAAGTGCATACTCAATGGGTAAACAGATATGTAATATAGATTCTATGTTCACTTGGTGTGGCATTTTAGCATTAAAATAAGGTTGAATTTGGTCCTTTATATAAAAATGTGAACTACAGGACACAAAGTTTGTGTGCAGCATTTGCAAGCTGGCTGAAAGTCTGCAATAGTTTATCAGAAAAGAATGTTTGTAAGGTTGGCCCTCTGTCCAATCAGAGTTGTAGTTGTCAGGGCTAAAATCAGAACTGATTGCTCCTACTGTTAGGAAGTTTAACCATAGGAATTTAGAAATTTTCCATGCCAACCATTTCCTTAACCCTCAGCCTATAGGTAACTTAATTTCCTTAACTTTGGGCCCATCTTGGTTGATTAAGGGGCATCTGTTTTGATCTCTCAGATCACAATATTCATGTGTAATTATACAATTCCCTAGGTGATTGTGATGCACCATTGCTCTAGTCCAGTGTTTCTCAGTGGAGCCCCCAGACCATCAGCATCAGCATCACATGGCATTTGTCATAAATGCAAGTTATTAGGCCCTTCCCTAGACCTGCTGAATCAAAAACAGAGAAAGTGGATAACATCAGAGTGAGCTTTAGCAAGCCCTCCATGTGATTCTGATGCACAGTAAAGTTTGAGAACCACTGATGTTGTCAGTGGTAATCAAATTTAATGAATAAAAAATCATCTGAAGTGCTTGTTTAACATGTATTTGGTGTATGTCAATACTCACAGAACTTTCCACTAAAAATGTTAATTTTACTCTATGCAAATTATACTTAACCCCTCCAAAAATGACCAAAAAAATGCCAATGTGGGGGCTCTGCCATCAGAGATATTGAGTCAAGGTGTTTGGGTAGGGATTCAGCAAACCTCATTTCAAAACATGAATATTCTGTTTCAGCATGCAACTAGACTACAACTCTGGTGTGGGTAGCATTATCTATTGTCCTATATCACTGCAGATCATGGATGAGAAAAAATACCAGTATCTTTGACCAATACCTGATCTTACAGAAGATACTACATCCTCACAGAAGTGCCTTATAAAAACTTGCCTTCATGCTACCTTTGGTGTAATATTTGCAGGTGTCAAAATAATAAATGGCTTCATAGCAAAATGTTCTTTATAAATTTTTTTATTGTGTAGTAGTCCTCTTTATGAAACCAATGTAACAATTTACTTGTAGAATTCACTCCCAAGCAAATTTTCTTCTGTCCTGATAGCTGAAATAAATGTTCTTATTCAACAATTGTAACAAAAAACATTTATATTTCATTTTTTTCTGTAGCTGCTAAATAATTTAGCACCACTTTTAAAGCCAGTTGCAATAACTATACTAATCTAGAGTTCTGACACATATATATTTTTCCATATTTTTTCTGTATTAATAATTTTCTTGAATGTATACTTTTTTGTCACCTTAAACCCTTTACAAACATAACAGGATGAGAAATCCTGTAATAAACAGTAACCCTCAGGGTAAGTCAAGTCCCATTTAGGACATTCAGTTATCCTAAGATAGTAAATGTAATCCACTGAGTTAAGAGATTCTAAGCAGAGGAAAAACAGTTACTGGGCAGTTCTTAAAAAGATAGCCAGAAATCAATTTTAATACATAAATGCTGACATTTTTGTGTTTAGATAAATCTCACAGCACATTCTTACAATTGTCTGAACATATTAGGCAATATAGAATACAAGACTGTTATGTGAACTGAATTTCTGATTTTCTTTGAGGAATGACAAATGTATTTTCTTGATTATGTAAATCTATATGGAAAAATACATGAACCGATAATAATACAAATGCTTCTGAGCCTAGTTCTGGTGGTTCTGGTAAATTTTCTAACTTTGCAAGACTCTTGCCCATTTCTCTGTCTTTATATAGAATTGTTCTCCGTCTGTCCCTGTGGGTTAGTAGTCAAAATTTAAAATTTCCATAGAAGGAGACTTTAGAATTTGCAACATAAATATCAGAATGCTCACAGGTTTTCTCCAAAGAGCCTCTGAAGTGAGTTAGGCTCACAGTCATGGTGTCCCTAAAAAAAAAAAAGGGTTAACTTGGGAATACAACCAACCATAGACCTACAGAAGAATTTCGTTTTATTTTTAAAAGCAGTCAGGTTTATGAATGCTTCCTTAGAAATGCTCTGAGAGATAGTAAATCAACATATTTTACATATTTTCCACACTTCACTTAGCTTTTATTAAACCCGTGATTCCAATGGTGTGTGTAAAAATTCATATTTCTATATCCATAGAAATCCATGGAATACTCTCTGCATGTATTATGATGAAAAAATACCACTGCAGAAACAGATGTTTATGATTATCTTTTTCTAGAAAACATGTGCTTCTAAGAATGTCACGTGTAAGGAGAATCTCAGCATACAAAGTAGCCCAATTTCTATGTCTAGACAAGGATATTTTTTGAACCCTAGACATATTTTTAAATTTAAAAAAAGCAAAATTTTCTGAAAAGTAATTAAGCATGTCTTATCAAGCAGACATTTTTGAAAGCAGAATACTATGAAATGCTGCTGAAATTATGGATGAACTAACCTATTATTATTACTATTACTATTATTTTGGAAACAGGATCTCACTTTGTCACCCTGACTGGAGTGCAGGGGTGTGATCATGGCTCACTGCAACCTCAACCTCCCAGGCTCAAGAGATTCCCCCACCTCAGCCTCCTGAGTAGCTGGGGCCACAGATGCACACCACTACTTTAAAAAAATGTTTTTTTGTGGAGGTGGAATCTTGCTATGTTTCCAGGCTGATATTGAGCTCCCTGGTTCAAAAGATCCTTCTGTCTCAGTCTCCCATACTGCTAAGATTATAGGTGTGAGCCACCGCACTTAGACAGTGAACCCATTTTTATGCATTTGTATATACATTTTATAGTTTTTTTTTTTTTTTTGAGACGGAGTCTCACTCTGTGGCCCAGGCTGGAGTGCAGTGGCCGGATCTCAGCTCACTGCAAGCTCCGCCTCCCGGGTTCACGCCCTTCTCCTGCCTCAGCCTCCCAAGTAGCTGGGACTACAGGCGCCCGCCACCTCGCCCGGCTAGTTTTTTGTATTTTTTTAGTAGAGACGGGGTTTCACCGTGTTAGCCAGGATGGTCTCGATCTCCTGACCTCGTGATCCGCCCGTCTCGGCCTCCCAAAGTGCTGGGATTACAGGCTTGAGCCACCGCGCCCGGCCCTACATTTTATAGTTTTAAACTTTCTGGTGTAACACATAAATACAATCACAAGACTCATAAATATATAGCTTAATAAATTAGCTGCACTGCCATTTTTAGAATAAAAAGCATGAAGTAAATACATAATTATTAGATAGCTGAAGGCTGTAGGGGTTCAGTAACACTTTATGAATGAATTTCTAACCACCTCAGGAAGACAAACCCTGAGGGTAGCTGGGTTTGGCACTGATGAAGAGAAGTCTCTGGCTGGAAGATTCGTAATAAAGAGTTTGACTCCATTTTTGATGTTTGACTGTTGACAGCTTTCAAGTACAGTCGCTTCCTCTTCCCTCACTACCGTACATCTGGGCAAGCTGATAAGAAAACCCAGGTGCTCCCTCCTTTCGCACCAATGAGAAGTTCAAACCTTGCAATACCTAACCATGTGGGAACCCATTCTAGCCCCACCCCCTACCTACCAGGAAACACCAGACCAATCACTCCTCCATTCATTTTTGGACCTGATTGAGAAACTGCCAGGCTGTTCACAGAAATGCTCATTTTGTAAGTAATATGCCTTTTCATAACCTCTTTGTGCATGTGCGATATCATCAGTCTTCACAGTAGAACCAAATTTTGGGATGGGGAAGTAGATCCCTCCTCTGTGAAAGTAAGTAAAACAATGTTGAATTACACATTATATCCCTGACTTGAAAATCTAATTCTGTAACTTAGATGTACCTTCCTTTCTCCTTTTATGTAAGAGAAAACTTCTTCATAGTCAGCTTGGCTAGCACCACACATATGATTATGAAAGGGCTTAGTTGAGATATATGTTCCATGATGGTGACACTTTTCTAACTCATATACAGAACATTTTTTAAACTCATAACAGAACACTTAAAAGTGAATACACAAATGTGAATGATACAGAGGTAGCAGTAACACTTTATAAAGATATTTTAATTTGCATTCACATTTTAATAGTATTATCTTCACCTTTAAGCAGTTCCTACTCCTTTTGTAAACTTTAAACTTCTATTATACTATCAATTGGTATATTAAAGGTTGTTGGCTACTTTGTTTATCTAGTTCATTCTCCTTATTTCAAACTGTTACATTTATAATTAATATCACAGATTTTCCTGCAATCCTCTTTCCTTTTTAAGATACTAAACCTATATTAATTAAGGACTCATTAGACTAATATTTCTTTGAAGTTCGTGATTCTGTCTTTTTTGGTTATTATTTTCAATGTCAAGAAAAATAAAAGGGATTGGAATATATAAATAGTTTATGAATATTTTTAATGTGTGAATGAATCCATATTTGTAGCTTTTCTTATACATTCCTCATACATTCATGTTGCCTTCAGAAACTTGAAGACTCATATTTTACAGTAGGAACATCAACAAAAATTGAAGTACAATTATTTGCTGCCTTTAATAATACCAATTACTTATTAAGTGCTAGTGTTTTCAGCACTTGGCTGTTTTATATGCATTATCTAATTTAATATTTTTGAGAACCCAATAAGATAGTTGCTATTTTATAAGTAAGAACTAGTTCTTATGCAGGATAATTAACATGCCAAATATTGTCCCTCATTTCTTTCTCTTTTATATAGTTGTAGTACTGAACATCCTGTATTCCAGGAATTCTCCCAGTCCCAGGTAAAAGCCAGGTTAGATTACTGTAATTGGGTCATTAGTGTTTTTTTTTTTTTTGTTATAACATTACTAAATTACAGATATAAGCAATGTTTTCCTTTATTATATTTTACCAGTAATAATGCTAATATTAGGGTTTTTCATCTGCTTGCTTATTTGTCTTAACTTTCAATTAAATTTGAACTCAGGGATAGAAGAATAATCATATTTATCAGGCTTCTTTAGTATCCCAGTCATCACATTTACCATCAAAGCGTTTAATCCAGATGGTCTGCATTTCATCTGAGGCATTGGTCCTTTTCCCCTCATTCTTTTAAATCTTTGCATATTCTTTTCTAACAGCAATTAACTGATAAAAAGGTCCTATTCAATGATCTTGAATCCATGGATCATAAAATCTAAGGTAAATTATGGCAGGGACCCTAGCTAGCTATTTTATTCACTATTACATGCCCAAAAATTAGTAATTTATATGTACTTTAATAAGTAATGAATACATATTTCTTGAATACTAAATTGTCATCTTGAGTCACAAACTTTTTAAAGAGGCCTCATAGTCATCCTCTATCCACTTATTGTTATGAGTATCAGACTCATTTCTTACATTTGCACATGAACTGTATTAAGTCACAGACGGGTATGAATCCCAACTAAAATTCTAGGAGTTGAAACAGAGGAGTACTGCTTATACCTATTCCTGTTTTTAGCTACTTGTTTAAATTGTTTTCATCACAAGGATATTCAGGTGTTTATCTTCTTGATATTTTTAAATCTCACACAAACAGTATATCTAAAAATGTCATTTAATTATGCAAATATGTGACTCATTCTTACTTTCACAATGATATCTTACTTTTAGATTATTTGTAAGGCACTGAGATTTCTGACAGACCTCTCTCTGCTCATGCTATAATTATATGCCTTTGTATATGTGTGTTCTTGAGCAAGATCAACACTATAGAAACAACTATGAGATCCTGAAGGCTATTATTTTTGTGTGTTCACCACTGAAAATACCTATTTTAAACTAATTCCTGGAAATCTCATGTAAAATAGACTGTAGTTTTACACTAACCTAAAAATATTTTGTTTCATAAAATTGATATCTACATCGATAAAGAGTTGAATGGAGATTTTCTGTAGATTATGTGAAATATAGCTCTTTGGTATATCATTCATAAATTGTTTTTCAAAAAATTTCAACTTTAGTGCAAAATAAATAACTGAATTATCCAACTAATATTTAATAAGTTCTTATGTGGCAGATATTATACTGCTCTTCAGATGCTTAAATAATACAGAAACTTTGGCCACCAAGCTTGTATGGCCTAGCAGAGAAGACCAACACATGAATAATTATTTGGGAATATGGAGGCAGGAAAAATAAATATCCAGTGTTTATCTACATTCATGTATTTTAGGGATGTTTATTAAAAAATTATCAATTCGGCCGGGCACGGTGGCTCAAGCCTGTAATCCCAGCACTTTGGGAGGCCAAGACGGGCATGATCACGAGGTCAGGAGATCGACAACGGCCCTTGGCTAACCTGCGAAACTCCGCCTCTACTAAAACCAGCCGTGGGCAAGGTGGCTGGCGCCCAGAACCGTGCCACCGGGAGGCTGAGGCAGGAGAATGGCGCGAACCGAGAGGCGGAGCTGCAGTGAGCTTTGATCCAGCCACCGCACCCAGCCTGGCTTGAGCGAGACTGCCCTCAAAAAAAAAAAAAAAATTGTCAATTCATTACATTAGAACTATTTTCTCTTCTAACAGATAAAGAGACTATGTCAAAGAGGTCATCTCTTGGTTGAAAGTCAAAGTGGTTCTTCCCAGTGTACACTTTTATTTAGGTTTTTTGAAGGACTGTCTATAAGAAAAGCAAGCCAGCAATGCCTTCTCTTCCTCTCAGTTTTTACCTTCATCAGTTACCTTTTAAATGTATGACTTTCTATTTAAAGTTGAATGAACTTACATGTTCATGCTTATACTATGAGAATGAAATCATGTGACTTTCAAAATAGAATTAAAAGCCTAACTTTAGGCTTGAAATTCAGGAACCTTCTTTCAGAATCTCCTACTATACATTTGTTCTTACTTTTCGAAGAATTGTTATGTTTCATTACTTTTTAAAGTAATGAGCTACTCTGTTTCTTGATTTTATACATACCATTCCACTCTTTTTTATGGTCAGACATTTCTTTACCATGCCTCACCCTCACATTCAAGTTTATTTTCATTTTGTTCATTTTGAAGGTGATCCTGCATAAATTTCCTAGGACCCAGTAATGTCATTGTACATCATATATATGTTTATTGGAGTTGTTAGATTCAGCCACAATGCTTTGTCACTTATGTTCTTACACAATTCATTTATATGTGTCCCCACTGAATAGTAACATAGTTTAAAACAAGAACCGGATATTCCTTTCTTAATCTGCCCATTTGGGATATCAGCTAAGTGTTAATATCTTATGTAAATTATTTGAAATAAATGGCAATTTAACGATTTAAGATATATTTTCTCTGATACTCTATTTTATTCTCAAATACTGAAAAGAAAGAAATATCTGGTTTATTCTTCCTTTTCCAAACCTAGGTCTACCATGAATATTTTATGTTTATATCATAAAAAAGTTCAAATAGAAATTAGATATATTGCTCCTACCTAATAATGTTAATTTTGCCATCAGGAATGAGAGTATATGTTTTATAAAAATATGAATATAATTTTTAACACAATTTTTCAAATGCAGATATGGGAAGTTGTCATCTATTAGACTGCTATGATTAGATTATTTTAGGATGATGCAGAAAGTCATAATTGCCACATATCATGACATAAATAATCCAAATAATTATCTATAATTATGATGCTAAAATTTTCCTTTGAATTTATAGGACGCAAAATATTTCTATATGTGTATGTCAGTGTGTGTTTAAAACACACACATAGAAATGAGGATATAATCTCAGAAACCTTAAGAAAGATGTATCCCCATCAAGCTACCATTGACTTTCTTGACAGAATTGGAAAAAGCTACTTTAAATTTCATGTGGAACCAATAAAGAGCCCGCATAGCCAAGACAATCCTAACAAAAAGAACAAAACTAGAGGCATTGTGCTACCTGACTTCAAACTATACTACAAAGCTACAGTAGCAAAAACAGCATTGTTCTGGTAGCAAAACAGATATATAGAACAATGGAACAGAACAGAGGCCTCAGAAATAATGCTACACATCTACAACCATCTGATCTTTCACAAACTTGACAAAAACAAGAAATTGGGAAAGAATTCTCTATTTAATAAATGGTGTTAGGAAAACAGGCTAGCCATATGTAGAAAGCTGAAACTGGATCCCTTCCTTACATCTTATACAGAAATTAACTCAAGATGGATGGAAGACTTAAACGTGAAACCTAAAGCCATAGAAACCCTAGAAAAAAACCTAGGCAATAGCACTTAGGACATAAGCATGGGCAAAGACTTCATGACTAAAACACCAAAAACAATGGCAACAAAAGCCAAAATTGACAAATGGATCTGATTAAACTAAAGAGCTTCTGCACAGCAAAAGGAACTATCAGCAGAGTGAACAGGCAACCTACAGAATGGGAGAAATATTTTACAATATATCCATCTGACAAAGGGCTAATACCCAAAATCTACAAAGAACTTAAACAAATTTACAAGAAAAAAAACAAACAACCCCATCAAAAAGTGGGCAAAGGATATGAACAGACAATTCTCAAAAGAAGACATTTATGCAGCCAACAAACATGAAAAATGCTCATCATCGCTGGCCATCAGAGAAATGCAAATCAAAACCACAATGAGATACCATCTCATGCCAGTTAGAATGGCGATCATTAAAAATTCAGGAAACAACAGATGCTGGAGATGTGGAAAGACAGTAATGCTATTACACTGTTGGTGGGAGTGTAAATTAGTTTAACCATGGTGGAAGTGAGTGTGGCGATTCCTCAAGGATCTAGAACTAGAAATACCATTTGACCCAGTAATCCCATTACTGGATATATACACAAAGGATTAAAAATCATTCTACTATAAAGACACATGCACACGTATATTTATTGTGGCACTGCTCACAATAGCGAAGACTTGGAACCAACCCAAATGCCATCAATGATAGATTGGATTAAGAAAATGTGACACATATACACCATGGAATACTATGCAGCCATACAAAAGAATAGGTTCATGTCCTTTGCAGGAAGATGGATGATGCTAGAAACCATTATTCTCAGTAAACTAACCCGAGAACAGAAAACCAAAAACCACGTCCTCACTCATAACTGGGAGTTGAACAATGACAACACATGGACACAGAGAGGGTAGCATCACACACCAGGGCTTATCAGGAGGTGGTGGGCTAGGAAAGGGATAGCATTAGGAGAAATACCTAATGTAGATGATGGGTTGATGGGTGCAGCAAACAACCATGGCATGTACATACCTATATAACAAACCTGCATGTTCTGCACATGTACCCCAGAACTTAAAGTATAATAAAAATAAATAAATAAACAAATAAATAAATGTAGTGTACCTTAAGTGTACAGTGTTTAAAAAAAAAATCTTCTCTTACAAAAGATGCATTAAAAAACTGTATAAAATATGCTAAACAGTTGAAGTTTGGTTGTCCTTGAACTACAATAGTGACTGTCTTCAGGGAAATCCCAAGGCTGTTGGATTTTGGCATGTGTGGTGTCAGACAGTTGGAAGTAAAGGCCAGAGTAAATTAGCCTGTCCAGGACACAATCCCTGGTTCAGGTTCCATGTAGTCCAGGCTAAAATAACATATTTAAGACAGCATGAGAGGTAAATCAAGTCAGAGTCTTTGGGGACAATGTAGAGGTTCAGAGGACGTTTGATGCCATGGTTGAGAGCTGGGGATGAGGGTACAGATCAGGAATAGAGAGGATTATGAGCAATCATTGCAAGTAACAATTGTTCATTTTGGGCAGGTGTTTACATGGCTCTTAATTGGTTTGGAAAGGTTTGAAATATAAATAGTACAACTCACATTCTAATAAAGTGTCACATTTGGATAAGCCCACCTAAATCTAGTTTTGTCCTGTGATACAATGAATGATTGGGTCCTTTGCCTGTTGCAAGGAGTTCATCTGAGTGCCCATTGCTCCTATATTGGAATGCAAGGAGTCCAGATAAAGAAGGCCATCTATGCACAGTCTTCCACTATAGCTGTCCCTTAGAATGATAAACACTGCTTTTCTCTCATGAGCATGTATAATCTCTAATTCATTAATGATGCCTGTTTTTGTTAGTTGATTACTGACCTTTATCCTCTCCCATAATGCTGTCAGCACAGAACTCATAGGGAAAACTGGCAGTGTGATTTGATATGCTTATTAAATTAATAATTTTTTCTTGTTTCATTCATAATTAAAATTATTCTTTTGTTTGTCATGCTAGAAACCTCACATTCTCCTCAATAATTTTATAAAAGTTTATTGTCTTTAACTCCATATTTAAATCATAATATGGTTATAAAAGAGGTCCATTATGATTCAATGTAGAAATAAGATTAGAGTATTTTCTGTTTTGTTCTTATTTACATAATGTGTCTAATAACAAAGGAAGAAGAAACACATAAAATGTTAGGTGACTTATCCCAATCAATTAAAAAAAAAAAAAGGGAATCATTGACAAAATTCTTATTAAGGACCAAGCTGAAAAACTAGAAGCAGCTCATGTGCATGGCTCTCATGGGGAGCAAACAAAAGGGCTAGTGAACATTGGCCCTGGACTGGTCCTGCAGGCCAATCATCTAAGAAACCTTGTAGGGATCCATTAAGGCAGAAGGGACACACAGAGAGCAGAGAGGAGCGAAGCCAGGCACCAGCCTGTCTGACTCAGTGTGGAGACAGAAGAATCTCTCCAACTTGGAAAAGGATGAGTGAATGAGCGCCCCCTGGGGGATTCACACTCTCTACAAGGAACTATGCAAAACTGGGAATGGAAGCATCCTCCTGGAACCCCCTTCCCATCCTGCCCCACTGCACTTGTAGGCTGAGGCAGATGGCCACCTGGATGTTTTGCAGGTGCAAGTCATGATTCCAAGGGGACTTCTACAAGCCTTGGGCTCTGGAGCAGACCAGCACTGATGCCATCCCAAAGAGAGGCCACAGTCACAGTGCTTGGGAGCAGTAAGATTGCTCCACCCCGCTTGCCAGACAAGGCTCTGTGCCAGCTCCTGGCTCAGCAGTCCCACTTCTGCTTACTCAGCCAGCAGCTGCAGCCTTCTGTTGTCCTGGGGAGCACCCAAAAGGCAGGATGTGTGACCCCATCCTCCCTTAATACTGGTAGCAGGCAACACCTGCCAGAGCGTCTGGCCCAGTGGTCCTCCTTCTGTGAACTCAGCCAGAGGGTGCAGCCTTCTGTTGTTCCAGGAAACAGCCAAATGGTAGGGTGGGTGAGGTCATCCACCCCTGCCTCTGGTAGCCAGGAAGGTTATGCTTGCTAGAGCTTCCAGTCGAGCAGTATTATTTCTACCTGAATTTGTCAAGGTACACAGCCTCCTTTTGCACTGGAAGCACCAGATGCAAGGGCAGGAAACTCCACTCATCCCACCTCCTATAGCCAGATGGGTCACATTGCTAGTGCTTCCAGCCCAGTGATCCCACTTCTGCCTAAACTCTACAGGCAGGCACAACCCTATGCTTCCCTGGGAAGGATGTGGACAGCAGATTAGGGCAGACTAAGTAAGGATAAGGCATATCTGCCAAATGTGGCCCCTGCCTAAGGGAGCACCATGGACCAGAACACCCAAAAACGGAATTGTGGCTATAGATACAGTAATTGAGGGTCCTCCTCCAAGACCCAGCAGCAGTCTAGAATCAAAGCTGGTTGACTGAACCTACCTTACACCACAGGAACAAACACCCAAGGGATTCAATGAATATAAAAGAAAAGAAAAAAGAAAACAGCAACAACAAAACCATCAAAACCATTCTAAGGACAACAACCTTAAAAACTGAAGGTGAAGGAACATCAGCCCAGAAAGATGAGTGAAACCAGCAGAAGAACATTGGCAATTAAAAAAGCCAGAGTGTCTTTTTAAGTCAAATAATGGCTCTAGATCTCCAGCAATGGTTCTTATCCAGACTGCAATGGCTGAAATGTCAAAAATAGAATTCACAATATGGATAGAAAGAAAGATTATTGACATTAAGGAGAAAGTCGAAACCCAATTCAAGGAATCTAAGGAATACAATTACACAATACAGGAGATAAAAGATGAAATGGCCATTTAAGAAAAAGTCAGACTGAACTGGTAGAGCTGAAAAATTCACTTCAAGAATTTCAGAAGACAATCACAAGTGTTAGCAGCAGATTCCACCAGGCTGAGGAAAGGATCTTTGAGCTCAAAGACTCGTTGTCCAAAATCTCAGTCAGACAAAAATAAAGAAAATGCAGTAAAAAAGAATAAGTAAAACATCTGAGAAATATGAGATTATGTAAAGAGACCAAATCTACAACCCACTGGGGCCTCTGAAAGAGAGGGAGAGAAAGCAAGAAACTTAGAAAACACATTTCAGGATAACATTCATGAAAATTTCTCCAATGTCACAGGAGAGACCAACATTTAAATCCAGAAAATGCAGAAACCCCCTGTGAGGTACTATAGAAGATAACCATCCCCAAGACACATAGTAATTAGATTATTGAAAGTTTAAATGAAAGAAAAAATGATAAAGGCAGCTAGAAAGAAGGGACAGGTCAAAGGAAACCTCATCAGGTTAACAGTGGACCTTTCAGCAGAAATTCTGTAAGCCAGATGAGATTGCAGGCCTATATTTAGCATTTTTAAAGAGAAGAAATTCTAGAAAATTTCATAACTAGCCAAACTAAGCTTCATAAGAAAAGGAGAAATAAGATATTTTTCAGACATGAAAATGCTGAGAGAAGTTGTTACAACCAGCCCTGCCTTGCAAGAGGTCCTTAAGAGAGTGCCAAATATGGAAACGAAAACTATTACTGACCACCACAAAAACACACTTAAGTACATAGACCAAGGGCACTCTAAAGCAACTACACAATCACATCTGCATTGTAACCAGCTCACAACATGAAGACAGGATCAAACCTGCGTAAATCAATATTAATCTTAAATGTAGACAGGCTAAATGCCCCAATTAAAAGCCATAGAGTGGTAAGTTGTATAAATAAACTAGACCATCTCAGATGTAATGACACCTATAGGCTCAAAGTAAAGGGATGGAAAAAAATCAAGCAAACAAACAGAAAACAGAAAAAAATCAGGGGTTGCTATTCTAATTTCAGACAAAGCCAACTTTAAACCAACAACGATCAAAAAAGACAAAGGGCATTACATAATGGTAAAGGGTTCAATTCAGCAAGAAGATCTAATTATTCTAAAATACATGTATCCAAAATAGGAGCACCCAGATTCATAAAGCAAGTTATTAGAGACCTATGAGGAGACTTAGATAACCACACAGCAATAGTGGGAAACTTCAATACCCTACTGACAGTATTAGACAGATAATCAAGGCAGAAAACTAAAGAAAATATTAAGGCCTGAACTCAACATTTTACTAAATGGTCCTAACAGACATCTACAGAACACTTCACTCAGAAACAATATACATTCTTCTCATCTGCACATGGCATATACTCTAAAATTGACCCTACAGTTGGCCATAAAAAATTTTAGCAAATTATAATTTTGAAAAATTATATTAAACATGCTCTCAGATCACAGTACAATAAAAATAGAAATCAATACTAAGAAAATACCTCAAAACCATACTGTTACATGGAAATTAAACAACTTGCTCCTGAATGGGTTTTGGCTAAACAATTAAATTAAGGCAGAAACGAGAAATTATTTGAAACAAATGAGAACAAAGATACAACATACCAGTATCTGTGGGAAACAGCTAAAGCAGTTTTTAGAGGGAATTTGATAGTGCTAAACACCCACATCAGAAAGTTAGAAGGATCTCACATTAACAGCCTAACATCACACCTACAGGAACTAAAGCAAAACAACCCCAAAGCTAGCAGGAAACAAGAAATAACCAAAATCAGAGCTGAGCTGAAGGAAGCTGAGATTCAAAAAATAAAACCAAAGATCAAGAACTCCAGGAGCTGGTTATTTGAAAGAATAAGTAACATTGTTTAACTGCTAGAGAGAATGATAAAGAAAAAAAAAAAAAAAAAAGAGAGAGAAGATCCAAATAAACCCAATCGGAAATGACAAAGGAAACGTTACCACCAACCCCACAGAAATTTAAAAACTCTCAGAGACTACAATGAACACCTCTATGCACACAAACAAGAAAACCTAGAAGAAATAGATACATTCCTGGAAATGTAAAACCTCTCAAGGTTGAACTAAGAAGAAATAGAGTCCCTGAACAGACAAATAATGAGCTCAGAACTGAATCACTAACAAAACGCTTACGTCAGAAAAAGCCCATGGCCAGATGGACTCACGGTTGAATTCTACCAGATGTATAAAGAAGCACTGGTACCATTCCTACTGAATCTATTCCAAAAAATTAAGCAGAAGAGATTCCTCCCTAACTCATTTTATGAGACCAGCATCACCCTGATGTCAAAACCTGACAAACACACAACAATAATAATAATAAAGAAAAACCTCGGGTCAGTATTCTTGATGAACATTGATGCAAAAATTCTCAACAAAAATACTAGCAAACTGAATCCGACTGAACATGAAAAAGCTAATTGACCATGATCAAATAGGTTTTATTTGTGGGATGCATGGTTGGTTCAAAATATGCAAATCAATAAATGTGATTTACCACATAAAACTAAAACCAAAATTACATGATCATCTCAATAGATGCAGAAAAGGCTTTCAACAAAATTCAACATCTGTTTATGTTAAAAACCTTCAAAAAACTAGTAACTGAGGGAACATACTTCAAAATATAAGAGCCATCTATGACAAATCCACAGCCAAAATCATGTCAAATGGGCAAATGCTAGAAGCATTCCCCTTGAGAACCGGAACAAGGCAGGGATACCCACTGTCACCACTGCTATTCAACATAGTACTGAAAGTCCTAACCAAAGAAATCAAGAGAAAAGAAAATCATCCGAATAGCAAGAAAGGAAGTGAAAATATTTCTATGTGCAAATAATATGATTCTATACTTAGAAAACACCATAGTCTCCACCCGATAGCTCCTTTATTTGATAAACAATTTCAGCAAAGTGTCAGGATACAAAACCAATGTACAAAAATTGGTAGCATTTCTATATACCAACAACTTTCAAGCTGAGAACCAAATCAGGAATGCAATTCCATTCACAATAGTGATAAAAAGAATAAAATACTTAGGGATACAGCTAACCAGGGAGGTGAAAAATCTCTATGATGAAAATTACAAAACACTGTTCAAGGAAATCCGAGATGATGTAAACAAATGGAAGAACATTCCATGCTCATGAATAGTAAGAATCAATATTGTGATAATCAACATAAGCCCAAAGTAATTTAAAGATTTAATGTTATTTATATCAAACTACCAATGACATTCTTCACAGAACTAGAAAAAAAAAAAAACCTATTTTCCAATTCCTATGGAACAAAAAAAGAGCCCCAATAGGCAAGGCAATCCTAAACCAAAAGAACAAAGCCAGAGGCATCACACTAGCCAATTTCAAACTGTGTTATAAAGCTACGGTCACCATAACAGCATGGTACTGTACAAAAACAGATGCATGGACCAATGAAAGACAATAGAGAACCCAGAAATAAAGCTACACACCTAAAACCAGATGGTCTTCATCAAGGTTGACAAAAAGAAGCAATGGGGAAAAGACTCCCTATTCAATAAATAGTGTTGGGATAACTGGGCTAGCCATATGCAGAAGATTGAATCTGGACCGCCTCCTTACACCATATAAAAAAATCAACTGAAGATGGATTAAAGACTTAAAAGTAAAACCTAAAATTATAAAAACCCTGGAAGACAACCTAGGAAATACCATTCCGGACATAGTCCCTGGCAACATTTGCTGAGAGATGGGAACACCATTTCTGCTACTCTTATGTTATTATCCAGCTCCAGTCCAAATAAAGGTCTGGAAATTGATAAGGAGGAGAATAAGAGAAGCTTTCTTTGTTTGGTTTTTCAGTCAAGAAGGAATGCTTAAGAGGTATCTGATTGCCTCCTCATTGGAGGAGAAATGGGGAGTGGGACTGGCCTCTACTATGCAAGCCATATGTGGAGGTCCATAATCTCAAGTTCATTGTGGATCTGTACATAGTTTCTCTTAGAATTTGAGCCTCACAGAGATTGATGCTTAAACCTCCTGAAAGATTCTAAATGAGAGAATGTCTGGAACTGTCACTGACAGAAAAGTGTTGAGAGAAGGTTTCATTCAAAGCATCCTGCATTTTATAGTTTGTCAGGAAAAAAGTGCCAAGCTTTCCCTGGCATAAATTGGGCACCTAAGAAGGTAGGAAACTCCATAAGCAGTACTTCCTAATAGAGTATAAATAAAATATTAATTTAACCTTAAACAGATAACAGTAGCTTAAATAATTTTATTTTTCTACTTATTTGGAGGATAAATAACACAGGACTGGAACAGCACTGTTCAGTGTCAAAAAGCCAGGCTTCATCTACATTATTGTTACACCATTCATGTTTTCCCTTCCCAAGGCAACCTGTTGTCCAAGATAGCTGCTTTCATTCATGTGCATCTGTATTCCAGACAGCGGAAGGAGAGAGACAAATGGCATTTTAATGGACACTTACTAGAAATTACATATGTCAAATATATAAACCATTGGATAGAGTCAAATCAAATCTGCAATGTACTAATAGCTAGGTGACCGTTTTGGAAGAAATATGATATTGATTGTAAATGCAGGAGTCAGTCTGAATCTGACACATAAAACACCAGATTAACTCTAAGATGGATAAAACTAGTTATACCTCACCTACATGTTAGATTTTATTTTAATCACATAGCATTGATGGGATACTTTCTACTGGCTTTGTATTTGTGACCTGCCCTTTCTCTTAAGGCCAGCACATTTCCTTTGCATGCTTCTGTATTCTGAACAGTTACATGGAAAGCAATCTTTATTTTGTCTTCAGAATAATAATAAAAAAAAAAGCCAATGGGGGAAATAGCTTGGTCAGAAATAGATTATTTAACTTACTAGACCATATGCTCATTCAATGAGGCTGAACCTCAGATTAAGGTATCCGGCCTTGTTTTCTCTCCAAAAATGCTAGATTCTGACCGAAATTGAAGTTTTCAGGTTGCCAAACACAAAGACTTTGGAAACTGATCACACAGGAACTATGTTGTCCACACTCAGATAAGCCTCCACTGGGTTGTAAGACAAATGGAATCCATCCACTCCTAAGTTAGTTGCTGGCAGAAGTGATTTTCCCCTCCCTGCTTAAGGCTGATTACCAAGAATTCCAACCTAGACCTAGTTGACACAGAATCTTGATCTGGTAACATAATAATATACCTTAATTTCTTTTTGAGACAGAACTTTTTTTAAAACTTGGGAATGGAAATAAGAGCAATGAAACCACAAACTATCCACTATTCAGTAAATTAATTTATTTATAGGATTTATACTCAGGCTACTTCCAAAAGGCCTTGAGGTAGTTCAGTATTCAAAACCTTATTGCACTACTGCCAAAGGTGGTTTCTGGCTTGGTATCAAGAATAGTTTCACATCTTAGAAAGAGTTCATTGTGGATAACCGGAAGGTATAACCCCAGCAATATGACCTCCTTGTATGTCAAAATAAAAACATCCCACCATTCCCATGACAACATGTGGGCCCTTCCAACCCACTAGCATACCAGGGAAAGGAATTATAACCCATCGGCAAAGAACCTCCTGATTTTGAAGATCATGCAGGCATATTATGCACAAGTGCTGCATGCACGGGACAATAAATGAATCCCTGTGGAGCATTTTTATAGTAAATGACTGTTTATATTATTTCCCTTTAGCTTTTCGAGGTTAGGATTTAGGATATCTGTCTTATTTATTTTGCTATCTTGCCTAAGGTATAAACTCATCCAGTGATCTACTTTTTGATAGCCATAAATAACTATATATACTTCCTCTCTCCTGTTCCAAATTTCCCTTTCTTACAAATTACATATGTCCTATGAAATAATTTTTCTGTGATAAACACCCTTCTTAACATCCTCAATGTCTATGCCAAGCACTCCATCTTTGCTTTGTCTATTATCACCTCCTTTAAGGATTTCACTGCTCCTCAACACCCTGTTTATTCTAACACAGCCAACTCACTTTGTCATTCGGTATGGAGATCAGCAATGTCATTTACAGACCACCATGCCCCCATCCTCCTTCAACAAGCCCTGTGCCTCCCATCTACAACACATTCTAATCTTCATCCCTGCTATAATTTTCTTGCTTCCCTGTCATCTACTCTTGTGATTTTTGTAATCGTGTCATTTCCCCACTCTAAGCCAGCTGCTATCCAGCATGACCCTACTATTAATGAGGGCCAGCTTTCCTCTGGCTAAAGACTGAGATTAAGTCATAGAAATATAGAATGTTTACCCTTCTCCCACATACCTTCCAACCACATCTACAAGGCTCCGGTATAATAATAGTGAATTAAAGATGAAAGGACTACAAGGATCACTCTCTGTTTAAGAAGGACTTTTTAGGAAAATCCAAAATCAGGAAGGGAGACAAAAATCAAGAACAGTAGAGAGATTTGAAACTTTGGGCACCTACAGTATGGCAAACATGAAACACAGATAAACTCCTAGGCAGATTAACATAAAACTTCACACTAAAGACCTGTTTAACTTAGGTCCTATTACTCAGTCCATGATGTCCAACTTTCAACAAAACATTTCAAGCATGATAAAAGGCAAGAAAAACACAGTCTACACAAACAAAGCAGTAACAAAAGAAGACTCAGATATGGCAGAAATGTTGGAATTACCGAACTAGGAATTTAAAATACTGTGATTAATATGTTAAGAGATCAAAGAAAAAATGCAGATCAAATGAGAAAGGCAGACAACTTGCAAGAACACATGGGGAATGTAAGCAGAGAGATAGAAATATGAAAAAGGAACCAAGGAAGTGCTACTAATTCAAGACACTCTAAGAAATATGAAGAATGTTCCAATGGTCTCAAGAGTGGACTGCTCACAGCTGAAGAAAGAAAATTGAACTTGAAGATATGTCAATGTAAATTTTCCAAGCTAAAATGCAAAGCAAAAAAAGAAGGGGAAAATAAAAAGAACAGGACATCTAAGAATTGTGGGACAATTTCAAAAGGTGTAACATGCATTATTAAAATAGCAGAAGGAGAATAAAGATATATAAAAAAAGCCAAATGAATATTTGTAGTAACAGTTGCGAAGAATTTTCCAAAATTTATGACAGACACTAAAATATAGATCCTGAAAGTTCAGAGAGCACAAAACAAAATAAGTGGATTCTGGGTTTTCTCAATTGCTTCCTGCATTGATTCATATGATTATGTAATTATTTTTTCTTTAGCCTGTTACTAAAGTAAGTTTTATTCATTGATTCTCAAATGTTGTACCAATTTGCATCTCTAGAATAAACTCCATTTGGTCATGATATTTTCTTCTTTTTTTACATTGCTTAATTCTATTTCCTAAGCTTTTGTTAAGAATTTTTACATCTGTATTTATGAGAAATATCTGCTATTTTCTTTTGTTGCAGTCTCTTTTTCTGATTTTGATAGAAGGTTAATCATCACCTCATAAAGAGTACTGGGAAGTAGTCTTTCTCCTTGAGAAAGCGATCCCTTTTTTAATTTTCTTGAACGCATTATATAGAATTGGTATTAATTCTGATTTATTTGTTTGCTTGAATTCTCCAATGAAAATATCTGGGCCTGTGGTTTTTGATTTTGGGAGTTTTAAAATACTAATTCAACTTTCTTAATAGTTATAAGGGCTATACAAATTATCTCATATCACATGAGTTACAGTAGAGTTAGTAGTTGTTTTTGTTGTTTTTTGTTCCAGTGGAATCCTTTAAATAAAGTTAGAAGTCAGCATAGACACTAAACACTACTTCTGTTGATTTGAAAGTGTGGCCTGGAGTCCTGCTGGCTCCTCCTCCTTTTTTTTTTTTTTTAATCATACTTTAAGTTCTGGGTTACATGTGCAGAACGTGCAGTTTTATTACATAGGTATACACGTCCCCTGGTGGTTTGCTGCACCCATCAACCAGTCACCTGCATGAGGTATTTCTCCTAATGTTATCCCTCCCTTAGCTCCCCACCCACCGACAGACCCCTGTGTGTGATGTTCCCCTCCCTGTGTCCATGTGTTCTCATTGTTCAGCTCCCACGTATGAGTGAGAACGTGCAGTGTTTGGTTTTCTGATCTTGTGATAGCTCAATTTTATCTAATTTATAAGTCGTCAAATGTATGCGTGTGGGCTTGTCTATCGTATTTCTTCATTATCATTTTTTATATCTAAGGGATTTATAATGATATACCCTGTTTCATTCCTGATATTGTTAACTTCTGATTATCTCTTTGTTTCTTTGGCAACCTTACTAGTGGTCTGTAAACTGTATTTTTTTTTTTTTTCAGAGAAACAGATTTTTGGTTTATTAGTATACCCTATTGTATTTTTTTCTATTTTCAATCAAATTGACTTCTGCTTTTATTTTTGCTCTTTTCCTAGGTTCTTTAAGTGGAAGTTTAGATTATTGATTTGAAACTTTTTCAAATGTATGCATCTAGTGCTATAAATTTCCCTCTCAGCACTGTTTAGTTGTGTCACACAAATTTTGGTATGATTTTAATTTCACGCAGTGCAATGTATTTTTTTTTTCTCTTGAGAGTTCCTCTTTGACCCATGGATTATTTTGAAGTATGTTTGTAGCTTCCAAATGTTTGTAGATTTTTCTCTATGCTTTCTATTTTTTTATTCCTAATTTGATTTAGTTGGAGTTAGAGGATCCACTCTGTATGGTTACAATTCTTTTTAATTTGCAAGAATTTATTTTATGTCCCAGGACATCATCTCTATTGTTATACACTCTATTGTTACTTGAAAAGAATGAGTGTTCCACTATTGTTGGATAGAGACTTCTAAAAATGTTGATTAGATCTTGTTGGTAAATGGTGGTGCTAATTTCTATATCCTTGCTAACTATTTTTGTCTATTTATCTATCACTGAGAGAGGGGTGTTGAAGTCCTCAGCTATAATTATAGATTTATCTATTTATCCTTTCAGTCCTTTTGATTTTTGCATCACATATATTGCAGCATTTATGATTGTCATAAGGGAGGAGACCACCCCTCATATTGTCTTAGGCCCAATTTCTGCCTCCAAAGCAAAAAGAAGTAAAAACTAAAAAGCAGAAATGAAATCCACAGACAGCCCCGTGCCACACCCTGGGCCTGGTAGTTAAAGATCAACCCCCAACCTAATCGGTTATGTTATCTATAGATTACAGACATTGTAAAGAAAGGTACTGTGAAAATCCCTGTCCTGTTTTGTTCTAATCTAATTACCAGTGCATGTAGCCCTCAGTCACGTACCTGCTGCTCGCTCAATTGATCACTACCCTCTCAAGTAGACCCCCTTAGAGTTGTGAGCCCTTAAAAGGGACAGGAATTGTTCACTCGGGGAGCTCGGCTCTTGAAACAGGAGTCTTGCCGATGCTCCCGGACGAATAAACCGCTTGCTTCTTTAACTCGGTGTCTGAGGGGTTTTGTCTCTGACTTGTCCTGCAACAGTCATATATTCTTTGTGGATTGATCCTTTTTTCAGCATATAATGTCCCTCTCTGTCTCTAGTAATTGTTTTGAAATCTACTTTGGATGGTATTAACAAAGGCACTTATGCATTCCTTAGATTAATGTTTGCATAATATGTTTTTTTCCAAGCTTTTTCTTTCAACTCACCTATATGATATTTGAAGTGAGTTTCTTGCCGACAGTGTATAGTTGATTCATGCTCTTTAAATCACCTGCCAATTTATCTTTTAATTGGTATACTTGAACTTATTCCATAAAACCTAGAAAGTAATAGATGATCAACAAATTCATATTGGATTCAATCGCATCCTTATTTGTGGCTTTCCACACACAGCTGTGTGCTGTGTGTGGTGCTTACCAAATATGGACTGATTAAATGTCTCAAACTGCTGACTTCAGGAAGATGGCAGATAAGAGGCAGGGCTGACATGCATCTCCCACTTGGATGAACAGAACAGAGTGTGGAGACTCACACTGAACTTGTGTTCCAAGAACCACCACAAAAAACATACCAGCAAAACCAAAAGAATTCACAGATCCTTTGAAAGAAACAGCACACTGCTGCAAACTCCACAACACAAGCAAAAAACTGTTGAGTTCCCAAATTGTGAGAGGGAGAAAACCTGCCTCTAAACACCCATCCTTATTAGGGAATCTGAAAATCCGGATCATAGGAGAAGGACTTAATTTTGCCTAGAGCTGGAATAGATTTAGGTAGTCATGCACACTATAAGTAGAAGCAGCAGTGAAAAGAGTCTTATATGCACTTTCACTCACCAGCTTGAGCCCAGGAAAGCCATCCCTGACTATATCTCTCAGGGGACCTTCGGGAAAGCAGCCAATGGAATTAGGCAGGGGTTGCAGGGTGAAAGAAGCTTCCAACTGAATTTTGTGACAATTTCAAGTGGGCACGAATTTTCTTGAGCAGAATCTGGGGGATGAGCAGGAATTGCTGCAGATATGAGCAGCACAGTAGCTGGTGACATTGTGGGCAGATGGGGAGGGATGTAGCCTGAAAGCTCTGCTTGCTTTCTTAGTGGGGAAGCTTATGCCCTGGGGCAGGTCTGAGTTTCACACACAGGCTGCCTGGATCTAAACTCAATGCTTTTAGCAGGGAACTGTGGGAGTGAGACTGGCCTCGTCAACTGCGTGGGAGCTGGGTGAGGCTTTTCACTACCAGCTATCCCCACATCCTTTGTGAACTATACTGCACAGCAGAAGCAGCCATAATCCCCTCTGGAATATAACTCCATTGGCCGGAGAACTACTCCCCACTTCCCCACAGTGGCCATGTCAAGCCTTACCCAAGAGATTCTGAGCTTAGACCTTCCTAATCCTGCCCCAACATAATGCCATATCTCTACTTGCCCTGGTAGCTGAACACAAAGGAAAAACTCTTTGGAATTTTATGGCCCTGCCCATCGCCTCATAAATGAGAATACTTCCCCAGGCCAATACAAAGCAAGCTCAAATCCCGCTGGTAATACTGCAGCTGGTGCTCTCTTGAAAGCAGCACCTCCTGACTGGAGGCGAAGCAACTCAGGTCACTACTGCGACTCTTGTCAGAATAACCCTGATCCCAGAAAGGGGAAGACAATACCTAATTCCATTTCCTGCAACATCCTGGCTAACTGGAGATACTGAGTGTGTCCGCATGACAACTTCACTGCTAGTACAACCAAAATTACAGAGAGCAGGCACACTAAAGCTGTCCACAACCCAGGATGCTCATAAAGTCTATATTACTCCCTTGCCACCTCCACCAGAGCAGGTGCTGGTATCCATGGTTGGAAGACCTGAAGACTGATCACATCACAAGATACTTTGCAGACATTTCTCAGCACCAACCCAGAGGCTGGTACCCCCGCTAAGTGGCTCGACCAGAAGAGCAATAACAATCACTGCAATCCAGCTTCCAGGAAGACCTATCCCTAGGGGAAAAGGCAGAGCATGACATCAATGGATCATCCTATGACACAAAAGAATCTGAACAGCAGGACTTGAGTTCCAGGTCTTTCCACTGGTGGGTAGTTTCCCACAGCAGAGACACAATTGCAGTGCTGACTGCAGTGGAGAAAGTGTACACCTATAACTCAAGAGGCAGGCAGCCTCTATGATCATGAAGAGCCTTAGAGAAGGGGTCCTTGTTTCCTTGAGTACTCTACTGCAGACACAGCTGAAGCTTACCCCCACTGGAACACAGTATGGAGGCACCTGTAGACAGTCTTTCTGGAACCATCCAGGGTGATTGTAGCCCTATAGGAGAATCACACCCCAGATTCAGGCCTGCAAGACAGGCAGAGTCAAAATTTTTCTATATCTGCAACATATATATATATATAGGGGTGTGTGTGTGTGTGTGTGTGTGTGTGTGTGTATGAAAAGAGGTGCCTGTTTGATCTGAATGGCTGAAACACTAGGATAGGAGTGAGGCTGTGAGGTGAATAGCTTTCCTACTGACCTGACAGAGGAGCTAAAGTAGCTAAAGTAGCTCCCACTCTTCATCCTGATAAAACTTCACTACATCTAATTAAGAGTTCCCCTAGTTGCTCTCATCAAGGCTGAGACCTTGGTCCACCATTGGGTATTACATCTACTAACCCACCTTAGCCACAACCAGTGCCTAATCAGAGATACTTTCCCTATTGACCTGATGTCTGAATTATAAACCGAGTAAATAAAACATTTGGAAAAAATTAATAAATAAATAAGCTGTACACCACAAGAAAATGAAATAAACTTCAAGAGATCCCTGACATCCCATATCCATAGAAGATAGTGAACTCACCCACACACCAAAACTATAACTGCTACAATCAGCTTTGGGGAAAGTGAATGCACAAAGACTTTCTATAATCAAGAATCTCATAAAGAATCTTCTCCCCTACAATCACCAAATAAAAAATTAGACAAAAATAAACATTAAAGTCTGATCTTTATGAGGGAAAAAGAGAAATTTAAATTAAAAACACCACAGAACAATCAAAAATGAATTGAAGAGCAATTTTAGGAAATAGTCCACCCAAATGAGAAGAAAACAGAAAAGTAATTCTAGTCACATGAAAAAACAGGGTTCTATCACACCCCCAAAAGATCACATGAGCTCCCCAGCAATGGATCCAAATCACAAAGAAATCTCTGAATTGGCAGATAAAGAATTTAGGTTTATTATTAAGCTACTCAAGGAGATGCCACAGAAAGCTGAAAACCAACTCAGAGAAATGGAAATAGAGACTATAGATGAAAAATTTTCTACATATATAGATATCATTAAAAAAATCACAGCTTCTGGAAATGAAAGACACACATAGGGAAATACAAACTGCACTGGAAAGTTTTAACAATGGATGAGTACAAGTAGAGGAAAGAACTTCAGAGCTCACAGATGAGGCTTTCAAATTAACCCAATCAGACAAAGACAAAAAAATAAAGAATTGAAAAAATAAAGTCCCATCAGAAATTTGTGATTATCTTTTATTTTTTTTTTGAGATGAAGTTTCACTCTTGTTTTCCAGGCTGGAGTGCAGTGGCACAATCTTGGCTCACTACAACCTCTGCCTCCCGGATTCAAGCAATTCTCCTGACTCAGCCTCCTGAGTAGCTGCAATTACAGGCACCTGCCACCATGCACAGCTAATTTTTTTTTTGTATTTTTAGTAGAGATGGGGTTTCACCATGTTGGCTAGGCTGGTCTCAAACTCCTAACCTCAGGTGATCTGCCTGCTTCGGCCCCCCAAAGTGCTAGGAATATAGGCATGGGCCACCACATCCTGCCTGTGATTATCTTAAATGGCCAAACCTAAGAATAATTGGTGTTACTGTGGAAGAAGAGAAATCTTAATGTTTGAAAAACTTATTTGAGGAAATGATTGAGGAAAGCATCCCTGGCCCTGCTAGAGATCTACACATCCAAATACAAGAAGCTCAAATAACTCCTGAGAAATTAATCACAGAAAGGTCTAGTGTATTGTTCCATTTTCATACTACCTTAAAGAACTGCCTGAGACTGGGTAATTTATAAAGGAAAAAGGTTTAATTGATGTGCAGTTCAGCATGGCTGAGGCAGCCTTGGGAAACTTACAATCATGGTGGAATGTGAGGGGGAAGCAAGGCACTTTCTTCACAAGGTGGGAGGAAGGAGAAATGCCAAGTGAAGGGGGAAGAGGCCCTTATAGAACCATCAGATCTCCTGAGAACTCACTCACTATCATGAGAACAGCCTTGGGAAAACCACCCCCATGATCAAATTGCCCTCCACTTAGTCTGTCTCTTGACATGTGGGGATTATGGGAATTATAATCCAGGATGAGATTTTGGTGGTGATATAAAGCCTAACTATATCACCTTGGCACATAGTCATCAGGTTATCTAAAGTCAGGACAAAGGAGAGAATCTTAAGAGCTGTGAGACTAAGGCATCAGGTTAATTTATACAGAAAAACCTATGAGATTAACAGTTGATTTCTGAAAGGAAACCTTAGAAGCCAGAAGAAATTAGGGTTCTATTTTTATCTTCCTTAAAAAAAACAATTGTCAGCCAAGATTATTGTATCCAGCAGTACTAAGCTTCATAAATGAAGATGAAATAAAGTCTTTCAGACAAACAAATGCTCAAATGCTGAGAGAATTTGCTACTACTAAACCAGCACTACAAGAAATGGCTAAAGGAATTTTAAATCTTAAAAAATAAAATCTTGAAATACACCCAAATAGAACCTCCTTGAATTAGTCCATTTTCACACTGTTGATATAGACATATCCAAGACTGGGCAATTTACAAAAGAAGAGGTTTATTGGATTTACAGTCTCACATGGCTGGGGAAGCCCCATAATCATGATAGAAGGTGAAAGGCATGTTTCACTTGGCAGCAGAGAAGGGAAGAGAGCTTGTGTAGGGAATCTCCCCTTCTTAAAACCATCAGATCTCATGAGACTTATTCACTATCATAAGGACAGCAAAGGAAAGACTTGCCCCCATGATTCAATTACCTTCCAATGGGTTCCTCCCACAACATGTAGGAATTCAAGATGAGAGCTCAGTGGGGACAGAGTCAAACCATATTATTCTGCCTCTGGCCCCTCCAAAATCTAATGTCCTCACATTTCAAAACCTATCATGCCTTCTCAACAATCTTGCAAAGTCTTAACTCATAATAGCATTAACCCAAAAGTCCACAGTCCAAAGTCTCAGCTAAGATGACACAAGTCTCTTCCACCTATGAGCCTGGAAAATCAAAAGCAATTTAATTACTTCGTAGATACAATGGGGGTACCGGCATTGAGTAATAGAGCCATTCCAAATGGGAGAAATTGGCCAAAATGAAGCAGCTACAGGCCCTATGCAAGTCCAAAATCCAGCAAGGCAATCAAATCTTAAAGCTCCAAAATGGTCTCCTTTGACTCCATATCTCATATTCAGGTCACACGGATGCAAGAGGTGGGTTCCCATGGACTTGGGGCTCCACCCCTGTGGCTTTGCAGGTTATAGCCTCCCACTTGCTCATTTCATCAGCTGGCATTGAGTGTCTGTGGCTTTGCCAGACACAGTGCAAACCGTTGGTGGATCTACCATTCTGGGATCTGGAGGATGGTGGCCCTCTTCTCACAGATCTACTAGGTGGTACCCCAGCAGGGACTCTGTGTGGGGCCTTCCACCCCACATTTCTCTTATGCACTGCCCTAGCAGAGGTTCTCTATGAGGAACCCACCCCTGCAGCAAACTTCTGCTTGGGCATTCATGCATTTCCATACACCTACTAAAATCTAGGTGGAGGTTCCCAAACTTCAGTTCTTGACTTCTGTGCACTCTCGGGCTCAACACCACATAAAAGCTGAAAGGGCATGGGGCTTCTACCCTCTGAAGCAACAGTCTGAGTTGTACCTCAGCCCCTTTTGTCCCAGCTGGAGTGGCTGGGATGCAGGGCACCAAGTTCCTAGACAGCACACAGCAGAGGGACCCTGGGTCCAGCCTACAAAACCATTTTTTCCTCCTAAACCTCTGAGGCTGTGATAGGAGGGGCTGCTGTGAAGACCTCTGATATGCCCTGCAGACATTTTCCCCATTGTCATGGGGATGAATACTTAGCTCCTCATTACTTATGCAAATTTCTGCAACTGTCTTGAATTTCTCCTAAGAAAATGGAATTTTCTTTTTTTTATCACATTGTCAAGATGCAAATTTTATGAACTTTTGTGCTCTCTTTCCCTTATAAAACTGAATGCCTTTAACAGCACCCAAATCACTTCTTGAATGCTTTGCTGCTTAGAAATTCATCCCACCAGATACCCTAAATCATCTCTTTCAAGTTCAAAGTTTCACAAATCTTTAGGGTGGAACAAAATTCTGCCAATCTCTTTGCTAAAACATAACAAGAATCACTCTTGCTCCAGTTCCCAACAAGTTTCTCATCTCCATCTGAGACCATCTCAGTCTGGATTTCATTGTCCATATCATTATCAGCATTTTGGTCAAAGCCTTTCAACAAGTCCTTAGGGAGTTCCAAACTTTCTGCATATTCCCACCTTTTTGTCAGCCCTCCAAAATATTTCAACCTCTGCCTGTTACCCAGTTTCAAAGTCACTTCCACATTTTCAGGTATCATTCCATCAGCAACCCACTCTTCTGGAACTAATTTACTGCATTAGTCCATTTTCATGCTGCTGATAAAGATATATCTGAGACTGAGCAATTTACAAAGAATGAGGTTTATTGGACTTACATTTCCACGTGGGTGGGAGGCCTCCCAATCATGGTGGAAGGTGAAAGGCACATCTCACATGGCAGCAGACAAGAGAAGAGGGCTTGTGCAAGGAAGCTCCCATTTTTGAAACCATCAGATCTCGTGAAAATCATTCACTATCATGAGAACTGCACAGGAAAGACTGACCCCCAGAATTTAAACACCTCCCACTAGGTTCTTACTCCCACAGCATGTGGGAATTGTGGGAGTTACAATTCAAGATGAGATTTAGGTGGGGACATAGCCAAACCATATCACCCCTTAAAGCATGACTCTCACAGGGTCTAGATAATAATTACACAATTAAAAAATCCCCAGGATATTTAGGCAACAACAAACATGATGAATAGAACAGTACCTCATGTCTCAATACTATGTTGAATGTAAATGCACTAAATTCTTATACAGAATGGCAGAATAGATAAAAATCCACCAACCAAGTATTTGATGTCTTCAAGAGACTCAGAACTAACACATGAAGACTCACATAAACTTAAGGTAAAGGAATGGAAAAAGATGTTTTATGGAAATGCTAACCAAAAGGGAACAGGAGTAGCTATTCTTATATCAGACAAAACAGACTTTAAGCAACAACAGTAACAAAAGACAAAGGGGGATATTATACAGTGATAGAAGGATTTGTTCGACAGAAAAATATCACAATACTAAATATATATTCACCTAACGCTGGAGTTCCCAAATTCATAAAACAATTACTACTAGACCTAGGAAATGGGACTGACAGCAACACAATAATAGTGTGGGCACTTCAATACCTCCACTAATAGCACTAGAGAGGTCATCATGGCAGAAAGTCAACAAAGAAAAAATAGACATAAACTATGCCCTAGAACAAATGAACTTAACAGATATTTACAGAACATTCTACATGACAACAGCAGACTATATATTATTTTCAGAAACACATGGGGTATTCTCCAGAATACACCACATGATAAGTCAAAAAAAGTCTTAATAAATTTAAGAAGTTTAGAATTATATCAAGTATCTTCTTCAACCAAAGTGGAATAAAACTGAAAATTAACTCCAAAAGGAACCCTCGAAACTATATAAATACATGGAAATTAAATAATCTGCTTCTGAATGATCTCTGGGTCAACAATGAAATCAAGAGGGCAATTAAAAAATTCATTGAATTGAATGATAATGGTCACACAACTTATCAAAACCTCTGGGACATAGCAAAAGTAGTGCTAAGAGGAAAGTTCATAGCATTAAATGCCTACATCAAGAAGTGTGAAAGAACACAAATAGACAATCTAATGTCACATGTCAAGGAACTAGAGAAACAAGAACAAACAAAACCCAAACCCAGCAGGATAAAATATATAACAAAAATCAGGGTAGAACTAAATTAAATTGAAACAAAAAACACACAAAGGAAAAGTGTAACAGAAAGCTGTTTTTTTTTTTTTTTTTTTTTTTTTGAAAAGACAAAATAATTCATAGACCATTAGTGAAATGAAATTAACATCAAAAAAAGAAGGGAGAAAATCCAAATAAGCTCAATGAGAATTGAAACAGGAGACATTACAATCAATATCACAGAAATACAAAGGATAACTCAAGGTTACTATGAACAGCATTATGTGCACAAACTAGAAAATCTAAGGGAGATGGATAAATTCCTGGAAATATACAGCACTTCTAGATTAAATCACACAAAAAATGGAAACTCTGAAAAGACTAATAACAAGTAGGAACATTAAAACAGTAATTAATAAGATTACCAATAACAAAAGTCCAGGAACAGAAGGATTCACAGCTGAATTCTATCAGACATTCAAAAAAGAATTGGTACATTTCCTACTGAAATTATTCCAAAAGATAGAGAAAGAGGAAATTCTCCCTAAATCATTCTGTGAAGCCAGTAGCACTCTAATACCAAAACTAAGAAAGGACATAACAAAAAAGAAAACTACAGACCAATATCCCCAATGAACATACATGAAAAAATCCTCAACGAAATACTGACTGACCAAATCCAACAGCATCTCAAAAAAATAATACATCACGATCAAATGGGTTTCAAACCAGTGATGCAGGGATGTTTTAACATATGCAAGTCAATAAATGTGACACATCACATTAACAGAATTAAAACCAAAATCATATGACCATCTCAATAGACACAGAAAAAAAAATTAGACAAATACAGCATCCCTTTATGATAAAACCCTCAGCAAAATTGGCATAGAAGGGACATACTTCAAAGTAATAAAAGCCATCTCTGACAAACCCACAGCCAACATCATACTGAATGGGAAAAAGTTGAAGGCATTCCCTCTGAGAACTGGAACAAGACATGGATGCCTACTTTCACCACTTTTATTTGACATAGTACTGGATGCCCTAGCCAGAAAAATCAGACAAGGGAAAGAAATAAACGGCATCTAAATCAGAAAAGAGAAAAGTCAAACTGTCAGTGGTTGGTGATGATATGATCATATGTGTAGAAAAATCTAAACACTCATCCAGAAAGCTCCTAGATTTGATAAAAAATTCAGTAAAGTTTCAGGATACAAAATTGATATACATAAAGCAGTAGCATTGCTATATACAAACAACTACCAAGCTGAGACTCAAATCAAGAACTCAACCCCTTTTACTTACACAGCGACAAAAAAAGTTTAATACTTGAGAATATACCTAACCAAGGAGGTGAAAGATCTCTGCAAAGAAAACTGGAAAACTACAAAACATTGCTGAAAGAAATCATAGACAACACAAACAAGTGGAAACACTTACAATGCTCATGAATGGTTAGAACCAATATTGTGAAAATGACCATAATGCTAAATCCATCTATAAATTCAATTCAATTCCCATCAAAATACCATTATCATTCTTCACAGAACTAGAAAAAAAAATGTTAAAATTCAAAGAGCTCACATAGTCAAACTGATACTAAGCAAAGAGAACAAATCTGGAGGCATCACATTACCTGACTCCATACTACACTAAAAGGCTACAATAGTTACCAAAATATTATGGCAGTGGTATAGAAATAGGCACACAGACTAATGGAAAAGTAGAAATAACCCATAAAGAAAGCCAAATACTTACAGCCAACTATCTTCGATAAAGCATACAAAAAACATAAAGTAAGAAAAGGACACCTTATTCAACAAATGGTGCTGAGATAATTGGCAAACAACATGTGGGAGAATGAAACTGGATCCTCATCCCTTGCCTTATACAAAAATCAACTCATGATGGATCAAATACTTAAATCCAAGACATGAAATCATAAAAATTCTAGAACATCAAAAAACTTTTCCATTCATTGGCTTAGGCAAGGAATTCATGGCCAAGAACCCAAAAACAAATGCAACAAAAACAAAATTTGGCAAATGAGACCTACTTAAACTAAAGAGCTTCTGCACAGCACAGAGAGAGGGGGGGAGAGAGAGAGAGAGAGAATGGAAACTATCAACGTAGTAAACAGACAACCCGCCGAATGGGAGAAAATATTTGCAAACTATGCATGTGGTAAAGGACTCATGTCCAGAATATATAAGGAACTCGAACAAAGTAGCAAAAAAACCCAAATAATCTCATAAAAAGTGGGCAAAGGACATGAATAACCAATTATCAAAAGAAGATATACAAATAGCTAATAAACATGAAAAAAAATGCTTAATTTCACTAATTATCGGAGAAATGCAAATTAAAACCACAATGAGATACCACCTCACTCCTGCAAGAATGGCTATAAGTAAAAAAATTAAAAAGATAAAAATATATGTTGATTGATGTAGATGTGGTGAAAAGGGAACATTTTTACAGCACTAGTTGGAATGTAAACTAGAATAACCACTATGGAAAACTGTATGGGATTCCTTAAAGAACTAAAAGTAGAACTACCATTTGATCCAGCAATCCCACTACTGAGTATCTATGCAAAGGAAAATAAGTCATTATATGAAAAAGACACTTTCACACACATGTTTATAGCAGCACAATTCACAATTGTGAAAATATGAAATCAACCTAAATGTCTATCAACGAATGAGTGGATAAAGAAAATGTGGCATTTATACACCATAGTATACTACTGAGCTATAAAAAGGAATGAAATAATTGCATTAGCAGCAACCTGGATGAAGCTGGAGACTATTATTCTAAGTGAAGTAACTCAGGAATGAAAAACCAAATATTGTATATTCTTACTTATGCATAGAAGCTAAGCTATGAGAACACAAAGGCATAAGAATAACATAATGGACTCTGGGGACTTGGGGGACAAGGTGGGAGGTGGGTGAGGAATAAAATACTACACATCGGGTAGAGTGTACACTGCTTGAGTGAGGAGTGTACCAAAATCTCAGATATCACCACTAAAGAACTTATCCACATAACCAAAAACCACCTGTTTCCCAAAAATTATTGAAATAGAATAAAACAAAAAGTCTCAAACCATTATTTCATCTTCATGGTGTGGATTTTCTACCCTCCTCCATTTTTACTCCATCTATCTTCCAAATTATATAATTTTATAGTGTCACAAATTATTCACTTATAAGGTGTCTATGGCAAAAATGAATACCTATAGGTAGAAAGAATAAAGCCTGCAAAACTAGAAATTTGATTCTACTCTTAATACTTCAAAAATGTAATCTTAACAATTTAATAAAAGTCTTTCATAGTATGTTTGTTTTTTCTGTCTTCAATATTTTTAGTATTGTGCCTTTACAATGATAATAGTATTTCTGAATACTAAAGTTTGTGAAGCAACGTAACTGTAACTTTAACTGATACAACGTGTAACTGATACAATAGTTTCACTCTGTTAAGATGTCTGAACCTCAAGCTGTCCTTTAACAATTCATTTTGAGCCAAATATCTCAAGCACTGTATTTCTGATATTACATTCCCTTATTGTTCGTTACCTGGCTTTTGTTGAATAGTTAAAAGCCTAACCGTGTTCATTCTATACTAATATTTGAATACCATTTGAAAGTTTTTCTACTTGTAAAATAGAGTAAATCTTTCATTGCACGGCAGCATTCCAAAATTTGTTTTGAGGTGCTAACTTGACAAAACTTTGGGTGCACTACAGGATTTTCCATTATTTAACTTCTCTTGGGGGTTAGTAATTTCTTTTGGCCAAAAATACACTAAATTTTTGATTAGTAGCAAGCAGATGAGCCATGTTGCAGAAGATGCATTACAAAGAAGGCTTGTTTTGGTTTACGTATTTATATCCCTGTTGATTCCGCTTGAATATCAAACACTCAACATTTTTCTCAGGTTTTTTTTTTTTCCCTTAAAAGTTATTTTGTATGATAATAAGGTTAGATCAACATAAAATACTTTTTTCCAATCTGGCATTTGATTCAGTGAGTTTTATTCACAACATTTTATTATATAACCATCTAGAGTCTATCATTAAATTGCATTATGCTTATTTTATCTACCACTTAATCCTCTTCAGAGTGATTTTGAGTGGGACAAAGTTAGAAAAAGTAAAGGAGTACTTATGTTAAGGTGTTTAAGTTTATCTGAAAACAGGCAACATTAAAACTAATGGTTGTTGGTAGTGACAATTAGACCTTTGCTCTATATTTTTCAGAGATATAATTAAGAAGCTCCTTGCATTTTGCCCCTTCTTGTGACTAAAAGAAAAAATAGCTTCACCATTAAAAAAAAGTGTCTACTTTTTGTTTGAATACTTAGGATAAGTTAATACCTGTATGATCTATATCTAATCTATCTATCTATCTATCTATCTATCTATCTATCTATCTATCTATCATCTATCTATATCTATCTATCTATAAATCACAGAACTTGCTTAATATTAAAAAAAAGCATATATGATCACTCTAACTTAAATATGAGAAAATGGAAATCTGAGACATAAGTAGGTTTTCTAACATCACATACCCAATAAGTGGTAGAGTTTGATTCAGGCCGTATTAGTGTGGCTTGATAGTCTATGCCTTTCGATTATGTCAAATCTACTGCTTAGCCAGTGTTGAAAGTACTCTGACAGTGGCCTAATGGTATCATAAATATAAAGAGCTAAATATAATTTACAAAATAGCATAAACAGATGGAGAAATACTTTAGTTTTCAATCCGTAACTTTTTGTGATTTAAAAAACAGAGACAATGATCCCCAAAAAAGACTTGTTGTCAAATTCCTTTCTGCTAATGCTGTCTAATTTGCTTTCAGAGGCTTAGGAGACCTCTCGAGCCCCAAATCAGAGATCTTGTTGGTGGACTGGAGTAGTCTGAAGCAAAATTGTAGAGACTAGAGGCAGAAATGCTAGGAGCATGTGAAAATTCTAGTGAGGATAGATTTTCTTCCCAGCAGAGGAGTTAAAAAAATTTGTTATAGGGAGATATTTTGAGGACAGAGATCAGAGATAAAATAAGATGTTGGGAGCTGCAAATATCAAGAAGTTTCAAGAATTTGGTAGAACAGTTTTCAACTGGATCATAGAAGAAGCAATTCTTCTGGAAATTCAGCGGATTCTCACGTGATTTGGGTTATCTGACATGAACCTAGAAGTGACATGCTTGGGCGGATAATAGTTTTAATTATTCTCCATTAGTTTAAATATTTATTCAGGGTCTATAAACAAATAAGTTTCAGTATATCTATACATCATACATATCTAAGGTAAATATGTTCCGCATATGTTGGAAAATATATTTTTAACTTTTATAAAAAAATATTAATCTGTCTCTCCAAAGAACTTTGAGCTTCAAGAGCAGTAAAGACTGTAACGAAATCAACTATGATTTAAACTAGGAATAAAATATTTTTATTTTATAATACTTTATGTTATGCCTAGTACTATTCTAAAATACAATATCAAATAATATTTAATCATTTTTTACATAAATATTTATTTCATTAACTGCAGCTAAATGATAAAGTAAGATTACAAATATTTTATACATGAAAGGATTATTTATCTTCTAAATAAGATAAGAGGTCAAATTATATTGTATGAAGAAATATAACAATAGGAAATCTCATTTATCAGGCATTTTCCAAAATATACATTAGATAAAATCCTATATAGATCAGGCACAATAAAGTGACAATACACACAAAATATTATCAAAATAAACAGCAGAATATTACAGATGATTCCAGATTATTCTATTAGCATTTCACATGGAATTTCCTTTTGGAAAGTTACTATCAGCAAGATTCCAGGGGCATTTCTGAGAGATTTAGAATGGCTTAGTAGTGGAGTGTTTGTTTCACTTCTTTCTGAATGATAGTCTTTTGTTCACATTTTCCCCTTCATTCACTTTAAAAACTCATTTCTATGAATAGCTAATTCATACCATCAATTTGATTAGGAAACTTTACTATATTATAAAATTAAAATGATTTATTTGAAAAATTATGTAACACCATCAGAGAAATAAGCAGAAAATGTAAAGATGATAGAACAGATAACATGGAAGAGAAAAAGAAAATATTAGATGTTTTATTAGAGGAAGGGCAAAGGCATGGTACTGGAAGCCTTATAGTAAATAGGTAAATGTCATTGATTTTTTTTTTTTTTTTTGCACAAAATGGTTAAATAAAAACTGTTCATTAGCTATAAAATTGTGTATATACTTTCCAAAGAAAATGTAAATATGTATGAGCAGAAAAGATTAAGATATGACTTACTAGATTTTTGCCACTGTTTTTATTTTTATGTTTAAACAAGATGCAGTGAAACAATCACTTGCTTCCATCACTAGAGATGACCAGAAAGTTTAGTAGTAAAGCATTTGGACACGTAGAAAAGGTTAGAAAACAAACATTTTCGCCATTGGGTTACCCTCTCTATGTCTTAAAAAAGATCACTGTATAAAAAATGAGACACGTATTCTTTCTTTCTTTCTTTCTTTCTTTCTTTCTTTCTTTCTTTACAATCTGGAATGATGATTGGCAAATAAATGCTTGTTAAATGTTGAGTAAATGAATGAAGTGTGAAAGAAAGCAGGGTAGGTTTAAATTATTGAGAAGATTCACTTTGTGTGTAACTTTCTTGTTGGTCATCCTGTTGTATATTTGGTGGTAACTGGTCAGAGACTCAAAGGAACATGAAATTTAATTCATGTAGAGCTTTAAAAAATAGAAGAAAGAGTATTGAATGAGGAATAGGTACATAGATTTTAGTCCTCACTCTGCAACTGTAATCTTGACCAAACCATTTCACCCTCCTCAGTCTTCTGATTTATAAAAGTCAAGAAAAGTGATAAAATATGTATTGTTTCTTCTAGGTTATCCTTTTCAGGATGCCCTAGTTATTGTTATCACATTCTTGTAAATATTACATCATGATATATGTAAACATTTTAAGCACAGTTTAGAATAAAAATATTTTTTATCATTTTTTTTTTTTTTACTTTTCTTTCCTGTCAAGTCATCCTTATCACTATGACAAAATGCTTACATTGACTTTAGGGTGCTTTATAAATTATGAAATCCTGGCAAAATATATGGCATTACTATGAGCCACATTCATTTTCTCATGTCAAGGGACTGAATTTTTCTCACTGTTACTACTTAAATCTTCCATGATGGAAAAAGTTATATACCTTTGTGAATCAAGAAAAACAAATAGGGGACATTAACTTATCTTTTCCTCCAGAATTTAAACAATAGAAAGAATGCAGAAAGCAAAATAGAAACATCTATGGGTTAATCTTTAAATAATTTGAAACACATTGTACATAAATATATATTCATTCTAAGACACAGTAATGAAACTAACACTGATGTATCCACCACTTACATTAAGAAATAGAATATCACTAGTTCTTGAGAGGCCCTCAATGTGCCCCTCCCTAATCACTTTCCCTCACCCCTAAAGAGGTAACTACAATCCTAAATTTTCCCTAATCACTTTCTTTTATTATTATTATTATTATTATTATTAATATTATACTTTAAGTTCTAGGGTACATGTGCATAACGTGCAGGTTTGTTATATATGTATACTTGTGACAATTTAGTTTTGTCTTATTTTATATGTACTCCTAAATAATATTTTATAGTTAAACTTTTATTTTGAAATACAGTTAACATATGGCAAAATAAATCTTAAGTGTACAATTTGATAAGATTTAAAAGCAGGCTGGGCACAGCGGCTCACGCCTATGGTTCCAGGACTTTGAGAGGCATTGTTGGGAGAATTACTTCAGACCAGGAGTTCGAGACCAGCCTAGGCAACAAAGTGAGACCCGATCTCTGCAAAAAATTTGAAAATTAGGGAGGGTGTGGTGGCCTGCACCTGGAGTCCCAGCTACTTGGGAGACAGGTGGGAAGATCTCTTCAGCCCAGGAGTTCGAGGCTGCAATGAGCTCTGATGATGCCACAGAACTCTGCCTGGGTATTAAAGCAAGACCTTGTCTCAAAAACACAAAAAAGAACATATATATATGTAACCTCTACCCAAAAAGATATAGAGCATTTCAATCAACCCAGAAAATCCCCACATACCCCTTTTCACTCAATAACTCCACCACTGATTCTGAGACAAACATTATTTTCTGATCTTTTATCATGAATTAATTTCATATTCAATTCACTTGTTCATATGAATTGAATTATATGGTACATATTATTTTGAGAATGAATTTCACATAGCATCATGTTTATCATATATATGTTCAAAAACTTAAAAATGGTCATAATGAGTACACAAACCTCGGAAACCTAGCAGAGAAATGAAACTCCATATAAACCTAAAGAGGGTTCTAAAATTTTAAAGCACAATATATGATACGAAAAGTTTACTAGTGAAGTGGAATTAATCTACTTCTGTTGAGTACTTAAAATTCAGCAAGTGCTGTAGCTGACCAAAGACATAGATTCTTTCCCTATGAGTTATTTATATAGCTATGGAAACAAATCAAATTCTGCAAAAGACTATAATAAAAATTATGGAAGAATTCAAGGAAACAGTGGTAGGGATCCGACTATCCTTTGACTAACTGCAATGCATTAATAACATATTGGTTCTAATTTTTCAGGGAATAATAAATTGACTGTAGGCTGTGGTAATAAGAGAAAACTTCATGGAAGAATTCAATGTGGAGCTAAATATTATATCATATATAAAGTTTACAGAAGTAGAGAGGAGAGTTAGGAAATTCTCTCCAAAAGTGAAGAGTGGAAAAATTTAAAGTTATAAGAGCATTAAGCAAAACAGACTCTTAAAGTATCTCCTCAAGATAAGTCAATTCATCTGAATACTAAAATGATTCCAACTGCTTTCCTCGTATCTTTACATAAATCCTTCTAAATTACTGCTGTAGAGAAATCATAAAAATTAAAACGAAAACTGCAGCTTTGAATAAATGACATCTAGTTCTGAAAATCTAAATTTTGAATATTAATTTAGGAATAAGGGAAAGATAAGTTAACTTGTAAATAAATGGGCCTTCTTTAAATGTTTCTCTTTAAATACATCACCAGGAAGTTATTAGTAGACACTTGCATTAAGTGAATGATGCACAAGTGAATGAAAAGTGAATAAATGTAGTGGCACAGGGAGACCAAGAAGATATTTGACACTAAGTATCATTGAGAAGTGAAGTGGGAAGTTACAGTAACGCAGGAAGGTGTATTATTTACCAAAGCATCTTGTGAGAGAGGAGGAAAAAGAGCAAATGACACGGAATTAGTAGACTGAATTTAATTCCCAGTTTAATAACATATAAAGTATAATCTCAGCGAAATGTTTGTTTACTTCTTCACTTTATTTTAGCTTCTAAAGTTTTCTCACAGAGTTGGCATGGTGAACTAACTTAATGGTGACTCATGCAAAATTTCATAAGTTTTGTACTTAGCGGGTTTGACTAGAACTCAGATCATGAATATGAAATGATCTGTAAATGATATGAAGGTATCTGTAGAATTTTGCTGAAGAATTTTTAATTTGGAAGGAGTGCAAACCATAGGCTCTGGTGAAGAAAAGAGGATTAAGTGACATATTTTAGGGTTTGTTTATTTTTGGTTAGTTGTTAAGTTTATCTCCTACGTACAGGAATCTAACATTACATCTGAAAATTTGTGATTAGTATGTTCTAAGAGAAAGAAGACTTAGAAGGATGATTTGGGGAGAACACTTTTCTGAATGTTCTGATGCCCATAATCATTGCCAATCAGTAATAAAATTCATGTATCTTGATTTTAATCAAAGTACATATATACAACTTTAAATAAAGGTATTTATCATAAGTAATTCACAGTTTTGTGCTCAGATGTATATCAAAGAATACTCTGGGAATCTAATAGAAATATCAAATGTCTTTACTGGATATTATAAATATTACACATGTATATATTATATATACCTTTATATATGTTTTTATATATATACACACACACATACAATTTTCATGTAATTTCAGTCTTCACAAAACCCTGAGAACTCTCTCAATGAGGAGCTTGAAAGATTCATGATGAAGGATTCCTGTTATAGGTCATGGTGGTGGTTGTATCTTTCCATGAAGTAAAAGTACTTGTTATATTATTCTAGCACAACAGAAGTATAAATATTTACATCAATACTTTTGAGCTGCAGATATATGGCACACACATTTCCCTCCACACACAAAAATGTAATATCAAATATCTTTATAAGACTATCGTATTTCAAACTACATTGGAGTAAAAAAAAAAAAAAATCGGCAGTTTAGAGATTCAGTGATTAGAGAATAGGGCAAGACAGGCATAGAAAAAGCTAAACTTAGAATTCTAGCACAATGATATGGTTTATTGAAGCCCCAAGTCAGAAATGAAAGAATGTGTGAGTGAATAAATGAGTGAGTGAATGAAATGAAATGTGTCTTCAGAGCCAGCCAATGAAAACAGCAATGGTAGTGAAGGGGCAAGGTGGCTGCTGACTTTTTTTCTTTTCCTTTTTTTTTTTTTTTTTTTAATGTCCAGGCAGCTATGAACACAGAGACAAAACCAGTGACATAAGAATTAGCCATCTTTTAGCTTCTAATATTAACTGAAAATATCTGTGTCTTTAGATCTTTTGCAGCTGAGGACATTTTATTATTATTATTTTCTAATAAAACATAACTTCTCAACAAACCAACTCCCACACTCCATTCCACCTTCCCCCAGTGTTACCTTTCTAATCAGACTCAACCACTGAAGGATTTAAAACTTGGCCAGTCAAAAGGGGAAAAAGTCTCTCTTCTGTGAAACTGTGTCTGTAAAGCCTGGCTTTTGCCCAAGCCACAGGAACTTTAAACAGTCTGCTAGCTCTGCCGGCACAGACAGGTTCAAGCACAGAGTGGGATGAAAGCTGCTACCAGGCTTTTAATCTTGCAGGTTGCAGAAACCCTTGATGTTTTATGTCTTATTCTCTCAAAGATGGTTTATAAATTTATGACAGCAAAGTAAAAACATTGTTAAAATTTATTTGTTATGTTATATCAAAAGAGGGAAAAGTGGAAGAAAAATAGATAAATTATTCTGAATATGAGTATTTATTTAGATTCAGAAAACGATTCAGATTGTCAGAAAGATTTGTATTCACAACCTTGGTTTTACATTTAATTCAACTCTGACATTTTTCAAAAATAACCTTTATTTTCATTTTGACAGCATAAAATAAAAGGAGAGCAGCTCTGAACCCTCGCTTTGACAGTCAATGCCTATGAGACTTGGGAGAGTTTCTACTTCAGTATCTTAGTTTATGAAACAGGAAAAGTATTATATATGTAGACTACATACGTAAATGAATATGTTAATGTGTGAAAGAAGTACCAAGAACACACAAAGCTGCAATAGTCAATTTTGTTAGTATTAATAGCACTACATCATTTTATTTCGCTTTTACACATACTGGTAATTGGATACTTTACCTTTTAAAATGTTCAAATGAATGTGGAACATATAAGTCATATTAGAATTTATAGTCAATAGACAGGTTTGAAAAGTATTGATATACATTTGCCACTCTGTTGAGATTTCTGGCTCAAACATTAAACCAACTAAACTACACCTAAAAATGTCCTCATCATTTTGGGGGTTAGCGTATATAGACAATAGATATCCATTGTCTAGGTGTTACACTTAATGAGTAAATAAAGATTTTTTTTTAAATCTGGTAGTGTTACACAAGCTATAGGGGATGGGAGGGACCTCCAGTGTGACATTTGAGACCATGATTCCTTCCAATAAACAAAGTATATGACCCTTTAAGAAAGCTTTCTTCATGCATTCTTTCAAAACTCTTTTTCTCAAAACATAATTTCATTTTTCTTAAATGTATGCTACTCATCATGCATTTTTTTCCTCAATTTATCTCATCCTATTATCGGTACAAAAAAAAGAAATCAAATTACCTCCAAATTTTACTGATGTCTATTACACATTTTTTTGTCCTGATTCAGCCCTGATACGTCGACCCATAAGCTACGTGAAGGACTTACCTTACTTTTTTAAAATTCTAAGAATCTAAAGAATTAAATAAATTACAAAAATTATATTTAACTGCACATGAAATTACACAGAAGTAAAGGCTTTTTAGGAATGATACCACTATAAACAATCCTTATATACTTTTTGAAGTGAACAATTAGGTGACTTCACTCATACTTAACATTTGAATATGAATGGACTGAATTGTTTCAAATGTAAGTGTGGAAAAAAACTTGTCAGGAAAAAGTTTATAGACATAAAGGTAGGTAGGATAGAGTTAAGAGATGATTTGTAAATTGTCTTCTGATATGATTAAGAGGCTTTTAAAATCATCAGAGTCAGTCATAACAATATAATTACTTTATAATCTGTGTGGTTATTCTTTTTCATTTACATTATCAGTTTCTGCACTTTTACTACTTCAGCTCCTTTTCTATCCCATTATCTTTAACTATTGCATTTGGAGTTCTTTTTTTGTGTGTTACAACTGAGAATACTGATTATAAAGTACAATGACATATATTTTCTGAGGTTGCTCCAAGTAGTGGTGGGTGTAGGGGAAATGTCTACTGAAAGACATTGCTAAGTTTAAACAGGGCCTATGAATATTGTATGCAGTGAAATCTTTTGCAGATGTAGAGATCTTTGAGTCTGTGTTGTCAAGAAACTCCCAAAATTGTTTTCAGAAGTTGTACTGAACTTCTGAAATTGAATTACACTAACCTTATTTGTCTACAGAAGTTGGAAAAGATGATCTGTTTAAAACAATAATGTAGCCAGTAGCTATATCTATTACTTAATGGTAAAGACATTTGTATTCTTCTCATTCAGTTAAATTTAGTTCAACAGGTTCATGGGACAGTTGACCAGATATGATGAGAACTAGCCATAGTCTATCTCTTTAAAAAGCGCAACTTTATGTTATTTTTGTAATGTCTTGCCTCATTATTTTCCCTTACAACATCCTGGTAATAGTAACTAATAATAGAAATGAGTTTGGGAAAAGCATGATCTTAGTAATTTCTGATATAATCTCTTTCTCACACAACCATCCATTCTTGTTCTTCTATGCAAGATGTTCTTTTTTTCGCTGATTATGTTCTTGCCCTGCAGGCTGTAGTGGTTTGCAAGAGTGACAGAAAGTTTCGGAAGTGGAGTTGAAAACTTGTGAACCACACTGTTTACCAAAAGGAAAAGAAAGAAAAGTTGGCCACTGCTCACACTTATCCAATTGCTTTTATGACGTCTTTAGAACAGGGAAAATGATGCTTGCAGTTACATTCCAGTTTGTGCCGGGTGGGTGGGAAAACAGAAGAGAGGAAGGCAGGGTGCTCCAGTGACCTGGATAAAGTTACTTGATTACAGCAATTTCCTTTTGTGTAAATAATTCTCAAGTGAAAAAAAAATCTAAAAGTAGAATAATAGAATAAAGGGGTGGGAAACATCATAGTTTGAGACTGTGTGAGATACTATAAACTTAAATTCACACAGGGAGTTATCATTAGCTTAAAAAGGCTATTGATATTATTTATTTTTTTTTTTTAAATAAGATAAAAAAGATTTGAAACATTTTTATTTAAATACTTCTTTAACATTTTTTTGCTGCACTTACCCTATTGAATAGTATGTGTGCAATTACTATTCTGAAATTTAAGCTGCAAATGAACATTTAACGCATAAGATAATTCACTTTCTAGACACAGAACAGACAACAACATTCAACACTAAAGTAGTAAGTAATTCACAGTAATAATCCCAGATCACTTGGAAAGGAGAAAAAAGAGAAAAACTAAAATAATACCATTGTTTTTTCAAAATGTGGGTTTTCTTTTCTTCTCAGATTTGTCCCTCTCATCAATGGGTGAGAGTGGTGTCTAACAGGACAAATAATAATAATAATAATAAGGTTTCTTCCTGAAGCAAAAGTTGGCTTCTTAAAATATGCTTCCTTCAAATTGACTTTGTTGTATGAGCTAATGCAATGATAATAAGGGAAGGCAGTTAAAGTAGTAACAAGTTTGAATTCAGAAAATGTGACAGGAAATAGGTTGCTCACTACATACAATATACTTGAAGGCCTGTCCTCCTGCAGAAATGAATAGTTGTATACATGATAAAATCAGGACAAGAGGTTGAATTTAAGTGTATACAATAAGTGTAAGCTGTAAGTGTAAACCGAATACAATAACAATTTATAAATGAATACATGCAAATTATTCAATCTTAAATATGTTAATATAAAATCAACAACTTTTTTTTTCTATGTCAAAGCAGTTGCTCATAAATGATCTTACATATTCTGAAAAGCTTCATGTGGAGTACAACAGTAGTTTTGATATTAGCTTAATCTTCAATAACTGAAGGATTACAAATTAATGCAAAACTTTCCTAAAATTAAATCTGCTATGTGGAAGAAAATAAATGGGGTCTGATCTTCCTTTGGGTATGAGGCATGCAGAGGGGACAGTCTAAATTTTTTTTCCAAAATAAAGTATTTCCTAATTTAGCTTTTACTTTCCTTTCTGAGCTATTTCTCTTTTATTCATAAGGTTCAAGTTAAAAGAACAGTAATTAATTTGTTCCTTTCATTTACTTGTGTAATAAAATAACCTGAAAAGTACTGTGTGCTCACACTCCTGTTTGACTCAGTTATAACAGACCAGTTCTTAGATGTTTTTACAGCTAGTCCCTAAGACCTTCCAAACCAAGTGAATAAATCCTCAATAAATTGTCTGACATTTTCAAGTGCTAAAATAGTTCAAATAGTTTCCTATATCCTGTGCCCCTCCTCATTTTATTTCACATCTGTGTTTGCCACTAATTAAAACCATCTCTTTTTTATTATTCTTCAAATGTGGAGGCTTTAAAAATATTTTTCTTTAAGAAATATCTGTTATACAATTATGTATTTTTACTGCTATGCAGGTTAATTTGGCTGACTGAGGTGTACCCCCTGCCTCAAGCGAGAATGTTTTAAAATTTTTCTTAGGGAAACTAGTATGAAGTAAAGTTAATATTATATTTATAGTAAGATAACAGGTATTTGTCCTATTTGCTTGGATATAAATTAGATTTTAAAACAGATTTTAATTATAACCTTATTTTGATTTCCATATGCATTTGACCCAAAATGGCTCATCAAAAAATAAGAAATAAGTTTTAATTTAAGAATTGCTTATTTTGTTTTCAACATTTTATGAGACTTATGATGCCACCACCAAGTCCTTCTTTTTCTTTTCTTCCCCCCCACGCCCCCCACCAAGTAAAGTACTTCAGTAGGACTGCAAGGGAATGCAAAGAAAGTTACCCAGGTTACCAATCTTCTGTTAAGGGGTATGTGTGCATATGTATGTTTACATTTTGGGATGTCACATTTATTTTCAGTCATGCTTAAAAACAATTGTATTATGAATATTTATGATGCCATTTATTCTGGTTTTTCTTACTATTTAATTTATTTTCACATGTATAATAAAGCTTCTTTATATAAGAGCCCCTATAAAGATTCTCTCATCACTGTTATGTAATATTTTCTACATATAATGTCACACACACAATATTCAGATAAAAATTCCAAACTCACTGGTAACTCTACAGCCCTAAAAAGAGGCAGTAGGTGCTTTACCCAGGGAGTACCAAAGGTAAAGAGGTACCCACACTAAAAGATTCAATTGTATGAATTGAAGCTCCAAAAATGTAAAAGAAAACAAAAACAAAGGTAGAAAAGACTAGTAAATTTGGAAAGTTTGCTTTTATATTTACATGGTGTCTGCTTTTCAAATGTGTATGGGACGTAATAGGGCACAAAAGTAATAGCTCTTTCTTCTGTTTTTCTTCTACCCTCAAACATTTTGAAAGTTCCAGTGAGCCAACAATTGAACATGAATGTCATGCAAGAATTGTAACAGTAATAGGAAAAAGAGTATATATTTTTGCAAAACATTGCTTTTCATTCCAGCAGTAGAAAATATGCACGGCTGTTTATCTTGGTTTTGCTGCTCCTTCGCACTGTCCAACATGGGCTGGCTGGCTGGAAGTCTTTCCACAGTCGCTTACAAGAGCTTCACTATTCCTTAGAGCAATAAGGAGATGCTTTTGAGTGTGTTGAGTTAAAAGCTCCATTTAGTATTTCAATCAATCTGCTTATGTAACTTAAATATTTTTAGTGCCCAGGAGTTCAAAGCAGCTAATGTGTTGTGTTTCAAAATGACAAATAGAACACACTAAAAACAGCATTAGAATGTTTTCCTAAGCAAGTTTCAGGGAAATATGTGGTGCTCTGAATGGAACTCCACATAGCATTTTGGCCATCTGAGCATTTCCTTCCCTGTGCTCAGGCTTGAATGAGTCATTGTGCCTGGCCTTCTCTGCTCCCAATAGGTCTGGGCCTGACCGTGAACAAGCAGTAAGCAGAAGCGGATTTCATATGCAGCTCCCCAGTGACAGAAAGGAAATATTCCTGCTGGTAATTTATTGATGAGCTAAGTCCAGCTATAGATGCCAGTTTCGCTCAATAGGGCATCTTTGTGGCTTGGCCTTAATCTTGAATGGCAGCCAAGAAATTCCTACCAGGAGTTACCAAGAGAACAAACTCTTTCTTACTAAGGTATGAGATATTAATAAACTTGCAGAATTAATTCATTCTAGGGAAACTATTAAGAGGCATTTTTACTACAGACTGACTGTTACCAGGAAACTAGTTGAGATATTATAATAGCTCAATAGCATTTTAGCCTCCTTTCATTTCCAGAAGCATTTGATTTATTAAAATCTTATTAGTTGAAAATATCACAGTCTTGACTCACTTGCTGATCAAAATGTGACATTAAAAGTATTCTCTGGAGAAAGAAAATAATTCTTATTAGTATACTTCCTTCAGCAGTTGCTGCCTTAAAATTAAAAACTTTTTTTAAAATACTGCATTTTATTTAAATATTGTAATTAGAATACAAGTTCCAGAATAAAATTGCAAAAGCTGTTTTTATCACCTCAAATGCAAGGAATACATATAATTCAGTTGCTTTTCACATAAATTGTAGACCACATGGAAGGTCTGTTGAGTAAGAATATCAGTTTATAGATAGACAACTAAAAGTTTCATTGACGGCCATGTTATAGGATATCTTTCTTACAATAATATACTAAAATATAGTCCTATGTGAAGATTTATTTTGATTACTTGAATATATAGCCATGTATTTTAATTCAAAAAGTTCCAGCTTGTAAACAAATGTGTTTAGTTTGATTTAGCCAAACAATTGAGGTATGCTAAGAAAACGTAAATTTATTCCACAAGAATACGTGACTATAAAGATGAGGCTAATAGATTTTTCAGAACATGTTTTGAAGGCATATTGCTCTCCTCAAAAAATATAAGATCTCTATATTTTAATTATTTAATACATTTATTTGTTCGTTTTTCTTTATCTTCTTTCTGCTTCTAAGACTACCTACATCAGACCACTCCCAAGTCTTTACACAAAGAAATTTGCATATGATGACTCATTATTCTCTACAGGTTCAGGCCTACAAATTAGCATACATAAAAGAAGTTATGGTCATTAATTACAAAACGGGGTTATTTTATACCATTTTCTTAATCTCATTTCCCAACAATGCATTGTGGCAATCCTTTCACATTAACCTGTATAGATCTAATTTATTCTTTTTAATAAATTTTCTTATTGAGTAGCTGTGCCTTAATTTATTATCCAATTATACCTTGATTTGTATTCAATTTTTGTTTCTTTTTATCTATTACAAGGTAACAAACTTATGCAAAGGTTTTATACTTGTAGGTGTTTTGTTTCTCTGTGAGGAACAACTAGGAATGGAATTTCTGGGTTAAAGGCTCAATGTATTTTGTATTTTTTTTTTTTTTTTTTGAGACAGAGTCTCGCTTAGTCGCCCAGGCTGGAGTGCAGTGGCGCGATCTCGGCTCACTGCAAGCTCCGCCTCCCGGGTTCACGCCATTCTCCTGCCTCAGCCTCCCGAGTAGCTGGGACTACAGGCGCCCGCCGCCTCGCCCGGCTAATTTTTTGCATTTTTAGTAGAGACGGGGTTTCACCATGTTAGCCAGGATGGTCTCGATCTCCTGACCTCGTGATCCGCCCGCCTCGGCCTCCCAAAGTGCTGGGATTACAGGCGTGAGCCACCGCGCCCGGCCGGTATTTTGTATTTTAAGAAGTATTGCCAGGCTCCTTTCCAAAAAGGTTGCAGCAATTTATATTTTCATTAGCAATATGTGAAATTACCCTTTCCCGAGGAAAATAAGTATTATAGCTCTTATAATTGTTGCTAATTTAGTGAATACAGAATCATGTAGTATCATAATTTATCAATTAGGAAAATGTAAATTAGAAAGCTACTCATCTTTGGTTTGCCAATTTCTGGGTTAAAGGCTGTATGTATTTCTGACATTTTAAAGGAAATATTGTTGTTAACACTTTAAATTCCATCAGCAATATGTGAAACTAACCTTCCTCTACCAAAGTAAGTATTGTAGTGCTTCCTAATTGTTACTAATTAATAAGTACTAAATAATATATCATAATTTGATTTTATTATCGATTAAGAAAATGTAAATGAGAATAACAATAGTTTGACCATTTAGGTTTACCTTTCTGACTTTCTTTTTTGGCTTTTTATTTTCTATAGGTTACATTTACATATTTACTGCCAATTTTTACATTGAGTTTTTTTTCAATTTCTAGGTACTCTTTGTCTATTCTAGATAAAATCTCATTATTTCATTTAACAGTAGTTTTTCCAAATTTCTTTTTTTCTATTGAAGTTCCATATGTTTTACTATAAAAGGCTTTAATTTGTATGAAATTATTGAATGTAGAATTTTTGAAAAGCTTCTTGGTTTCCAGTTTGGGTTAAGAATTCTGCAATATTCCTAAAATTTACATGAGATCTCACTCCCTGATTCATTTGCAATACTTTATTTTTTAATGTTGATATGTAAAATCCTCAGTCTATCTGGAATAGATTTTTGTCAGTGTGTCAGGCCTGCTCCATGCATGATTGTGCAAGGCCTGCACTGCATAACACTATGAGGCACCATTCACAGAACACGTACAATTATCTTGACAATTTCTAGTAGATGGAAACAAAGTTGAGCAAGGCAATTAGCAACTAACACTAGTTTACTGTCATAATAAATTATTTTAAATTTTTTAATTTGTGTTCATAAGTAACATTTCTCTATACTTTTCTCCAGTTATATTACTTTTATTGGGTTTATTGTGGTATTAGAAAATAAACTGGACACTTTCCCATCATTTGCCATTCCTGAAATTCTTTTAATAGTATTGAATTTTTTTATATGTTAGATAAAGTATGGCACTTATCTAATCTATGTCCTTTTGTATTACATAATTTTAATCAGTTTTCTAAATTTTCTATCATTATTAGGCTATTCAAATTTCCACTTGATCTTGGATCAATTTTAGTAATTTGCACTTTCTAGAACAATCTTATATTTCCTAAAGCTTTTCAAAACTATTGCTATAGAATTCTGTGTATTAGTCTTTCAAAATTGTGTAAGCTTTCTTGTGGTTTAGTCATATCTTCTTTCTTCATACTAGTTTTAAAAGTTCTTCTTTACCTAGTGTTGTTTCCTCTATTTTCCTTAATTAGGAACATAAAGTGTTCCTTTTACTAGTCTTTGTGTAGAATCAGCTTTTGGATTTATTTACCCATTCTAGTTTTTTAAGAGGCTACTAAATTTATTAATTTTAATTTTAAGTTTAATTACTCTGATCTATTTTGTTTTTTTCATTTTGAATTTTTTAAGTTAATTACTTGGTGTCTTTTAAAATTTTCCTTCTATCATAATGAAGGCATTTAAGTTTTACACTTTTCTTCCTTTAAATACTTAGCTGTGTATAATCATTAGATTTTAATATAAATTGTTCTCATTTGTATTGCTTTCTATGTTATATATAATTTTTCCTTTTAATTTCCTAAATGTTTCAAGGGTTGTTTAGTGTTATGTTTCTTAATTTTACATTTAATGTACTCTGATCAAACCTACATTTTTTCTAATAGTATTAGATTATAATACGTAATGTGTGCTGCAACACCTCCATTATTTAATACCTTTTTTGTTTTATTTTTTCAAGTAGCTATTTGAATGTGTGTAAATATTCACTGGTCTAAAAAATATGCTTATTTTCATTTCCAAGGCAATGTTTTCAACAAATATAAATTGTTTAATTATTTGCCTCTGTGTATCCACACTTGTATTTTAGTTTCCAGATATATCAAATGTAGAGAAGTGAAATCATCCTACATAATTGTATTTTTGTGTATTCTCTGTGTATTTCTAAGAGATTTTACTTTTTATATTTAGCTGCAACTTTTATGTTACAGATTTTTTACTATGATTTCTTTCAGAGAATCATATAACTATATAATGAAATCTTGTTTAAATTCTACTTTATTTGATAGTATTGGAACTGCTGCTATTCCACTTTAAGTGCACTTCCTGATTTCCTTTTTACCAATTTCTTTATCTTCACGTTTTAAATCACATTATTATTAGTCTTTCTGTAGATGCCACCAATAATCGTTTCTAATTTAATCTTGCCATTTCTCTTTTAATAGTGCTATTCATTTACATTTAGTATGAATAATATGTAATTTTAGTTTTTTCTTTTATTATATTAATATATTTTTACATTATGACTTGCTCAATTATTTCACCTTTACTAGCTAATTTTAAAGTTTATTTACTTTCTCTTCCTTGCAATTTGTAATAAAAATAGCTTACTCTACTTTATACCAAAAAAAAATCAAGTTTTTCCTTCACCTACTATTAAGGGCTCTTACTGCTTCCCTCCACATCCTAATAAGGTGAAACCTTTAGAATTATCTTCATTTTACATCGTCCTTCCCTTCTCTCACCCATTAGATAAGATTTAGAAACACGTTTATTAATATCACTTTATCCAACTCTAGGGTGTGAAATTTTCTTGTGTTTCATTTCTTCTATAGTAACCATACTTCATGTTACACTTTATGTTAACAATCTAGTATTATCCATTTTTATTTAATCATATATTGTATAAACTGAATTAGATATACTATATCAAATTAATCATGTATTCATCTATCAGATACTTTTGGAATGCTTATTTTATGTGACTCTTTAGGCTCTGGAATCTAGCCATGACAAAACAAACATTTTTGCTGTCATGGAGTCTGCATTCTAGTAAGCTTTTCATCATTTAGTCTACTCCTTGATTTCTCCATCTCAAATCCCGTTATGGCTGATTAGTACTAGACCGTGGTATTTCCTCAAATATTTTCCTTTGATAGAATAAGTGAATGCTGTGGTTTGAATGTGCTCTCCAAAGTTCATGTGTTGGAAATTCAATGCCCAGTGTAACCATATTGAGAGGTGGGATATTTAAGATGTGATTAGGTCATAGGTTTCTGCCATCATGAGTGGATTAATGCTGTTGTCATGAACGTAGATTAGTTACTGTGAGAGGGAGTTCCTAATAAAAGAATGAGTTTGGTTCCTTTTCTCTCTCACATATGTGCGCTCTCTTGCCCTTCTGCCTTCTACCATGAGACGATGTGACAAGAAGACTCTCATCATATGGATCTCCGTGATCTTTGACTTCCCAGCATGCAGGGTCATGAGCCAAATAAATGTCAATTGTTTATAAATTACCCAGTCTCAGGTATTCTACTACAGCAGCACAAAATGGACTAATCCAGTGAACAATAATTTTCTTGAATTTTTTCAGTCAGTTTACTGAATAGTATCTTTGGGCCGCCTTTTCTACTCTACTGTAATGTCCCATGTTGCATATGAGAAATTAGATGTTAATCTTGCATTTTACCATTTGTAGATAACTTAGAGAGAGATGTATACGTGTCTATACTTGTGTGTGTGTGTGTGAGTTTCGGTGTGTATGATAGAACTAAAAAAAAAAGTGTGGCTATTAACTGGATAATGATATGGTTTGGCTGTGTCTCCAGCCAAATCTCAACTTGAATTGTAATAATCCCCACATGTCAAGGATGGGGCCAGGTGGAGATAATTGAATCGTGGTGGTAGTTTCTCCCATACTGTTCCCATGATAGTGAATAAGTCTCATGAGATCTGGTGGCTTCATAAATGGGAGTTTCCCTGCACAGGCTCTCTCTTTCCTGCCACCAGGTAAGATGTCTCTTTGCTCTTCCTTCATCTTTCGTCATGATTGTGAGGCTTCCTCAGCCATGTGAATCTGTGAGTCCATTAAGATTAAGCTTCTTCCCTTTATAAATTACCCAGTCTTGGGCAAATCTTTATTTGCAGCATGAGAACAGACTAATACAGATAAAAATGTGGAAAACATAAATAAAGGATGACACGCATATACTGTATGTACATTTACTGTATATAGCTTAAGAAAATGGTTGATGCTGGTAAAATTTAATGAGACAAGAACCACAACTGGGAGAACAAAATTAGGTGGAGATGGGTTGGGCGCGGTGGCTCAGCCTGTAATCCTAGCACTTTGGGAGGCCGAGGTGGGCAGATCACGAGGTCAGGAGATGGGGACCATCCTGGCTAAACATGGTGAAACTCCATCTCTACAAAAAATACAAAAAATTAGCCAGACGTGGTGGCACGCACCTGTAATCCCAGCTACTCGAGAGGCTGAGGCAGGAGTGTTCATTGAACCCGGAAGGTGGAGGTTGCAGTGAGCCGAGATCGCGCCACTGCACTCCAGCCTGGGCAACAGAGCAAGACTCTGTCTCAAAAAAAAAATAAATACCATGGCCGGGCGCGGTGGCTCAAGCCTGTAATCCCAGCACTTTGGGAGGCCGAGGCGGGTGGATCACGGAGGTCGGGAGATCGAGACTGGCATCCCTGGCTAACATGGTGAACCTGCCCCATTGCCTACAAAAAACTACAGCCGGCTGGCGGGTGGCGGGCGCCTGTAGTCTCAGCTACTTGGGAGGCTGAGGCGGGAGAATGGCGTGAACCCCGGGAGGCGGGAGCTTGCAGTGAGCCGAGATCACGCCACTGCACTCCAGCCTGGGAGCACACATGAAGCAGACTCACACCCCAAAAAAAAAAAAATAAAATAAATAAATAAATAAATTAATTAATTAAATTAAATTAAAATTAAAATTAAAAAAATAAAATTAGGTAGAGATGATGAATTCTAATCACAATTCTGGGATCAAACCATGAGGAGACTGAGGTTACAAATAGGAGAATTTTCAATGTTCTCTGTTACTGGTAATTGTTCTAATTACTGTGAAGAGACAGAAAACACTACAGAGAAGCTGGGCGCAGTGGCTCATGCCTGTAATTTCAGCACTTTGGGAGGCCAAGGTGGGCGGATTACCTGAGGTCAGGAGTTGGAGACCAGCCTGACCAACATGGAGAAACCCTGTCTCTAGTAAAAATACTATATATATATATATATATATATATATATAGCCGGTTGTGGTAGCGCATGCGCATTCCTGTAATCACAGTTACACGGGAGGCTGAGGTTGCAGTAAGCCGAGAGAGAGAGAGAGAGAGAGAGAGAGAGAGAGAAAGAAAGACCACTATGGAGATACTCTCCTAGAGAAGCCATAAATGTCTTAGGACTGTTTTGCCAACAGAGAGATATATGCTAAGTTTTAGGGGGTAGTCTTGGAAGTAAAAGTTTTAAAATTAAGAAACATAAAACTTGCTATGCAAATTTCTGAGTTTTGATTTCCTTATGTCAAATAGTTGTAATCAATGCACTTAATATGGGTTCACAAGTCAAGAAGTAATTCTTCCCACCGAAGTAGTATGTACAGTAGTTAAGCAAATAAACTCTAGAGCCAAGCTACTGTGGTTTGGATGAAAGTTTTCCTCTATAACACTTCTGTGGTATTGGCTGAGCTAATATTCTACTTAAATATTCTTATCTGAAAAAGTATATTAAATCCAACCTCACAGAATTTTAGCAATAATTATGTGAATTAAGTGAATGAATAACTGTATAATTCTTATAAAAATAAGAAATTGGAATTTTTTGTTTGTATTTGGACACCAAGTACTGCAGAATATGTTTCCACATTAAATGTATTTACTTGTCCTGAGTGTAGTGCTGCAGCATGATCTAGCAGACTAACCCTTATTTTCAGGTTTTCACATATATTATTTGCTAGTATGGGTACATAGGATAATAACAAATAAATCCAAGATTACTCTAATGTTTCTGTTTGTGATATGAGACCACTAATGTTGATAAACATACATAACATTCATTAATGCTTAACACGTCATCATAGTAGGACATAGTGTTGCTTGGTATCAAAAGTACTGATTTCTGAAACAAAACACTTGATGTCAAAAAAAGTCAAAGCCAGTAGATCTCCTCATGGAGCAAATATATAGAAATGATAGAAAAGATGTAATAATAACCACCATCACTCCCAAAACATGTGGACATTCCAACGATCAGAAATCCCTGAGAAACAAACAAGAAACAGTAGAGAGAAGTAACAGTAATCATGAGAAACTGTGGTTGAAAACAAGCATGGAAACATTCTATCATGGAAAATTAAAAAAAATGTATATAATCTTCAACTCAGTAAGAGAGGTATGGCAAATGAAAAACCTTATATTCAAGACATAGAGACACTTGAGCAATATAGAGAGGAGTTTAAAATAAATTTAATGATAAGTTGTAAAGAGATAAGGGAGAATAATATGTCAAGGATCAAAAACATTTTGTTATAAAAATAGCATTATTGAGAGTTAAAAATATTGACACAAAACTAATATTAAAATAAAAAAATTGATCAATGATATCATTGCAAAATGGTACACTGCCAATGAAAATATTAGTAGGCTGATCCTCCAAGCCAACTGTTTTATTTCCCAGAGATTGCTGTCCAAAAAGACAAAATTATTTTAAAAAGTGAAGAGATGTGGAGAATAAAAGCCAGAAGTTTCAACCTTTATTAATAGTAATGGGAAGAAGTGAAGTATTGATAAACTGGAGAGAAGAACTTCTTAAATATAATTATCAAAATTTCTCAGGTCTGAAGAAAGTTATATATTTTATTGAAATGATGTACTAATACCTCTGGATTTAAATGACCACATTTAGACACTTTTGCTGACATTTTTGAAAATAAGGGTTAATGAAAGAAATCTAAAAGTTACCAGAGGAAGAGGTAGATAATACACAAAGAAATGGCCTTCAAATTGATAGCTTATTGTTATTAATAATTCTGAATACAAAAAGGTAATAGAAAAATATATTTGTAATCCTGAGAGAAAATGATATCATAATTTTATACCTATCAAAATTATTTCAAAATGTAGGGTAAAATACAGATACAATTACTTAGAAGGCTAACCTCATGCACAATCTATAGGAACTATTATTAGAAAATTTTTTATAGCAGGAAGAAAACAAATCCAAGATATATAAGATGATACAAGCAGCGATAAAAAGGTATTGAGATAAAAAATTTAGGAGGGTATATGACATAGGATTATTGTTTTTAATTGAAATACAGATTTTCATCACAGTATCATATAAATATCTAACAGTGAATGTTTACTTTTAAAATTTCAAAATGTATTATTTTTGCCTTTAATTTAATAAGATTATAAAAATATTGCAGAAAATGCCTATTGAACACTGTCAATCAATTAGCATTCACTGCTAATTGAATATATATCCAACTGACAGAATGAAAGATTCTATGGAATGTCTTCTAAATGAGATTTGGTGTTAATGGAAATGTCCTATAAAAATAAACACAAGACAATGAAACTAAGTTTTTTCACACATGAGAAAATAACTCAAAAACTTAAATGTTGTTATGGGAGTCACAAGAAATTATTGTGAAGTTTTTACATTATTGGAGAGGCATGGCAAATAAATGAAAGTTAAAAAATCAAGCTAAATTTTAAAAAATGTCAGTGATGTCTCAATGCCATATCAAGAATAAATGCCAATTAAGAGTTAGGGCCACTAGTCTCTAATAAAAGTAATTAAGAGACGCTCAGTTATTAGGGCAATGAGGCTCAAGATGGACCTTAAAGAATATGCAGAATTGGATCTGCATAAGACATTCCAGGCAGAGAAAATGCACAGGAAATTTACACTGTGGAAAATAATGGGATAACTATTTTTGCTCTTAAGATTTGTCTGTGCTCAGGAATAATGTGAAATAAGTCTACAATTTTAACTGGAAAGCAATCCACCAATGACTAGAAAACACTGGATAATTGAATAAAAGAGCAAAAGAATGACTGAATAACTTCTGTGGCAGGATTTTGTTGTTATTTTAAAGAAATTCCTTTTTTTTTATGTGTCTGTTGGCTGCATAAATGTCTTCTTTTAAGAAGTGTCTGTTCATATCCTTTGCCCACTTTTTGATGGGGTTGTTTATTTCCTGTAAATTTGTTTGAGTTCTTTGTAGGTTCTGGCTATTAGCCCTTTGTTAGATGAGTAGATTGCAAAAATGTTCTTCCATTCCGTAGGTTGCCTGTTCAGTCTGATGGTAATTTCTTTTGCTGTGCAGAAGCTCTTTAGTTTAATTAGATCCCATTTGTCAATTTTGGCTTTTGTTGCCATTGATTTTGGTGTTTTAGACATGAAGTCCTTGCCCATGCCTATGTCCTGAATGGTATTGCTTAGGTTTTCCTCTAGGGTTTTTATGGTTTTAGTTCTAACATTTAAGTCTCTAATCCACCTTGAATTAATTTTTGTGTGAGGTATAAGGAAGGGATCCAGTTTCAGCTTTCTACTTATGGCTAGCCAGTTTTTGCAGCACCATTTATAATAGGGAATCCTTTCCCCATTTCTTGGTTTTGTCAGGTTCGTCAAAGATCAGACGGTTGTAGATGTGTGGTATTATTTCTGAGGACTCTGTTCTGTTCCATTGGTCTATATCTCTGTTTCGGTACCAGCACCATGCTGTTTTGGTTACTGTGACCTTGTAGTAAAAAATGCTCAGCATCACTGGCCATCAGAGAAATGCAAATCGAAACCACAATGAGATACCATCTCACAACAGTTAGAATGATGATCATTAAAAAGTCAGGAAACAACAGGTGCTGGAGAGGATGTGGAGAAATAGGAACACTTTTACACTGTTGCTGGGACTGTAAACTAGTTCAACTATAGTGGATGACAGTGTGGCGATTTCTCAGGGATCTAGAACTAGAAATACCACTTGATCCAGCCATCCCATTACTGGGTATATACTCAAAGGATTATAAATCATGCTGCTATAAAGACACATGCACATGTATGTTTATTGTGGCATTATTCACAATAGCAAAGACGTGGAACCAACCCAAATGTCCATCAATGACAGACTGGATTAAGAAAATGTGGCACATATACACCACGGAATATTATGCAGCGATAAAAAAGGATGAGTTTATGTCCTTTGTAGGGACATGGATGTAGCTGGAAACCATCATTCTCAGCAAACTATCACAAGAACAGAAAACCAAACACCGCCTGTTCTCACTCATAGGTGGGAATTGAACAATGATAACACTTGGACATAGGAAGGGGAACATCACACTCCAGGGACTTTTGTGGGTTGGGGGGAAGGGGGAGGGAATGAATTAGGAGACATATCTAATGTAAATTATGAGTTAATGGGTGCAGCACACCAACATGGCACATGTATACATATGTAACAAACCTGCACGCTGTGCACATGTACTCTAGAACATAAAGTATAATAAAAAATAATAAAAAAAGAAATTCCTTATCTAAAGTTAGAAAGAGTTGAAATATGTACATAAATGTACATGTAAACTGCTATAATTATGGAGATTTTGGAGGAATTAATGAGAGTTCAACAAGTAAAAAGTATTTTCAAACGTGTAAGTGTGAGAAAGAATATCGTAAATATGAGACTCTGCAAAGAGCTCAGTAAGGGTCAGGATATTTGGCAAGTGATGGTGAATAAAACTAGAAATGTCAGCAGTGCTCAGCAACTTTGTGAAAAAATAATTCTGTCCAACTGCCAACCTGGTTTCCTGTGATGTTGGTCTCTGCCATTTATCTATAGGAAAATTCTGTAGTGCATATCCTGAAAAATCCCAGGTTGAGCATTATGGTAGACAGAATAATGGCCCCAAAAGATGCCTGCATCCTAATCCCCAGTATGTGTGAACATGTCAAGTTATACGGCAAGAGGGAATTAAGGTTGCAGATGTGGTTAAGATTCCTAAGAAGCTGACCTTAAGATGGGAAGTTTTCTGGTTTATCTGGTGGGTGAGGTCCAATGTGGTCACAAGCATTCTTGTCAGAGGAAGGAGGAGGCAGAAGAGAGAGAATCAGAGAAATATGGTGTGAGAAAGACCCCAGTGGTCACTAATAGCTTTGAAGATGGAAGAGTCCTGAGCCAAACGCAGGCAGCCTCTGGAGACTGGAAAAGGCAAGACAATGAATCCTGTCCTAAAACCTCCAAGAGAAACAGCCCTGGTGACATGTTACTTTTAGCCCAGTGAGACCCATTTTGAAGTCTGACCTCTAGAACTTTGATATAATAAATTTGTACTGTCTTAAGCCACTAAGTTTATGGTAGTTTGTTATAGTAGCCATAGGAAAATAATAAAGATACTATATAATGCTATTTACTCACTGCTTCCAAATATTGTTGAAAGTAATGATACTAATATTACCACTAATAATAATTGTTCTTATTAAAATATCTAGGTACTAAGTTAAGTTGTCATATATATACATATAACTTAACATTATGTATGACATTATATATGACATATATATATATAATGTTACATCCTTGACATACTACTTGTGCAATAAAGAATACTAAACCATTCACCACTTATCATTAAATACAACATCTAAAAAAAAGGAAATAGTGACTGGGCAAGGCCACAAAACAGTAATGCACTGTGACATTTCCATGTGTGCATAACTATATCATTTTGATTCTTTTATGGTAGGTGACATTTCTACAGTGCTTCCTTAATAGTAACTCTGCTAGTCACTACCCCATCATTTTACCACAGTTCTTCAAATCCATGCTTCTTATTTACTTCTCTCATGACTCTTCCTAAAGACTCATAATTAGTGTCTTCCTACACAAGTTCTTTCCACTCTAGACACACTCCGTTGCTGAATTTTTCTTCGTAACTCACTCTCCTATTTATGTCATACAAAACTTCTTAACAGGTATTTGCTCTCAATAAATATAATTCCAAATTTCTTAGAGAGAATTTTAATACCTTAATAAATTCTGCCTTCTAATTACTTCCAATTTTATGCATATTATGCTTCTTGCAAGCTGATATACAGGTGTACTCCTTACATATCTTTTATTTCTAACACTTTGAATTAGTTCATGTTGCTCACATTGTTTTATCTTCTCAGAATTTTTTTCCTACATTTTCAGAAGTCCAACTTTTAATTCTGCTCCAAGCTTCAGAGTAAATGTTACCTTCTCCATGAACCATGCCTTAATCTATCATTTGGAAGTTCTCTTTTGTTTCTGGAATACTGTTTTATTTATGAAAAGCAAAAGGGAAGTAATTGAATCCCTAATAGATGTTAGAGGCTTTACCTACAATATATCATTAAGAAATGAAATAAAGGGGATAATCATTTTCTCATTTCACAGCTGAAGAAAGAGTCCGAGAGAAGTTACGAATCCTATCCAAGTCTATACAACTCATAAATTGTAGAAATGGCCAATCTTCCCAAACATCAGGATCTTTAATTATTGTCCACTAAAGTCAAGAGATGCATGTTGGTGTATGATTTATTAAGAATAGAAAAAATTTATGAATGGTCTGTAGTATGTTTAGAAAAAAAGTTAGTGTAGCTAAATTTATGAAACAAAATGTGCAAAACATGAAAGTAAGTTCTGTGCTGCATACTGATAAGGATTGACAAGAAGAGAGCCAATACACGGAAAGATCATTTACATTTCATATCTTTCATTTGTAATATTTTTTACCATGGCAAATTAATTTCTAATGGTTTTTGATTTATCTTAGCTGATATGATCAGTTATGATACAATAGTTTTAATGCTTTTTAAATTTTAAGTTAACTTAATTTTGAGGAAGGAGAATAAGACCATAGTTTAACAACCCCAAAATACAAAGTGAAAATCCCTCTTCCATTTCATTTAGACATCCCTGTTCCTCAATCCTTTTTAAAGTGACCACTGATCCTTTCCTGCCTTTTGTTTGTTTGTTTGTTTAACTTCCAGAATGTCTTTATGAATGCACATTGAAATGTAAACATAGATTACTTTGTATCATTTTACCAAAAAAAAAAAAGCCTATTACACACTATGTTTTGTATCTTGCTTTTCATTATCAAGATAGAAATATTAACACTGGATCTGCATACGGATGTTCTAATTCTTTTGAATAGCTGTCTTTTTCTTGTTATTTTTGCTTCAATTTTCTTAATCCCCAAGTGGTGGACAGTTGGGTTGTTTCCAAAAGTTCCCATTACAAAAAATGCTGCAATGGATGAATGTATATATGATCATTTCATATTTTTGCAAATAAATCTATATATTAAATTCTAAGAATAGAATGGGCTGTTTTCATTTCTATTGGCCATAAACATAGGGTCAATCTGTGTGCCTTAGGTTTACACAATGCTTTTATATGAATAATATTAATATACTACTCTATTAATATGATACTTTCAAAAATCTTTCAGATGGTCTTCAGGAAGAATAGCTACATGGCTTTGGAAAAGTTATTGAAAATCTTTGTGATTCAGTTTCATCACAAGTCAAAAGTAAGATAATAGTCATACCTATCCTACAGAGATCAAGATGAACTGAATCAATATCTATTGAGTGTTCAAACATTTCCTAGGACAAAGTGTTTGGTTTCGTGGTTTTTAAATATCTTGCTTACTGTAGTTAATTTCTTTTCAACTTTCATCTTATTGTAGGACCGACAAATAGCTTTAGGAGTTTAAAGGTTAAAAGTATCCTTTCTGCTATTTTCTGATTGTTTTTTCATGCTTACATTATTATTGTAAACATCAATCTATATTTTTTTTTCAGTAATATTTTTCAAGCATTTTCCATTTGTATTATGTTTAGTTAATGGTGATGTGTTGAAACATATTGAAGTGATATAGTGGACCCTTCCAGGTTGTCAAGCACCTACTGTCTCATTAGAATACTTTGTATGTGTTCGTATACACATTTTACTTGTTAGCCAAATAACTTATTGTTCAACTGGGCCAATTTTGAAAGTGAAAGGAAACATTATCTAACAATTTTATTGGAAAACAGGAGCTAAAATTACTCTGAACATAGTAAGAGGAATTGTCATCCAACATATATGCTAATATACATTGTTTGAGAACTTTAATTTTTTTATCTGGAGATAAAAGTAAATGTAAGTAGAAGTTACAGTATTTTTTCTTGCACTATAGTGACCAGTTCACTACATAGTTTACTGCACAACTTCTGGGTTTTGTCTATCCCAGTTGAGAGATCATTGGTCTAGATAATTTCTTTAAAAAGTTTTGCTATAGATTGAAGAAAATGTGTTGGTAGATAATATTTTAAAATTTTGTTGAAAAATCAGAGAATGGAAATATTTTGATACAGAGTGGCCCAGTGATGTGAAGCCTGAAGGAACTTGAACACATACATGGGTTCTATTTCTAGTTCAGCAAGTAACTCACAGGACGTTCTCCATGACTTCAATTAACCTCCCTAGCCTGTTTGTTCATCTGTAAAATAGGAGAGTTCAACTGATGATCCTTACATTTACTTCATTGATTTTTGCATACAGCAATTACTTTATTAGAAATATAGTTTGTGTAATCCTCACTTGTTATTTGGCAAAACTCACTATTTGCCAAAATTTGACAAAACATTAGCTATGTTAGAAATATTGAAGACAATATAAGGGAAAGCATAAAAGTTTTTCATATTCTCTCTGTATCCTTTTGAAAATTTACATATAATTTACTCTTTTTCCCTATTGCTGTTTTTTTCAGATTTTTGCTTGTATGTTTATTCACAAATCCCTATTTAATTTGGGGTAGAGATGTCCCTGACTCCAACCTCAGTGTTATTTTCATGTTTCTTTTTATTATAAGAATTAATATAAATTATTTCTCTACATGGGAAATGGAGAGAATTTGGAACATTTAAATTTTTTTCCAGTTATCTGATATGGTTAAGTTCTGAATTATTTGGTAGAATCAGAACAACTAAATCATATTTATATACATGGAAAGTAAAAATAGTTTTCATCTTCAAAGAAATGTTCTTTTGTTGTAAAGTTCAATTAAAATATGCAATGGATAATGAACATGAACATTTCTAATAGGCTTCAGTCTATGTAATGTCATGAAAACATGCTATAAAAATGAAATTTTAACTTAACAAATTATCTGATTTTCAAAATGTGGTATAATAATCTGATTAAGTTTCTTACAAAATCAAATGCACTGAATTGTTTGCTATGTTGATATCATGCAGAAAGCTATGAATAAATATTGGTCATGTTTACTTGCAGAGGAAGATATGCAAGCAATAATTTCACATTATTTATTTTGTAAAAAGTAACACTTGTTTTCATTTAGAAATTAAATAGCAAAATTTGGATTGTTATTATTCACAGCAATAATGAAAGCTTTGTGCTAATTTCACTATGTTCCTGGTGACTAATTTGGACATTCACATTCAGGAGAGCTGGGATGAGAAAGAGCGCATGGAAAGTCTCTACTCCCTGTTAGAAAAGAAAACAAAATTTACATCTCACAGTAAGAACAGAACCCATACTAAAACTTTCTAAGTAGTTTTTTCCCCTCAGAGGTACAATCCTCTTAAATTGGTGCCTAAAAATAGAATACCACTATGTTATTCAAAACCTACCCCCCATCGATGGAAACAGTTCTCAGAAGGTGTGACTTAAAGACCAGACTATAATTAAAGCATACTTTTAATTATGTGGTTCACAAAATGTGTATAAAACATCAATGTTTATATATGTGTATCACTCTTAAATGATGAACAATGGATGAATATACACCATTAACGGATTAAAATTTTGCATGTTGTTTCAGGAATAAATATTAATGTCATATTGACATAATTATCCACATCTTTGTGAAGTAGACTACATTACTCACGTTATGGTCATTTTCTTATACATTTGTCATGACAACCAAATGAAGGTGTTGCTAGAATAACCATTTTATAATTGAGATAGCTGAGACTTTGAGAGGTTAAATAACTTGCCAAAAGTAACAGATAGCCCCAAAACGAGATCATAAATTCAGACCAGTCTATAGACAAACCACATGCATTTACTAGTCTATCCTAGGACTAATCATGTTTCATACTTCTGGTCATTGAATGTGGCTGTTTTGCTCATCACCCATACCTAGTTCAATCCTTAACACAAAACAAGAAAATAGTAACAACTAATGATTATGGAGATATTACCCCATGGAAAGCAATGCACTATGGACTATTTGACTTAATCTTTACTAAAACCTTGTGGGAAAGAAATTAATATCTTTATTTTAAAGATGAGGGAACCAAAGTTTAGAAAAGTTAAATTCCTTGGCCCAGGTCACCTGGCTAGTATGAAGTGAAGCTGAGAAAGGAGTCTAACCTCAGAGACTGTGCTTTTTACTAGAATTTCTTAGTAAATATTCTATAAATTATTCAACAAACTTAAAAGATTTTACTTTACCATCAAGAATTCTTCTTCTTATGATAATTCAATCTTAATTCAATGAGTATTTGCTGATAACTGTAATATCCTGATGAAGGAAACTCTATTGAAAAACAATTCAATTAAGACCCATCTGGAAACCCAGAAGAAATGAAGGAAAAAAAAAGCTCTGAGGAAAACATCTGTTATATACTATATTATTTTATTTAAACTACCTTAGAGATATGAGCTCTTAGTACTACAGAAATAGACTCAATTTTTTCATAAATAAGTGTTTTGACTGGAAATTTTATTTTTCTTTAGTTTATAGACTATAGTAAATCATAAAGGATTTAACAAACAGCCAAGGAGAAGTAAAATTAGAATTACAGCTCTAAGTTTAGTTAGCAAAGGCAAGAGAAAAATTATCAACTTAAGGGTGATCTCGCATATATATATATGTATACACACACACATATATATATATTAATAACACCCTATCTTACATGTCTCCACAGTACCTGAAATGTTATTTTTGCTGTTGAGTAAATCAATTAGTTTTTGCTGAATGGAGATTATCAACAACAGCTAAAAGAATATTCATTCAGTAAACACAATCCTCTTTAAGATGAAAAGTAAGTGGCACTGAATTCAGGAAGATTTCAAGCAAAAAATAATGAAATGATTTTCAGTAAGTTTTTAGTTTACTGAAACAACTCATTTTTCAAAACAGATTATTGCATGTCTTATTAGATTAATTATCGCTACTACACATGCTAGCAAATATATGGCTCATATAATAAAGGCTCATATTTATAGTCAGTTTATTTAAAACAAAGACAAAATAAAAAACTTAAAGAGTGATTGAATTAACAGAAAAAATAACTGACTTGAATGTTTTATGGTAATTATGTTAATAAAATAAATTTAAGAGTTGTTGAATTAACTTGCAGTTAAGGTAGCAGACAGAATGTGTACACTCATGTCATCTCCCTTATTGAGTCTCATTTGAAGAAAAACAGTTGTAATTATGCAAGGATGAAAGCAGAAGAGAACAAATAATAAAGCACAAGACATGTCAATAATTTGAGGGCTAGAGAAAGCTGGTGAGTTTTTTAACCAACTGAGCGAATACAGTTCCAAGTCACTGCAAAAGGGATATTAACAAACAATAAGTCCATTTATACTACAAAACTCCACAAAGATGTATTTGCTGATAGTATAATCTTATACTTGCCAATCCTAAAGACTTCTCCAAAAAAAAGCTCTTAGACATGGCAAATGAATTTAGTAAAGTTCCAGGATACAAAATCATTGCACAAAATTCAGTGGCATTTCTATGTACCAATAACAATCAAGCTCAGAACCAAATCAGGCAATCCCATCTACAATAGCTACTAAATAAATAAATACATAAATAAATAAAATACCTAGGAAGATATTTAACCAAGCAGATGAAAGCTTTCTGCAGGGGAATCTACAAAAAACTGATGAAAGAAATTGTAGATGACACAAACCACTGGAACAATATCCCATGCTCATGGATCAGAAGAATTAATTGCATTAAAATGACCATATTGTCCAAATAAAATTTATAGATTCAATGTAATTTCTTTCAAATTACCAATATCATTTTTTCACAGAATTAGAAAAAACAATCCTAAAATCCATATGGAACCAAAAAAGAGCCCAAATAGCCAAAGTAATCCTAAACAAAAGAACAAAGCTGGAGGCATTACATTACCTGACCTCAAGTTACACAAGGCTATAGTAACCAAAACAGCATGGTACTGGAAGACAAAATAGACACATAGATCAATGGAATAGAATAGTGAACTGAGAAATAAAGCCACATATCTACAGCCAACTGATCTTTGACAAAAAAATAAAATACAGTGGGGAAAGGATATCCTATTCAATAAACAGTGCCAAGAGAATTGGATTCTTATATGCAGAAGAATGAGAGTTGATTCCTATCTCTCATCATATGCAAAACACAAGATAGATCAGAGACTTAAATAAGACCTGAAATGATTAAAATAGAAGAATAAAACCTAGGAAAAAACTTTTCTAGATATTGGCCTAGGCAAATAGTTCACGACTAAGACCTTGAAGGCACAAGCAACAAAAATACAAATAGACAAATGTTACTTATTAAACTAAAAATCTTCTGCCTAGCCAGCAAAATATAATCAACAGAGCAAACAGAATGGAAGAAAATATTTGCAAACTATGAATCTCACATAGGGCCTGACATCCAGAATTTCCAAGGAATTCAAATAACTTAAGAATAACAACAAAATAACCCCATTAAAAAGTAGACGAAGGACATGAAAAGACATTTTCTCAAAATAAGACATACATATTAAAATATTCAATGTCATTAATTATCATAAAAACACAAATTAAAACCACAATGAGATATCTTATAGCAGGCAGAATATCCACTTGTAAAAAGATTTTAAAAAAAAGATTTTGATAAGGATGCAGCAAAAAGGGAACACATATACACTGTTGGTGGGAATGTAAATTAGTAAAGCCTCTATAGAAAACAGTATGAAGATTTCTCAAAGAACTGAAAAAAGAACTACCATTTGATCCAGTAATCCCATAACTGTGTATCTACCCAAAGAAACAAAAATCCCTATATCAAAAAGATACCTGCATTGTATGCTTATTGCAACATTATTTATGGTAGCAAAGATACAGAATCAACCTGTCTGTCAACGGATTATGGGATAAAGAAAATTTGTAATACACACACACACACACACACACACACACACACACACACACACAAGAACCCTACTTGGGCATAAAAAGGAATATAGTTATGTCTTTTGCAGCAACATGGATGAAACTGAAAGCCATTATCCTAAGGCAAACAACTCAAATGGAAGGTCAAATATCACATGTTCTCAGTTATAAGCAGAGTTAAATAATGTGTATACATAGACATAGAATGTGGAATAATAGCCATTGGTGACTCATAATAGTGGGATGATGGGAGGAGGATGAGCGATGAGAAATTACTTAATGAGTGCAAATGTACACTATTCAGGTGTGATGGTTACACTAAAATTCCAGATTACAATACTATGCAACATATCTATGTAATCAAACTGCATATGTACCCCTTAAATGTATACAAATAAAACCATGAGATGCCTGTTTTCTAGGGAAAGGGTGACCTGTGAGCTAGAAAGAAGGAGATTGATGAAAATTCTTTATAAGCGAACCATTATTAAATCATATCATTGTGAAATACCCAGAGAGGCAGAAAAATGGCTGACAAAACAGATTCTGTACAGAAGATCAGGCATCAGAATGGCATTATGGTTTTCAATAGCAACAGTTGAAATCTTGTAAACACCTGGATTCTATATCCAGCTAAATAATTAATCATGGATGAGGAGACTGTCTTTACAAGTATATGGTCTACAAAATTATTTATCTTATTCAACCTTTCCTGGGAAACCCAGTGAGAATATATCCCACCAAAATAATGGAATAAGCAAGAAGGAGAAAAAAGTATGATCCAAATCACAGGCACCAAAAGAAAAAGGTTAATAAAATTCTTAGCAAAAAAGTGAAAGAAAATTTCAGGATCTTATAACTACGAAATAAATCCAATCTGAGTAAGAAGAGAGAGAGCTGAGGTAGGATGCTATCTGAAGCGAAAAATTAAAGTGGTCAATAATCTGAGATATTTCACTACTGGAAAATTATATCAAAGGCTATGAAAGATAATAGTAATACATAGTTTACTCTAGTTATCAATACAGCCAAATAATTTTAAATAAGTAGGTATTAACTTCGTGAAGAACACACAATAATGAAGAATGGAAACATTGTAACACAGTACAAGGCCAACAATAAACAATATTTATATAATGCAAAATCAATAGACACTATTTAAATGTTTCAATTAAATATTCTATTATAGACATTTTATGTATGGGAATGCTAGAATGAAGAGTTAAAATACCATCATGTGCCACATTATGACATGTCAGTCAATTATGAACCATCTGTGTGACAGTGGTCCCATACAATTATAGTACCATATTTTAACCGTACCTTTTATGTGTTTAGCTGTGTTTAGATACACAGATATTTACAGTTATGTAACAGCTGCCTACAGTATTCAGGGCAATAACATGTTATAGAGGTTTTTACCCCAGGAGCAATAGTGATTTTAATTATATTGTGATCTAATTATGATGATTTATTTATGTTAGGATTACAATTTCTGTGGCATATCAAAACTGTATTCAGTTCTTAAAAATCTGTCAAACTATTTTGCAAATTTTCTGTATCATTTTACATCTCTTTACGAAATGGATGAGATATCTAGTTTCTCCAAAGCCACACTGACATTTGGTAATGTCACTGTGTTTTCTTTTAGCTGTTCTTATGACTGCTTAATGACACCTCATCACAATCTTAATTTGCATTTTTCTAGTGACTAATCATGTTGAGTCATTTTCTTCTTTAATCTCTTTATAAATGAACTTTAAAATTTTTAAATAGTTTCAGATTTACTAAAAAAGTTGTGATGTTAGTTTAGAGATATTCCATATAGCTACACCCAGTTTCCTCCATTTTAAAGTAATACCTTACATTAGTATGGTACATTTGTCACAATTAATGAAATAATATTGATGCATAACAACTAAAGTGAACGTTTCATTTAGAGTTTTTTAGTTTTACCGAATGTCTTTTTTCTCTTCCAGGATCCCATCGAGGATCCCTCATCACATTTAGTTATCGTGTCTCCTTAGGATCCGCCTGGCTGTGATAGTATCCCATACTTTCTTTATTTTTGATGATCTTGACACTTTTGAGGAGTACTGGTCATGTATTTCACAGAATCTCCCTCAATTGTCTCATGATTACACTAAGGCTGCTGGTTTTTAGGAGAAAGATGTAAAGTACAGAGCTGATGTGCCACTTGCATCACATTGTATCAAGGGATACACAGTATCAACATAACATCACTGCTGATGTGGACCTTGATCCCTTGACTGACGGTGTTTGTCAGGTTTCTCTACTGTCAAGTTACTCTTTTCCCACCTTTCCACGTTGTACTTTATGTAAGTCAGTCAGTATATACAGCCCTTGTTTTCCGAGTGCAGTTGCTAGGTATTCTTATTGCTATTGAGGAAACATTTCCTCAAGCCTTTCCCAGCTGACAGAGCAAGGAAATAGATGCATTGTCTTGGCAAGCACAGGGTTGCTATATTGAATACCATAAACTGGTTGACTTAATCAACAACAGAAATTTATTTTTCACAGTTTTAGAGACTAGTATTACAAGGTCATGGTGCCAGTATGGCTAGGTTCTGGTGAAAGCGCTCTTTCAGGTTGCAGATGGCTATCATCTGGATGGACTCTCAAATAGCAGAAAAGGAGGAACCTAGCTTTCTGACCCATTCTCATAAGGGCACTAATCGCATTCATAAGGGCTCTACCTTCATGACCTAAATCACTCGACCTAATCATTTCCTCAAAGCCTCACTCCATACACCATCACACTGGGGACTAGATTTCAACATTCAGTGCGTAATATGCATGTATACTATGTTTATATATATGTAGAAGTATTTTTATATGTTACCTTCTATATCCATCTTATGCTATATATGAGTTGGTACTGATTTGTCTAACTCTATTCCATTACCAAATGGAACATTCAAGCCCTCTTCCCTTGCTTGCCTAAAGCCTTCCAACATCAGTAAGAAGGCATAACTTGTACCATCCCACATTCATTTACTTAATTGTTCAGTTCTGGTATACATAGAGTAGTTTCAGAAATTGTTACAGGAAACAACCTAATCAAATAGAGCAAAATGTTTATGTACAATTTTTTCTGTCTTTATTCTTTTATAGTCCTCATTCATTTTCAAAGTTACTTAGCTCATTATTATCTTCCCCACACTCCCCTCAAAGAGGTTATTGCATATATTTTAGTACAATTAGATTATTTTGTGAGAATCTGTATTCCATACTGGAATTTCCTGACTTCCTAGTTGTTTTTTCTTTGAATTTTGCATGAATTAAATTTAACTTCATGCTATAAAGACGTATGAATTTTGACAAATGCCTAATGTTATACATCCACTATTATAGTACCATACAGAATATTTTCATAGTCCTAAAACAATCCCTTGTGCTTTACTTTTACAAGATTCCCCCTGCCACTGAACCTAAAGCAACCACTGACCTGTTTAATGTCTCTAGAATTTGACCTTCCACATTATGTGTGTACATTGAGTTATATACTATGCAGCCTTTTCAGACAGGCTTCTTTCACTCAGCAATATGCATTTAATATTCATTCATATTGTTGCATGGCTTGATAGTTCATTCTTTTTATTATTAAATAGTATCCCATTATATGAATGTATCATAGCTTATGTATGTATTCCTCTATTGAAGGACATTTTTATTGTTGCCAGTTTTGGTCAATCATAAATAAAGCTGCTATACAATTTGCATGTTGGATTTTATGTAAACATGAATTTTTCTGTTAATTGCGTAAATACCTAGGATAATGATTGCTGGAGCATAAGGTTATGTTTATCTTTGTAAGAAATTTCCAAACGTCTTCAAAAGTGGCTAAGCCATTTTGTATTCCCACGTGCATTAAATGAAAAGTGTTGCTCTTCAACTTCACCAGCAATTGGTAAAATCAGGTTTGTGATTTTAGACATTCTAATACGTGTGCAGTGGAATGTCTTTTTTGTTTGAATTTCTCATTTTCATAGTGAAAAACGATGATTAAACATTTTTGTCATACACTTACTTTCCACCTGTCTATATATTTTTTCTGCATGAGGTGTCTGTTCAGATTATTTGCCCATGTTTTTTCATTTGTTTCTTATTGTTTTAAGAGTTCTTTGTATATTTTGAATGTAAGTCCATTTGGATGTGTATTTTGCAAATATTTTTTCTCACTTTTGTCTTGAGTTTTCATTATCTTACCAGTAACTTTCACAGTGCAGAAGCTTTTACTCAAGTCTAGCATACTTTTTTCCTGTCATGAATTATGCTTCAGTTTATATCTAAAACCCATAATCAAACCCTATATCATAAATATTTTTTCTATGTTCATATCTAAAAGTTTTATAGTTTTGCATTTTACATTTAGGTCTATAAATAATTTTTATGTAGGTTGTAATATTTGCTTTAGATTTAATTTTTCACATTTGTATTTACAGTCATTCCAGCACCATTGGTTTATAATGATCTTTTCTCCATTGAATTGTCTTTGTGACTTAAAAAAAAAAAAAAAGTTGACTGCCTTTATGCGGGCCTATTTCTGAGCTCTCGATTTTGGTCCATAGATCTATATGTCTATTATTTTACCAAGAACACAGTAGCTTACTGTAGCTATTTCAGCTATTTTTCCTTGTGTGAGTTTTGGTAGTTTGTCTCTTTCAATGAATTAGTCTGTTTTCATTCAATTTATCAAATTTGTAAGCCTACAGTTGTTCTTAATGTTCTTTTATCATGATTTTACTGTCCATGGGATTAGTAATAATGATTTCTCTCTCATTACTGACATTGGTAATTTTTGCTATATCGCTGTCTCTTGTTTTTTTCCTGTGTTAGCCTGGCTAGAGATCTATCAATATTATTGATCTTTTCAAAGAATTCACTTTTGGTTTAGTTTATTTTAATCTGTTGTGTTTTGGTATTGATTTCCTTGTTTTCTACTCTGTTTATTATTTATTTCTTGCTTTAGTGTTAATTAGCTTTTCATTCTCTAGCTTCCTGAGGTGGATGCTAGAGGTTATTGATATTAGAAATTTATTATTTTCTAATATATGCACTCCATGTTATACATTTCCCTTTAAGCACTGATTTCTATGCATTCCACATACTTTGATATCATTTTTATTTAGTTCAAACTATTTCAAAAACCTCTCTTGCATCCCCTTTTGTGACTTATGAGTTATTTGAAATGCGTTAATTTTCACATATTTGGGGGTTCTCCAGCTACCTCTCTGTTACAGATTTCTAGTTTGATTCCCTAGAGATCTAGGAACATACTTTCATTTCTATTATTTAAATATATATATATATATATAAAATGTTTTTAAATGGCTTGGAATGTGATTGTTCTTGGTGAATGTTCATGTGAGCTTGAGAAGAACTAGTATTCTGCTGTTGTTGGATGAAGTATTCTAAAAATATCAATTAGGTGAAATTAATTGATAGTGCTGCTCAGGTCATCTTTGCCCTTCCTGATTTTTACTTTGCTGATCTTATTAATTACCAAGGGAAACATTTGGAGGGCTCCCACCGTATTACTGGATTTGTCTGTTTCTCCTTGCAGTTCTCTCAGTTTTTGCCTCACATAGGTTAATTATTCAAAATATTATCAAATTATCAAAATATTTTTAAAAGCTTGATCTATTAGCATCTTATAAACAGTGTGTAAATGCTCTGCTACAATACTTGAAAATAACGGTTTTAATTTATATTTTTGTTATTTTAAAAACCACAATAGGAAAATATAATTTTGCTGAAGTTATCTTGAAGATAAATAAAAATTAGAAATCCAGTTGATATGTTTTATCTATTACAAAGTCTTCACATCCTTGTATACATTTAGAACTCAGAATTTTTTTCTGTTAGAAATGGTATATTCCATTAAAAAAAGACGGTAGGTTTTTAAAGCGGGAGTTCTAAGATGTCAGGCAACTATTTACACACAAATTGCTTTCAGAAAGAAAATCAATGTATATAGATACTGTGGAAGAACAAATTAATACTTCTTGTGTGAAATATAATGATGGGAAATGTAAAATGGCATGCTTATATGAAGTGAAGGATAATTAAAATATTCAAAATTAAAACATAAATGTCAATCTGACATTTTCTTTTCCATTTATTTATCATTTTTAGGTTTTTGAAGATGTTTTTTATCAAGCTTCTGTTTTTTTTAATCACCTGCATAAGCAATAGTTCAGCAGTACAAATGCAAATTTATCCCGTGAATTGCTCTATGGCCTGAAAACGACGTAACCGTCAAATATTACTGATCTTCTAAAGAGTAAGATAACAGAAAAATAGACTACCATCCGAAAATAAAGTTTGAGAAAAACATTATTTGCAAGTTAGTATTTTAAAATGAAATGTCATGAATGTTAAAATAAACTCTAACTTTCAAAGATTACTGATTTATAGTGGAAGAAAACAAGGAACCTTCCATAAAACTCCTGGTAAATTTGTTGTTTGCCCATTAGCAAAACAAAATATAAATCTAAACTGTCTCATAAAAACATCAAAAGCATATTTTATTCTCCTGATTAAAATGAATAAATCTATAACCAGAAGATGATTCTTTGTACTAGTCTCTCTGCAATGTTGGTCCTATTTTGCATCCTATTTTTTTATAACTAAGAAAGTAGGATTGCATTTTTTGTATTAAGGGGAAATATTACTAAAACTCTCTAAAATATATATTAAAATTATTTTAATATTATTAAAATTGACAAATAGATAATTTAAAAAATATACATCAACTTTTCCTGAGAGCTACAAATCTGAAAATTTTCCACTGAATGAAAGTATAATCACTTAAGTGATAAAAATTTCCTGAACTAAAAATTAGAGGTAATTCCAAACTAATTTTGAAGACAGAAAAAATCTTTCATGATGTTTTTATTGCTTGCTTGTCTGTCTGTTTTGATTGTCTGGATGTTCAGCAGTACATTTGTTTGAAGGCTGAATCATTCCTGAAGTAAACTATATTAACTCATTCACACACTGCTATGAGAAAATACATGAGACTTAGTAATTTATATAGAGGTTTAACTGATTCCCAATTTCACATGGCTGGGAAGGTCTCAGGCATTGTAGAAAGTGATGGGGAAGAAAGACACCTTCTTCACACGATGGCAAAATGAATTGAGTGCCAGCAGGGGAAATGCCAGATGCTTATAAAACCATCAGATCTCATGAAACTCACTCACTCTCACGAGAATAGCATGGGGCAAACTTCCCCCATCATCCACTTACCTCCATCTAGTCCTGACCTTGACACATGGGGATTATTGGGATTACAATTCAAGGTGAGATTTGGGTGGGGACACAGAGCTAAACTATATAAGTAATTTACTATCATGTTCATGTGATAGGATTATGAGGTAAGAGGAAAGACCCTTGACTAATAATGTGTCACTACTACTTAATTTTGTGAGTTTCACAAAAATTTCTTCAGAGACAGTATTCTTGGGGTCATTCATATGTACTTTCTGATACTGCAAAATGAAAGATTCTTGTCTCATGAAAAGTACCATTAGTTTCAATGCAACAAACAAACTCAAATTGAAGGAAAGGATAGAGAAAAAATCCCTGGAAACCACAATGAGAAAATGACCCAGGTGAAGGGTCATATGGATGATGCTCTCTGCCAAATGCTCTATTTTCTCTTTCTTTTCTTTCTTCCTTTCTTTGATGGAGTCTGGCTCTCTCACCCAGGCTGGAGTGCAGTGGCGCGATCTTGGCTCACTGCAAGCTCCGCCTCCCGGGTTCACACCATTCTCCTGCCTCAGCCTCCCGAGTAGCTGGGACTACAGGCGCCTGCCACCACGCCAGGCTAAGTTTTTGTATTTTTAGTGGAGACGGGGTTTCAGCGTGTTGGTCTCGATCTCTTGACCTCGTGATCTGCCTGCCTCGGCCTTCCAAAGTGCTGGGATTACAGGCATGAGCCACCACACCCGACCCTGATGCTCTATTTTCAAAACTCATTTGATTTTGAATTATGTTCTATTAGCTGTCATTTTGTAATGCTATCCATTACAAAATTACTTACTATTCTGAAAGTTTAAATTTTTGTCATATATGGCTTTTTCTATAAAATCTATTTCACCTTGAAGTGCATAGTTAGAAGTGTATCATTTTTAACTGCTTGCCCCTAGACTTGCTTACTCTGATGGGTCTTTGTAAGGCTGGCAACTTCTAAGAATAACGCTCTGGGCCATGACACTCCCTTTAACATGGTTACAAATTTAAATGATTTTACATTTTTTTAAATCAGCATATAATTCTATAGAAAACTTTTTTTTTAACTTCCTCTCTATACTTATTTGGCAGTTAACTGAGTAAAAGACATTTTAAAAAATAATGTTGCCCAAATATAATCTTTCTATGAAAATTATAGTTACCATGATGAGCAAAATGATTGTTTTACGTATCATGGCCAGAATGTTGCACAGCTTCTCCAGTGGAAACCCAAAGAAAAGCTTCAGGGTGGCTCACAGCCCTCTTTGTGACACAGAAGTCAATAACTAAGCTGTATCTAAGTGCCTTGTCCAAGTCAAAATGCAAGCATACTGCCCAAAACTCAGCTTGCACCTGCCAATTAGGAAGCCCACCAGAGGAGCAGAGCAAAGCAGAGGACAGATACATTAAATATTGGGTAGGCTACATTTATTTCCCAGTAGCTTGTCATCGCTCTTATTTATTTTAATAAGGTGAAACTTAAATATAAAATGTACCCATTAGAGTTTATGATTCCTCTAGTTTTGAAAAATGCATAAAGTAATGTAACCCCCATTAATAAAGATATAGAAAATCATCAACTGCCTCCCAAACCCGCCCACTGTCCATTGTAAACAACCCCTCCACTGACTTAGAGCCCAGGACAAGCACTAATCTGTTGTCTGTACCTACATATTTTGCCTTTTCAGAATGTCATATATGATGTAGAATATAAAAACTTATCAAAAAAGTGTTGTGCAGCCGGGCGCGGTGGCTCACGCCTCTAATCCCAGCACTTTGGGAGGCCGAGGCGGGCGAATCACAAGGTCAGGAGATCGAGACCACGGTGAAACCTCGTCTCTACTAAAAATACAAAAAATTAGCCGGGCGCGGTTGTGGGCGCCTGTAGTCCCAGCTACTCGGGAGGCTGAGGCAGGAGAATGGCGGGAACCCGGGAGGCGGAGCTTGCAGTGAGCTGAGATCCGGCCACTGCACTCCAGCCTGGGCGACAGAGCCAGACTCCGTCTCAAAAAAAAAAAAAAAAAAAAAAAGTGTTGTGCAAACATTTTTGCCCTCTGTAATTTAATTTGCCTTTTCATTCTTTAAACTGTCTTTTGAATAAAATTATTAATTTTGACGAATTCCAATATATCATTTTAAAAGTTGTATTAATCATGCTTTTGGTGTTGTCTAAGAAATCTTTGCCCGCCCCAGTGACACAATGTTTTGTTTTTCCTAAAAGTTTTACAGTTTCATGTCTTATATTTAGGTCTATAATCAATTTTGAGTTAATATTTTTATGTGGTACATATTATAGTTGAGGTTTGTTTTGTGTAAATAGACGATCAATTGCTTCAACAAAATTTGTTGAAAAGATTATCCTCGTCCCATGCATTTATCTTCAGAAACATTGTCAAAAATGAAAAGTCCATAAATAAGTTGTTCTATTTCTGTATTTTTTTTTTTTTTTTTTTTTTTTTTTTTTTTTTTTGAGACGGAGTCTCACTGTGTCACCCAGGCTGGAGTGCAGTGGCTGGATCTCAGCTCACTGCAAGTTCCGCCTCCCGGGTTCACGCCATTCTCCTGCCTCAGCCTCCTGAGTAGCTGGGACTACAGGCGTCCGCCTCCTCGCCCGGTTAGATTTTTGTATTTTTTAGTAGAGACGGGGTTTCACCGTGTTAGTGTTCCTGTGATTTTTTTTTCTTTGCTCTAATTCTCAAATTGTTAACTATACTATCTTTTTCTTTCTTTTTTTTTTATACTCTTGTTCTAGGCATATGGATAATGTGGGTGGTGGTTTGTTACATATGTATACTCATATTTACAGTGTTGGCGTCACTCCATCAACCTCACAGCACCTCCATCAACCTGCCATTTTAATTCTCACAGGTATACACCTACTGTGACCCTTCCTCTTCCCTCTCCCTGATAGGGCTCCTCTTGTGTAGAAGATGTTCCTCCCTTTGTCTCTTTCAACCGATCCTCGGCCTGTCTCAGCCCCACCTGCCATGGTATATAAATTACGGCGCCTGGCCTCTGTCCTTGAGACATGTTTGGCTGAGAATGACACCTTAGCCAGCATCCAACCCAAAGGATGAACTTCATCCTTTTATGGCTGCATAGTATTCTATGTATATAAAAGCATTTTCTTAACCAGCCCCTGTCAAATGAGACATTTGGGTTGATTCCAAGTCTTCCTATATTATGAATAGGTGCTACAATAAAGCCATACATGCATGTGTTCTTTATAGCAGTATGATTTATGGAATTTTTGTATATAATTTTGTAATGGGATGGTTGGCCATATGGTACTTCTAGCTCTAGGATCTCTTGAGGAATTCAGTATTGTTTTCTTATAATGGTTGAACGAGGCTTACAATCCTGCCTGGGCTATGTAAAAAAGTGCTCTATTTCTCTCCACATCCTCTCCAGCACCTATGTTTCCCACTTTTAATATTTACATTCTAATCTGTGCCATTCTAATGGTATCTCATTGTGGTTTTGATTTGTATTTCTCTCTGATGCACAGTGATGATGAGCATTTTTTCTACAAAGCTCTGTTGGCTTAATTGCCTTCTTTAGAACTGTCTGTTCATATCCTCGGCTCACTTTTGATGGCTATTTTGTTTTTTCTTGTAAATTTGTTTTGAGTTCTCCTTGTAGGTTCTGGATATTAGCCTTGTCAGATGATAGACAAAATTTTTCCTCCCATCTCTGTAGGTTGCCTGTTCACTCTGGATGGTGAAGTTTCCTCTTTTGCTGTGCAGCCTTGTAGCTTGAATGAGGACTTTACTCTATTACCCCTGGCTTTTTGTATAGCACACAGGTTTTGTAGACATGAAGTTCTTTGCCATGCCTTCTATGTCCTAGTCAGGCTCTCAGTTTTTATTCCTGAGGGTTTTATAGTATTAGGGCCTTAAGATTTAAGTCTCTAACCCATCTTGGAATTAATTTCGTATAAGGGAGGAAGGGAAGAATCCAGTTTCTGTTTTACCTTGGCACAGCCAATCTTCCTGAAGCACCATTTTGCAAAGAGGGAACTTTCCCATTCTTGCCTTTCTGAGGCCTGGCTCAAAAGACTGGGATGGCTGCAGGATGCAGCATTATTCTTAAGGGTCCTTGGGTTCCCTGTCCCATTGGTCTATATCTCTGTTTTGGTACTCCAGTACCATGCTGTTTTGGTTACTGTAGCCTTTGTAGAGTAGCTGGCCAGGTAGTGTGATGCCTAGCTTGTTCTTTGACTGCGTGACTGTCCTGGCAACGCAAGGCCTTGGTCCCATGAACCTCTTTAAAACAGCCTTTCAATTCTAAGAAATCCTATTGTACTCTTTGATAGATGGTATCTTAACGATAACTACCTTTGGGCAGTATGGCCATTTCTCATAATATTGATTCTCCATCCATGAGCATGTAGGAAGGTTCTTCTCACTTGTTTGTGTCTTTCTTTTATTCTCACTGAGCAGGGTTTTAGAAGTCCCTCCCTGAAGAGGTCCCCCACTCCTTTGTGCTGGATTCTGTGCATTTCTATCTCTCTAGCTGAATCTGTGGAATGGAAGTTCTATCCTGACTCAGCCTCCCTTTGTCTGTTACTGGTGCATAAGAGAACGGGCCAGGATTTTGCACACCTTGCATCCTGAGACTCTGCCAGTTGCTTATCAGCTTACATCTACTGAGATCTGTTTTCAACATAAGCACTGGGCACATCTCAAACAGGGACAATTTTGACTTCCTTCTTCTAACTGAATACCCCTTGATTCTCTCTTTCTCTGCCTGATTGCCCAGCCAGAACTTCCAACACTCATGGGATGAATAGGAGTGGTGAGAGGGCATCCTGTCTGCAGCCAGCTCTCAAAGCAAACCCTCCCAGCCTCCCAATCCAGATTTACTACTACTGTGTGGGCCCATTCAAGCAACAGCCCACATTCTGAGACAACCCAATCAACACCAAACCTTATTGGAGTTTTGTGCATAAGGGCTGTTGAATTTTGTCAGCCTTTCTGCATCTATTGAGAATTACATGGTTTTTATTCCTGTCCTGTTTATATGCTGATTTCAGTCGTATTGACTCTATGAGGTTGAACCAGCCCTGCATCCCTTGGATGAAGTCCACTTGATCACGGGTGGATGCCTTGGATGTGCTGCTGGATCCAATGGCCAGCACTTCATTGTGACTACTCTGATGTGTTCATCAGGATACTGGTCTAAAATTCTTTTGTGGGGTGTGTCTCTGCCAGGCTCTTTGTATCAGGATGATGCTGGTCTCATGCACCGAGAGTTAGTAGACTCTTTTCACTGACTGGGAATTAGCTCTAGGGCACCAGCCTCCAATTTGTAGACTTTGAAATGAGAACTCCCTCTTGGTCCTGGACTTCCTTTGCTTTCACAGGCTATTAATTATTGCCTCAATTCTAGAGCCCAAGCATTGGTCCATTCAGGGATCCAGCCTCTCCTGGCCTAGTCTTGGGAGAGTGTAAGGGCGTCCAGGAAATTCATCCATCTCTTCCTAGGATTTCTAGCTCTATTCTGTGTGTAGAGGTGCTTCAGGCATCTCCTGACGGCAGCCTACCTGCGGGCCCATGACATCCTCCAATACCTTTACTGTGGCTCCATCTGACTTTCCTTTCTTTTATTAGTCTTGTTAGTGGTCTATCAATTCTCTGTTGATCTTTTTTTCTAAAAACTAACCTAGATTCATTGACTTTAAGCGGGCTTCTTTTGTGTCCTTCTATCTCCTTCAGTTCTCTGATCTTAGCTATTTCTTTTTGCTCCTCTCTGCTAGCTTCTAAATGTGTTTGCTCTTGTTTCTAGTTCTTTTTAATTGTGATGTTAGAGTATCACTCTGATCTTCTAGCTTTCTTCTGTGGGGTATTTAGTGCTATGGACCTCCTGCTACCAATTCATTGCCTCTTTAAAATGTGTCCCAGAGATCCTGGTATGCTGCATCTTGTTCCTTTTCTTTACTGGTCTCCTAAAGAACATCTTTATTTCTGAATTTCCAGCCTTTGCTATGTACTCCAGGATACCTGTGGGAGTAGGGTTGTTCCAGTTTCTGCAGTTGGAGTGGTTTCACTGGTTTCCCAGTCCCGGCTCCAGCCTGACTGCCCATCCCAGCAGCACAGCCCTGCTGCCACCCCGCTTGCCCTACATCTGCTGAGTGGCGCTTACTCAATTATGTGGCCACCTGGGAATAAAGTGCAAAATGAAAGCTGAGAAGAATGTATATTCTGCTGATTCCAGTGAGAGTCTCTATAGATATGCCTTATTAGGTCCTGCTTTTGCTGCAGAGATGAGTTCCAATTCTGCATATCCTTTAAGCTAACTCTCTTCTGTCCTGCCGATCTGTCTAACGCCGACAGCGCCAAGTCTCCAGTACACATTAAAGGGTGCCTAAGTCTCAAGTCTCTAAGGACTTTCATGAACTGGGGTGCCCTGTACTGTGAGCATATATTCCAGGATAGTTAGCCCTCCTGCCAGTCCTCGAATCCCTACCACCATGCAACGGGCCCTCCTGTCCCCTTTCTAATCCTTACTTGCCTGGAAAGTCCGTCTCCATTAGAGACTAGTATTGTAATCCCCTGCTTTTTGTTCTCTCTCCATTTTGTTTGTAGGATCTTTCCATCCCTTTATTTTGTCATGCATGTCTCTGCATGTGATTGGTCTCCCAATGGTGACCGATGGAACTCTGACTCTCATCCAGCCTGCCAGCCTGTGTCTTTAATTGGAGATGGTCCATTTATACGCAGGTTATTATATGTGGAACTTTGATCTCATGCATAGATATTAACTGCTATTTTAGTTTGCTAGTTGATGCAGCTCTCTTTCCCATCCTCAAATGGTCTTTATCTTTGGCATGTTTTGCACTGACTGGCACTGGCTGTTCCTTCCATGTTTAGTGCCTTTCCAGGGTCTCTTGTAAGGTAGGCCTTGTGGCATAAACCCCAAGCATCATTTATCTGTAGTTGGATTTTATTTCTCCTTCACTTAAGAAACTTAGTTTAACATATGAAATTCTGGTTTAAAATTTCTTAAGAATGCTAACATTGGCCCCTTTAATTTCCTTCTTGGCTTGTAGAGTTTCTCCTGAGATCTGCTGTTAGTCTGATGGGCTTCTTTGCAACCTGACCTTCTCTGGTTGCCCTTAGATTTTTTCCTTCTATTCTAACTTCTGGTGAATCCTGGCAATTATGTGGTCTTGGATGTTTCTCCCAAGGAGGCATTCATGCTGCCTTGTATTTCCTGACCTGAAATGCTGGCCTGCCTTACTTCAGGGTTGGGAAGTTCTCCTGGATGGATATCCCTAAGAGTGTTTCTTCTCTCAACTGTCTCATTTTCCTCACTTCTAGGCACTTAATCAGATGTAGATTTATCTTTTTATATAATCCCATACTCTTGCAGGCTTTAATTCATTCTTTCTTTTTCTTTAGGTTTCTCTTCTTCTCCTTCATTTCTATCTTATTTTATCTCAATCATTGAGGCATTTCCTCTTTCTTTCCAGTTGATCGAGTCGGTGCCATTGAAGCTCTGCACTGAGCCATATTTTCTATGTTGAGCTTTTATCTGTCTATTCTATTTATGGTTTCTGTATTAATTATTCTGAAGCATTACTCTTCTACTTTTTTTTTGTGATTTTAGTTTCTTTAGCTCAGCAATGTGACCCTCCTCTCTCTTAGCCTGAGTAGCTCTTGGATGGACTGGACTCTTCTTCCCATCCTCGGCCAAAGCCATTCTCCTCATTCAGCTTTGACCTGCTGCTGCTGCATGAACTCACAGGCCTCCTTTGCTGGGGGAGATGCGCTCTTATTTTTTGAATTTCCAGCTTTTCTGCCCTGCTTTTTCCCCATCTTTGTGGTTTTATCTGCCTCTGGTCTTTGATGATGGTGACGTACTGATGGGGTTTTGGTGTGGGTGTCCTTCCTGTTTGTTGGTTTTCCTTCTAACAGTCAGGACCCTCAGCTGTAGGTCTGTTGGAGATTGCTTGAGATCCACTCCAGACCCTGTTTGCCTGGGTATCAGCAGCAGAGCCTGCAGAAGATAGAATATTGCTGAACAGCGAGTGTACCTGTCTGATTCTTACTTTGGAAGCTTCCTCTCAGGGGTGTACTCCACAGTGTGAGGTGTAGGGTGTCGGTCTGCCCCTAGTGGGGGATGTCTCTCAGTTAGGCTACTCATGGGTCAGGGACCCACTTGAGCAGGTAGTCTGTCTGTTCTCAGATTTCAACCTCCATGTTGGGAGATCCACTGCTCACTTCAAAGCTGTCACACAGAGTCGTTTGTGTCTGCAGAGGTTTCAGCTGCTTTTTGTTGTTGTTGTTGTTGTTGTTGTTTAGCTGTGCCCTGTCCCAAGAGTTGGAGTCTACAGAGTCAGGCAGGACTCCTTGAGCTGCTGTGAGCTCCACCCAGTTGGAGCTTCCCAGCCGCTTTGTTTATCTACTTAAGCCTCAGCAATGGCGGGCGCCCCTCCCCCCGCCTCGCTGCTGCCTTGCCGCCAGATCGCAGACTGCTGTGCTAACAATGAGGGAGGCTCCGTGGGCATGGGACCCTCCCGGCCAGGTGTGGGATATAGTCTCCTGGTGTGCCCGTTTGCTCAGATCCTTGGTAGAGCACAGTACGGGGTGGGAGTTACCCGATTTTCCAGGTGTTGTGTGTCTCAGTTCCCTTGGCTAGGAAGAGGGATTCCCTTCCCCCTTGCGCTTCCCAGGTGAGGCGATGCCTCGCCCTGCTTCAGCTCTCGCTGGTCGGGCTGCAGCAGCTGACCAGCACGGATTGTCAGGCATTCCCTAGTGAGATAAACCCAGTACCTCAGTTGAAAATGTAGAAATCACCTGTCTTCTGTGTCGCTTGCGCGGGGAGTTGGAGACTGGAGCTGTTCCTATTCGGCCATCTTGCTCCGCCCCCCCCCCCCCACCAGTACTATACTATCTTGATTCCTGTGGCTTTACAGTAAGTCTTGAAATCAGGTAGTGCTAGCTCTTTAAGTTTGATATGGCTTGGTTGTGTCCCTACCCAAATTTCATCTTGAATTGCAGCTCCATAATTCTGACGTGTCATGGGAGGCACCCAGTGGGAGGTAATTGAATCGAGGGGCTGTGTTTTTTGATGCTGGTCTTGTGATAGTGAAAAAGACACATGAGATCTGACATTTTTATAAAGGGCAGTTCCCTCTGAACCCTCTCTCTTGCCTGCACCATGTAATACATGCCTTTGATCCTCCTTCACCTTCTGCCATGATTGGGAGGCCTTCCCAGTCATGTGGAACTGTGAGTCCATTAAACTTTTTTTCTTTATAAATTACCCAGTCTCGGGTATTTCTTCATAGCAGTATGAAAATAGAGTAATACATTAAATTAGTACCAGAAAGAGTGGGATGCTACTGAAAAGATATATGAAAATGTAGAAGTGACTTTGGAACTGAGTAACAGGCAGAGCCTGAAACAGTTTGCAGAGCTCAGAGGAAGAGAGAAAAATGTGGGAAAATTTTGAATTTCCTAGAGACTTGGAGGGCTCATGAGACAGGAAGGTGTGGGAAAGTTTGGAACTTCTTAGAGCCTTGTTGAATGACGTTGACCAAAATGGTGATAGTGATATGGACAATAAAGTCCAGGCTGAGGTGGTCTCAGATGGAGATGGGAACTTGCTGAAAACTAGAGTAAAGGTCACTCATGCTATGCAAAGAGAGTGGCAGCCTTTTGCCCTTGCCCTAGAGATCTGTGGAACTTTGAACTTGAGACAGATAATTTAGGTTATCTAGTGGTAGAAATTTCTAAGTGACAAAGCATTCAAGAGGAAGCAGAGCATACAAGTTTGGAAAATTTGCAGCCTGATAATGTGATAGAAAAGAAAACTATTTTCGGGGGAGAAATTCAAGCCAGCTATAGAAATTTGTATAAGTAATGATATGGTTTGGCTGTGTCCCTACCCAAATCTCATCTTGAATTCCCAGCTGTTGTGAGAAGGACCTGTTAGGAGGTAATTGAATCATGGGGCAGGTCTTTTCTGTGCTGTTCTCATGATAGTGAATAAATCTGATGAGATCTGGTGGTTTGAAAAACGGGAGTTTCCCTGCACAAGCTCTCTTCTCTTGTCTGCCACTATATGAGACATGCATTACACATTCCACCATGATTGTGAGGCCTCCCCAGCCATGTGTAACTGCAAGTCCAATACACCTCTTTCTTTTGTAAATTGCCCAGTCTCTGGTATGTCTTTATTAGCAGTGTGAAAATGAATTAATACAAGTAACAAGAAGATGAATGTTGATCACCAAGACAATGGGGAAAATGTCTCCAGGACATGTCAGGGAGATTTTCCCCTGCTCTAGAGATCTGTAGAATTTTGAACTTGAAAGAGATCATTTAGAGTATCTCGTAGAAGAAATTTCTACATGGCAAAGTGTTCAAGAAGAAGCAAAACATAAAAGTTTGAAAAATTTGCATATTGACGATGGAGTAAAAAAGAAAAACTCATTTCCTGGGGAAAATATCTCCAAGGCATGTCAGAGAACTTTGCAGCAGCCCCTTCTATCACAGTCCCAGAGGTCTAGGAGGGAAAAATGGTTTCCTGGGCCAGATCCAGGGCCCCTCTACTGTGTGCAGCTTTGGAAGTTGGTGTGTCTTGCATCCCAGTCACTCTAGCCATGCCTAAAAGGGGCCAAGGTACAGGTTGGACCATGGCATTAGAGGGTGCAAGCCCCAAGCCTTGGCAGCTTTCACTTGGTGTTGGGCCTGCAGGTGTACAGAAGTCAATAATTGAGGTTTGGGAACCTCTGCCTAGATTTCAGAGGATGTATGGAAATGCCTGGATGTCCAGGCAGAATTTTGCTGTAGGGGTGGAGCCCTCATGGAGAAACTCTACTAAGTCACTGTGGAAGGGAAATGTGGTATCAGAACCTGCACATAGTCCCCGCTCAGGCACTGTCTAGTGGAGCTGTGAAAAGAGGGCCACCATCCTGCGGATGTCAGAATCGTAGATCCACTAACAGGCTGCACCATGTACCTGGAAAAGCTGCAGACATTCAAATCCAGACTGTGAAGGCAGCCAGAAGGGCTGTACCCTGCAAAGCCACAGGGGTGGAGCTGCCCAAGACCATGGGAACCCACTTCTTGCATCAGTGTGACCTGGATGTGAGACATGGAGTCAGAGGAGATCACTTTGGAGTTTTAAGATTTGACTACCCTGCTGGATTTGAGACTTGCATGGGGGCTGTAGCTCCTACATTTTGGCCAATATCTCCCATTTGGAATAGGTGTATTTACCCAATGCCTATGTTCTCATTTTATCTAGGAGGTAACTAATTTTCTTTTGAATTTATGCACTCATAGGCAGACGGGACTTGCCTTGTCTCAGGTAAGACTCTGGACTGTGAACTTTTGAGTTAATGCTGAAATGAGTTAAGACTTTGAGGGACCTTTGGGAAGGCATGATTGGTTTTGAAATGTGAGTATATGAGCTTTGGGAGGGGCCAGTGGTGGAATTATATGGTTTGGTTGGGTCCCAACCCAAATTTTATCTTGAATTGTAGCTCCCATAATTTCCACATGTTGTGGGACAGACTTCGTGAAAGGTAATTGAATCATGGGGCGAGTCTTTCCCATTCTGTTCTCATGGTAGTGAATAAGTCTCATGAGATCCTATGGTATTAAAAGGGCAGTTTCCCTTCACACGCTGTCTTGCCTTCTGCTGTGTAAGACATTCCTTTAATTCCCCTTAACCTCTGCCATGATTGTGAGGCTTGCCCAACCATATTAAACTGAGTCCATTAAACCTTTAATTCTTTATAAATTACCCAGTTTTGGGTATTTCTTCATAGCAGTATAAAAATGGACTAAAACAAAATTTTTTTCCAGAATTGTGTTGGTGATTCTAGTCTACATGGATATCAGAAGAAGCATTTGACAGTTTCTTAAAAAATTCTAGATTTTGAATAAAATCACCTTATAGTTTTGGTTCAGTTTGGCAATAATTGCTCTCTTAACAATACTGAGTCTTTCCATCTTGAACATAATATATCTTTATTTTTACTTAAGTTCTTCTTTGATCTTTCATCAGAGTTTTGTAGTTTTCAACACATAGACTTCACACATATTGTGTACACCTATATCTAAGTAATTTGTCTTCTTTGCTGCTCTCTAAATGGTACTGATTTTTAAGTTTCAATTTTTTATTGTTATGTGAAGAAAAGTAATTGATATTTGTATATCAATCTTGCATCCTGTGACACTGATAAGAAAAGTGTGGGATTTGGAGACCTGAGAAGAAGCTATTTCATGGGAGAATTCTGAGAATCTTCAACCCATAGATTCCCAGGATCTTTTTGATCAAGAGAAACAGCTTTTACTCTTTTCAAGAGAAAAGTAGCTTTCACTTGTCTGAATACTCTGCAAATATCTCACCTAAAGAATAATGCCTGCCCTCTTCAAGACCCATCTCTGCCACCCATCAATGCCTCTGGGTCAGAAAACAGTCATAACTCAGTATAGCCAAATGTGGGAATAGTCCTTGTTTTGACAACAAATAGATTACATATTAAGGAACTTTTGTAACTACCAGATCCTATCTCATAGTGGTCCAGTGGGTCAGTAGATGTATCCTATATATATTTCCTTTGTCCCCAGTTATGTATAGAAAAGTTATGTTTCTTATTTTCCTTTATTATAAGAGCCCTCTCCCAACCCTGAATCAGGATAAAATAAAATTGCAGAGGGAATTACATAAATTAGTGTGACTATCAAAATCTTAAAGAATGAAGAGGGGATGTTCTCCTCAGTTTCTCTGTTAAAGTCATCAACATATCCTCTCCAGAAACCAGATTGGTCATGTGAATGTTGATTGACTACCATAAAACAATATTGTGCTATCACTAGTTGCATTTGTCATACTAGGTATTAGATATTTACTCAAGTGATTCACACAGCTTCTGACATTTTATGTAGCTATTGATCTGGGAAATGAATTCTCAAAATATATCAATAATGAAAATCAGAAGCATTCACTTTCACATAGGAAGAACAGAAAAATACATTCACTGCCTGTGCACAAGGCCGTGTAAAATGTTCTGCTCTCTCTCAAAATATAGTCAGCAGGAATCTTATTTATTTTGACATTCTGCAGAACGTTATAATGGGCTACTATGAAGATGATACTATGCATATGTGTAGGTATAGGAAATAACCAGTGAAATAACTAAATATACTGTTAGGTATTGTACCTATTAATGATGCATTTCTGAATAAATTCAGACATTTAAATGCAATCCAAGGATGATATATATTCAGTATAACTGAAGTCTATACTTTTCTTAAATATTTAGAAATTATTTATGGCTCCCGAAGTTGAAAATCAAATATGTTAATAGTTTAAATTGGAAATCCTTCTGAAAAAGTAATTGCTGCACGGGCAAAGAGTAAACTTAACTTTTTATTACTTAAACCAAATTTCCTTTTTCTTAAACTTGAAAGTGGCTAAATATTCTAACAAATAACATAAAATATTCTTTTTCCCCAAACTGAAAAATTTGTATGTCTAGGTTCATTATATTTAATAATATGTTTGAGAAAGTTTGGGGAGGACTACTTGACATTAGCCTATATTTTTGCATGAATTAAAGTTTATCACTGATTACAATGAGCCTTCCATTTGTGAAGTCTGAATTGCATGGAATTTTAAGGTTTGCATCACAACTGTGACCTTTCTGTCATCTGACAGAAGACTGATTATTTTTAGCAGTTTTAAATATCAAGAGCTTTATGATTTTCCTTTCAAACTCAAGTAACAATATCATACTTCATACTTTTAAAAGAAACAAAAATGACATACATGTTTGATCAATAGCACAATAGGATTCACACTCTGCATCTGTCAGTGTATTAAGCATTCTTTTTAAATGTGTATCTTAAACAAAGACAAGCAAGTTACAGAATTTGTATTTGTCACTCTGCCAGAAAGAACAAGTGGTCTATTTTAAGTTCCATCCCTTCGATTTCATGCCATCTAAGTGAAAATTCCTTCTCTCGAGTCATCAAAAGCTCAGGAAACAAAGGGCTTTTAAGGACATACACGAGGTAATGAGCTTAGTTGGTGGCTTCTTGCCTTTTGTTGACTTTCTCCATTAGAACACTCAGAGTTGGGCCATCTTTCCTGGCAGCTCTGAGAGACTTGCATTCTTCCTTGATTGTAGATTTTGTTTCCATTCGTTTTCTACTCAGATTTCTAGAGATCATTAACCCTACTATGCCAATTGCATCTGGCCACAATTCATTTTTTCAAATCAGAGAGATTATTGACTAATCTATGTTGAAAATTCCCTCATGAGAAAATAATTTAACAGTCAATTAATTTATATCAGTTTTATTATTTTATTGCTGGTAATTTGTTTGTCCCTATATTTTTCTGGGAGTAAGTGTCACGCAGTATTAAGGGAAGAGGCCTGGCTTTGAAACCTGCTCTATTAACCATTTGCTCTGGGACTTTAGTTAAGTAACTTAAACATTTTGTGCCTCCATTCACTCATTTGTAAAGTATAGGTAATGATAATTTTTACTGTGCAAGATTTTTTGGGAGAAATAAACCAAAGAAATCTTGGCAGTTTTGACTAGCATATTGTCATTTACTAGATCCTCAAAAATTATAAATCATTATAATCATTATATCATTATTAATGATCATTATAATTATTCCAATATAGAACACTGAGCATGTTCTATATTAATCTAACCAATATAGAACACTGAGCATGTTCTATATTAATCTATCCAATATAGAACACTGAGCACTAAACTCTGAGAAGAATCAAGTGTTTCAAACAGAATCACGGAGGTACTTGTTCCTTCCTGGAATTGCTGAGGTTTGTTATTGGGTAGCAATGGTAGAAAGCATAAGGTCAAGGTAATCACAGATGTGAGTCTACCTACCAGGGATCTCATAATCAATTCTAAATGAGAATTCACCATGCATTTTATAGATTATCTGTTTTTAGTATTTTAAAAATATATTTTAAAGAAGATGCATACACCATTGATTTTAAGATGCATCATTATTTTACGTAACACATAGGAGGAAAAATGAAAAATTACCAAATAAACTATGACATAACACTAAGATACCATCTGTTGTATGGCCTATTTTAATTTCAGAGATGTTAAAATGTAAAAAGGAATTGTTTCTCCCAATAGATTAATTACTATTGTTAATAATGGTTAGAACAGCTGATATATTTATAAAATAATAATTTCACTTGAATTTGTATCTTTTTTGAGATGTTTGAGAACACGAATTAAGCTTAATATTTTTTTTTTTTTTTTTTTTTTTTTAAACCTCTAGGCCAGGCGCGGTGGCTCAAGCCTGTAATCCCAGCACTTTGGGAGGCCGAGACGGGTGGATCACGAGGTCAGGAGATGGAGACCATCCTGGCTAACACGGTGAAACCCTGTCTCTACTAAAAAATACAAAAAACTAGCCGGGCGAGGTGGTGGGCGCCTGTAGTCCCAGCTACTCGGGAGGCTGAGGCAGGAGAATGGCGTAAACCGGAAGGCGGAGCTTGCAGTGAGCTGAGATCCGGCCACTGCACTCCAGCCTGGGCGACAGAGTGAGACTCCGTCTCACAAACAAAAACAAAAACAAAAACAAAAAAACCTCTAAAAACGTGTTTCGTATATATATATAAGCACTCAGCAATTTGTTGACTTAATTAATTGATAGAAAAACAGAGAACATGTTGGACAGACACAATTTGACATCGTTAATCCTTGAGCCAATCATTTATAACGTAAGTTTCTATCACAGGTGCTTTAAAAGGCCAGTTTGCATCAAAAATTCTTGCCTTTTTTATTTGCCAATAACATTTCATCACACCCATGAGAGACCTTTTCACTACTTTGCCCTATTAAATAAAGCCTCAGTTGACCTTTTAATCATTCTATTTTTGCGTCATCTTTGCTTAGGCTGTCAATACTCAAAAATAAAAATATATATATAATATAATAAAGTCCCTAGTACTTTTATTATTTTATCTGCCTAATCTTTGTTTACTTAAAAAATTATAGAGATGATGTGGGTTTCAGACACTTTCCAATCTAATTTCTTCCTTTTATTTAAAAATACAAAACCAAAGAAAATGAAAATGCTCAAATCCTAAAAGATGTTAAAATTTACCATGTTAATGATTTTTAACAGTTAGTTGCAGACCTAGAATCACAACATAAATTCTTCAAATCTGATCATAATAATCTTTCTTCTGGATTATGCTCTATATTCGTTCATGGACATCTCAGTTGTCTATCCTCCCAAGAAATATTGGTCTTATGACTAGAGGTTATAATCTTCTTATCAATATTAACAGTATAAAAGGGTGACTTTTATATATATATATAATATTAGCTGCCAACCTTATCTTTACCTATTCCTTTATTTGAACAGTTGGAGTTTCATCAATCTCATGTAAAATATGAAGAATAACATTTTTAGAAAATGGCTAGTATTTTTTAAATCTCTAACCTATTATTTAACCCACCCGTGCTACCTCTCCCTTGGACCACTGTATGTAAACACTAACTTCCACAGGAAATTCTACATTTGGACACTACATATGGAAGTTTCACAACAAATCTCTCACACGAACACTAATCTCATTTCAACACATGATAAAATAAGTGTCCTCTTTGCAATATTGAGAGATTCTGGTTAGATATTTGCTTTTGGTTGCAAGAATAATGTTGGTAACTCAATAAACAACTACCAAAGGAACTCCTTCACTTCCAATCAATGATAGCTCTACTTCTAAACACATTTATATGCATTATGATATTCTTCATGGAAACCGATCTTAAATAAAAATTTGCCAAGGTAATTTTGGGAACATGGCAAATGATGTGCCTTGAAAAACGTTTTCATTGGAAACAGGCTTGTCAAAATATGAATCAAATGTCAGACAAAAACATTTTAATTTGTGGGAACATGAGATCCTTATGGCAGGCAGTTAAAAGAATAAAAGCTGCTTATAGTCGGTGTCTCAATGAATGAATCCACTACCTTTTGGTTAAGCTAAACGTTTGTCCAGGGATTTCATTTATATTAATTCTTGTTAAGCTTTCCCACCTTTAGAAAATTAGCAAATTTGCTAATCATAAACACCTTAATAGAGAAACTTTCCAAGATATTGTTCTGGGCAAAAATTTTTTGAGTAATACCCCAAAAGCACAGGCAGCTAAAGCAAAATGGACAAATGGAATCACATCAATTTAAAATGCTTCTGCACAACAAAGGAAACAATCAACAAAATGAAGAGACAACTAACAGAATGAGAAAAAGTATTTGCAAACTACCCATCTGACAAAAGATTAATACTAGAATACTTAAGAATATGAAATGACTCTATAGGAAAGTCTAATATTCTGATTTAAAAATGGGCAAAAGATTTGAATAGACATTTCCCAAAAGAAGACATATAAATGACAAACAAGCATAAGAAAAGGTGCTCAACATCAGTCATCATCAAGAAATGCAAATCAAAACTACAATGAGATATCATCTCACCCCAGTTAAAATGGCTTTTATCCAAAAGACAGGCAATAAGAAATGCTGAAAGGATATCAAGAGAGGGGAACCCTTGTATATTGTTGGTGGAAATGTAAATTAGTAAAACCACTATGGAGAAGAGTTTAGAAGTTCCTTAAAAACTGAAAATAGAGTTACCATATAATCCAGCAATCTGACTGCCAAATATATACCCCAAAGAAGGAATATCAGCATGTCAAAGAGACATCTGCACTCTCATGTTTGTTGCAGCACTGTTCACAATAACCAAGATTTGGAAGCAACCTAAGTGTCCATCAACAGATGAATGAATACATATGTAGTGAACAAAATGAACAAAATGTAGTACATACACATAATGGAGTACTGTTCAGCCATAAAAAGAATGAGATCATGGTCATTTACAGCAACATGGATGGAACTAGTGGCCATGATGTTAAGTGAAATAAGCCAGGCACAGACAGACAAACATCAAGTTCATTATCTGTGGAATGTAAAAATCAAAACAATTGAACACATAGAGGAAGGATGGTTTCTAGAGGGTGAGAAGGGTAGTAGGGAGTGGTAAGAGGTGAGGAAGGTTAATGGTTACAAAAAAAATTTAGAAAAAATAAATAAGACCTAGTGTTTGATAGCACAACAAGGTGACTATAGTCAATAATTATTTAATTGTACAATTAAAAATAACTAAAAGTGTGTATTGGCCTGTTTGTAATACAAAGGATAAATGGTTGATGGGATAGATACCCCATTTTCCACCATGTGATTATTAGGCATTGTATACCTGTATCAAAATATTTTATGTATCCCATAAATATATACACCTACTATGTACCTACAAAAATTAAAAATTAATAAAATATATACTCCTTCACCACCATATCCACAAGCTGTGAAGCAGTAAAAATTTAAACTTATTAATATGTGTCTACTATTATCATGAATCAATTTCTTTTTAAACATTTAATATAGATAGTATCTCTGGTAGTAGCAAAGTGTCTAGTAACAGATAATACTAACAACAGTTACGAACACTAAAAATATATAATCAACAATGGCTTGAAGCCACTAAATAAGACCAAAAGCAGCCAGAAAATGGCTGGAAAAGGCCCATGAAAGAAGGAAACACAGTGGGTGAGATCCATGTGAAACCAGCTTTGACCTGATGGTAGTCTCAGTCTGTCCTTCCATACACAATAGACTCAAGCAGAAATCAGCAGTCTTACTTGAGAATTTAGTGGTCAGAGTTCAAAGCTGACTGCAAGGCTAGCTGGAAATGGAGCAAGAAAATTGAGGAAAGTGTAGAGCTAAGAAAGAGAGCCAACATTTTGCATGCAAAAATCCCATCAAGTCTTTGGCTAATTCCCTAATTCATATGACGGCAACATGTCTCCAAAGACTCAATTGAAAGTAATAGGCTAAAAGACCTAATTAGCTATTTCAGCAACTGACCAATGTTGTGAAGAAAGAGTTCAAAATTCAGCTTCAATTTATAGGGTCTTGGTAAATACTTCAACCTTTCTATTGAAACTCAAGGGCCATATTTGGAATCCCTAAAGACATTGAGAAAAAAACTGAGGCAGAAACAATAATTGAAGAAATACTGGGCAAGATGTTTTTAAACATCATTATGCCAATAGCATACAGTCTTGATTACTGTAATTTTAAAATAAGTATTGGAATCACATAGTACACTATGTACTACGGAAGTACTCCAACTTTGGTAGTTTTTGCTTTTTTCAATTTTGAGGGCTCAAGTTCTTTATACTTCCATATAAATTTTATTAGGTTGGTGCCAAAGTAATTTTGGCTTTGCCATTAGTTTTGTACCAACCTAATTAAATCAGTTTGTCCGTTTCTCCTACAAAAACACCAAAAGAATCATCAAAGCCTGCTAGGTTTTTGATTGGCATTGTACTAAATCTATGGAAAAAATTAGGGAAAATTGTCGTTTTAACAATAGAGATGTCAATTCATGAAAATTGCATCTCTCTCCATCTCTTAAGATATTCTTTAATTTCTGCAAACAGTTATGGTTTTTAGTAAATGGGAAATGCCATGTTTTTTTAAAAAATCTCTAATTATTTTATTTTCTGGGTGTATTATAATGTTGTTATTTTGTAATTTCTGACTGCTTGTTTCTAGTATATAGTTTTTGCATGTCAATTCTGTGGTATTCTGTACTTTGTAACTTTGCTAAACTCAATATTGCCAGTATTTTGAAGATGCCTTACAATTTTTATATACATGGTTATGTTATTTGTAAATAAATATCTCTTGTTGAACAAAATATTGTTGAAGAAAAGTGGTTGAGTGGACATCCTTGCTTTGTTTTCAGTTTTATGGGGAAAAAATTAGTCTTTCATCATTAAGTATAATGTTCGCTGTAAATTCTTCATAGATACTCTTTATCAGTTTGAGAAAATAAATTGTATCTTCTGGGTTTTTTTGGCATTTCTCAAATAATCCCCTTGGTTAGTCATCATGTGAGTTACACACACTGTGTAAACACATATGTGTTTACATATATGCTTATATAAGTTTGTATAAATACATTTATATATTATATCTATATAGAGACATACATGCATACACACACACATATATATACACACACATATATATAACTTGTTAAGGATTATTTTTATGATATTTTAGTTTACATATATGTTTATATAAGTGTGTATAGATACATTTATATTTATATATTATACCTATATAACACATTTACATACATATATATATAAAACTTGTTAATAATTTTTTCATGATATTTTATCTTATATTATCTTTTTCTGGTTTTGGTAAGTGAGTAATACTAGCCTCAAAAATATTTATAGAAAAATTTGTTGCAAGAATGTCTGTTTGTTTTGTCTTTCAGTCAATATTTTAATATATTGGTTCTAAGGTATTTTGATAATTATTGCTTTATGATATGTTTTCATATATTATAATAAATATTCTTAACAGCCATGTCGTTATAGATGTAAGAGGTCAAAATAATTTTCTTTGGTTATATATTTTATACATTATAATTATAAAAGTCTATTTTATCTATAGTATGGACAACTGATTTTGGTAAGATATGTGTGTACCTTTAAATACTCCAATCCCAGAGGCCAGCTTGTCTAAATTCTATCAAATGTGTGTAGAATTATGACACACTTAGGTAGTCAGTGAGGCAGCTTATTTTGTAAATATTATTATTATAACAGGTCTGTAGAAATGAAGAAAACGAGTGATAAGGAGTTGTCACTAATCAATTCATTAATTGATTTCCTAAATACGTGCTATCAAACTTACATGCCAAAAGTGGCAAGATATTCTTCTCCATAGTTGGAGGGAAATAAAAACAGATAAAATGTTTTTCATCATCAAAACACAATCAGATTTTTTACTGTCTACATACCCACTTTTCCACTGCTGAAAAAACAAGACCCTACAAAGCAAAAACTTGCCTGAAGCACATTTATAAGCATGCCATTATTTTTCAATCAAGTGTTCTTTTATTTTCTGAGAAAATTTCATTATAAAAACATTATAAACAATGGAATTTATAATTTGATTATAAAAACATTATAAACAATAGAGTTTACTTGACTACATTTAAGTGTGGTAGTCAAGTAAATAAACTGTTAAGCAAATTCGAGTTTTCTATATGAAATTACCATCTCAAAAAATTTGTATTTTGGCAATAGAAAACCTGAAATGGCCTAGACCATTGGAAGGTAAGTGAAATCATGGTGACCCAAACATGTAACAAACAAATCCCATTTCATTGGCAGAAAATCTTCTATCCAGTTCCATTTTTTAAAGGCCATCTTTGCCTTTGACCATGCAAAAACAAGAAAATAAGCAAAGATTTGGTTCAACCTTACACTGAGTGAATAAAAGGATAAATAGTATAAGGCAGTGATGGCAGTGGCTGCTGACATCATGCCAGTTACAGCAGAGAGGTACACCTGGGGTTACACACTCCATGGAGCCCCCACCCTTTCTGAGTTGGGGCAGGAGCTTCCCAGGTGCCACTGCAGCCACCCAAACTGGGCTGCAAACCCAAGCCTCCCGCTCCATTGAGCAGGCAGGAGCCCTGTTCTCCTGGGTTGGGCTACAGCTACCCAAACTGCCCCTGTGGATCCAAGCCTCCCTGTGCTCTTGAGGCAGGGTGGGAGCAGGCAGGATCTGACCTCCCAGGTGCAGCTGCAGCCAATCGGGGCTGCAGACTTGGGCCTCCTACTCCACAGAGCAGGAAAGGAGTCTGGGACAAGTGAGAGCTCCATCCTCCCCGAGTTGGTGGAGCAAAAGCTCCCCATATGCAGATGCAGCCGCCCTCCCAGGTGCAGGAACCGGACATCTTCATGGGCCTGGAAAATCCTCCAAATCCTGCGGGCTCGGGGGTGTCTGCTCCTGCTGCCTGGCCTTTCGCCTCTCCCGGAGCCTGCTCAGAACTCCCAGTGGGGTTGAGGTTGAGCCCCAGGGACATGAATTCCAGTGGAAGACAGACAGATTCCTGGGTTGAAGGGGATGGTTCCCTGTAAGGCCCTCCTTCAGGTCAAGGAGGGCCTAAAGGCTGGGGACCCGACTGCCAGTCCCACTGAGCTGACCGCAACGGGAACTTGTGGTACGTCCTCTGTGCCTGCCCAGGGCCACCCATAGACCAATCAGCAGGCACTTCCTCCCCTCTGAGATAAAAGCCCCAGGCTAAACCAGAGCAGGGCAGAAAAGTCAGATCAGGGCAAGGACAAAGAGACTATGGGATGACCAGCTGCAGGGAGGAGCTACAGAGGAAATACCCTCCCCTCTGATAGCTGGAGAGACTGGACGCCCTGCCGGCAGAGAGGAACCATCCTCTCCAGGGCCTCCTCTCTGCTGAGCTGAACACTTCATGAGACGATCTGCCCATAGAGAGGAATTACCCAGTGTGGGCTTCCTCTGAGCTGTCGTAACACTCAATAAAGCTCCTCTTCGTCTTGTTTATTTTCCACTTTTCTGGCACTTCATTCTTCCTGGACACAGGAAAGAACCCGCACAAAGGCACCACTGGCCACAGAGGTTTCCGTCCAGAAAAGCAATACCCCAAAGAGGTTTCTGGCCAGAAAAGTGACACCTCAAAGATCCCGTAACAGCAGCAGATCTCAAGGAGGTCCACAGAATCCTTTCAGAGTTCATAAAATCTTCATAGTAATACTAACATGGTATTTATATTTTTCACTTTTATTTTTTCACAAGTAGAGTGAATTTTTAGAGACTTCATGCTGTGTGATTATCTCAGTGAATTGAACACAGAATAGTTTTGATAATCCAGCTTTCTTCTGTTAAACCAGACATTAAATACATATGCAAAAATGTAAAGCATGGAGATTAGAATTATCCATACGGTAGTGGATTACAGTTGGATACATAATATGAAGATAGATTTAGCTTATATATATATAGATACAGTTCATTGCATATAAAAATATTTATAGATATATGAACATGCACCATTTAGTGTTCACACATTTAACTATTTGCTGTGTCAGCTGAGAAGAGCTAGAAGCAATCACACTCTTAGCAACAAACACACTTAGCACTAGATCTTGGTTTCTAATACCATTTCCAAAGAAAGGAACCAAGGTGTCCCTATTAAAATGGATGATTCTAGGCCTGGTACCAGAAATACACGAAATTATAACGGAACTTCCTGTAGTGACAAAACATTAGAAAGCGTTCAAAAACAGAACAGAACAAAACAAAAGCCCACGATGATGGGAATATGTCAAAATGACACAGAAACCAACTGAATAAGCTTATAATACTCAAAGCTGAAACACTGGGGACAGCAGTAAAAACAAAAAGTAAATAAATATAGAAAGCAGTATTAGATTATAATTGAATGTACAAAATAGATACCCATGTAATCTAGCTATCTGGAAGTTTGAGGCAGAAAGATCCCTTGAGGCCAGGATTTTGAAACCAGTCTGGGCAACATAGCAAGAATTTATCTGTAAAGTTTTTATTTAATTAGCCAGGTATCATGGTGCATGCCTGTAGTCCCTGCTACTTAGGAAGCTAGATAGGAAGATCACTAGGGCCTAGGAGTTCAAGGCTGTAATTAGTTATAATAGCATCACTACACTCTAGGGTGGGCAACAAGTAAGATCCTGATACGGTTTGGCTGTGTCCCCACCCAAATCTCATCTTGAATTGTAACTCTCACAATTCCCATGTGTTGAGGGAGGAACCCAGTGGGAGGCGATTGAATTATGGGGGTAGGTCTTTCATGCGCTGTTCTCATGAGAGTGAATGAGTCTCATGAGATCTGATGGTTTGATAAGGGGAAACCCTTTTTTCTTGGCTCTCATTCTCTTTCTTGCCTGCTGTGATGTAAGACTTGCCTTTCGCCTTTCACCATAATTGTGAGGCCTCCCCAGCCACGTGGAACTGTGAGTCTAAATAAACTTCTTTCTTTTGTCAATTACCCAGTCTCAGATATGTCTTTATTAGCAGTGGGAAAACAAACTTATACAGTAAATTGGTACCAGTAGAGTGGGACATTGCTGAAAAGATACCTGAAAATGTGGAAGTGACTTTGAAACTGGCTAACCAGCAGAGGTTGGAACAGTTTGGTGGGCTCAGAAGAAGAGAGAAAAATGTGGAAAAGTTTGGAACTCCCTAGAGACTTGTTAAATGGCTTTGACCAAAAGCCTGATAGCGATATGGACAATAAGGTCTAGGCTGAGTGGTCTCAGATGGAGATGAGGAACTTGTTGGGAACTGGAGTAAAGGTGACTCTGGTTATGTTTTAGCAAAGAGACTGACAGCATTTGCCCCTGCCAGAGATCTGTGGAACTTTGAACTTGAGAGAGATGATTTAGGGTATCTGGTGGAAGAAATTTCCAAGCAGCGAAGCATTCAAGAAGTGACTCGGGTGCTGTTAAAGTCATTCAGTTTTATAAGAGAAGCAGAGCATAAAAGTTCAGAAAATTTGCAGTCTGAGAATGTGATAGAAAAGAAAAACCCATTTTCTGAGGAGAAATTCAAGCCAGCTGCAGAAATTTGCATAAGTAACAATGAGCAGAATTTCAATCCCCAAGATAGTAGGGTAAATATGTCCAGGGCATATCAGAGGTCTTCACAGGAGCCCCTCCCATCCCAGGCCCAGAAGACTAGGAGACAATGGCATCATGGGCCAGGCCCAAGGTCCCTGTGATGCGTATAGCCTAGGGACTTGGTGCCTTGTATCCCAGCTGCTCGAGCCATTGTTTAAAGGGGCCAACATAGAGCTCAGGCCCTGGCTTCAGAGGGTGCAAGCTCCAAGCCCTGGCAGCTTCTATGTGGTGTTAAACCTGACAGTGCATAGAAGTGGAGAATTGGGGTTTGGGTATCCCTGCCTAGATTTCAGAACATGTATGGAAATGCCTGGATGCCCAGGCAGAAATTTGCTGCAGGCGCAGGGCCTGCATGGAGAAGCTCTACTAGGGCAGTGTGGTATGGAATTGTGGGGTGGGAGCCCCCACACAGAGTCCCAGCTGAGTCACTGTCTAGTGGAGCTCCAGATCCCAGAATGGTAGATCTATGGACAGCTTGCACTGTGCTCCTGGAAGTCACAGACACTCAATACAAGCCCAAGAAAGCAGGCAAGAGGGAGGGTGTACCCTGCAGTGCCACAGGGACGGTACTGCCCAAGACACTGGGAACCTACCTCTTGCATCAGCGTTACTGGGATGTGAGACATGGAGTGAAAGGGGATCATTTTGGAGCTTCAGGATTTGACTGCTGCTGGATTTAGGATTTGCATGGGGCCTGCAGCTCCTTTGTTTTGGCCAATTTCTCCCATTGGGAATGGCTGCATTTACCCAGTGCCTGTACCTCCATGGTATAAAGGATATAACTACTTATTTTTGATTGTACAGGCTCATAGGAGGAAAGGACTTGCTTTCTCTCAGATGAGATGTCGAACTGTGGACTTTTGAGACAAGGCTGAAATGAGTTAAGATTTTGGGGGACTGTTGGGAAGGCATGATTGGTTTTGAAACATGAGGACATGAGATTTGGGAGGGGGTCAGGGGTGGAATGATATGGTTTGGCTCTGTCTTCACTCAAATCGCATCTTGAATTGTAACTCCTACAATTTCACGTATTGTGGGAGGAACCCTGTGGGAGGTGATTGAATTATGTGGGCACGACTTTCCTGCGCTGTTCTAGTGATAGTAAATGAGTCTCATGAGATCTGATAGTTTGATAACAGAAAACTTGTTCCATTTGGCTCTCATTGTCTCTCTTGCCTGCTCCATGTAAGACGTGTCTTTTGCCGTCTGCCATGATTATGAGGCCTCCCAAGCCACGTGGAAATGAGTTGAATTAAACCTCTTTCTTTTGTAAAGTACCTGGTCTCGGGTATGTCTTTATCAGCAGCGTGAAAAAAAACTAATACAGATCCTGTCTCTAAATAAACAAATAATAAAATAAATATCCATAAGTCCAATTGATATAAATAAATGATCAGTTAAGTCAATAAGTGGAAAAAAGAGACAACTCAACCATGTAGAAAAATTTCAAATGATTTATGAAGACCCTCCACTCTTGAGGTAGAGCATGACTTCTCATTCCTTAAGTGTGGGCTGTGCATAATGACTTGAATATTATTTTAGTCTACATGAAAATTGATAAATTATGGAAATAAAACTAAAAAACTGAGACAAATTTAATAAGAACAAATAAAAATAGCAGGATAAAAAAGAATTTTAAACACTTGTCTCTTGACTTTTGGATCAGGGTATCCATGGAAGCTGAGAAAGCTTTGATGGCGTAAACCCCGGAGGCGGAGCTTGCAGTGAGCCGAGATCGCGCCACTGCACTCCAGCCTGGGCGACAGAGCGAGACTCCGCCTCAAAAAAAAAAAAAAAAAAAAAAAAAAAACAACCTAAAGTATTTAAAGGGAATGTTAATGGAAGCCTATAGAAACTGGAGGAGACTGATAGTGAGATATTAGTGGAAAGTGAGAAAAATATTATTAATATCAGCAAGAAAATATGCCATTTTATGTGGAGGTGGAAACTTTGGCAATGCTATTTCTACGGTAAGGTGGAAAGGAAGAAATATACCCAATCACCTCAATGATCTAGTTAAGGAGAATTCCTAGCATAGCGAAATATTGAAAGTGACATCTAGTTTCATCTTGCTACCTATGATTAAAATGGGAGAGGACAGAGATGAACTAAATAATAATTTGTTGAATATGAATGAACAGGAAATTTCTGAGTTTAAAAATAAAATTTTCTCATTCCCAGCTACTTTATGACAATTGATCTTCAAATTAAGAATTGCGTTCAGAGCAAAGATAAAATCCAGAATTGGACTATAAGATCCTTTGATAAAACATCAGAAATTATTAAGGCATATCTTATAGAAACTTCCAGACACAGAAAAAATTATCTAAGAAGTTTCAATATGCCTCAGAGATTCTATTTAATAGTGAGATTTTTAAGAATCCAAAGAATGTTGTTACACAGCAATTTCACAGGAAGCCCAAACATAGAAAATATTTGTGGATTTCTAATGGAGTGAATTATATGTTGAGATCAAAAAACCCTATGAGATTTTAAAATAATTATTTCAATTCAGACTGAATGGAAATGAGAGACTACAAAATTAAAGGAGGTCATTGAACTCCCAAATTCCATGGTAACAAGACACTGTCAGAAAATTACTCAGCTGCGAAGAAGATCTACTTTGCATGGGAAAGGATGACCATGATAGCAACAAGAACCCAGAGAGCAAAACCAAGCATCATGAAGAACAATTTTCAGCAAGTAGGACTGAACTGTCTTCAAGAATGTAACAACATATGTCCTGGTGGATTTTAGAATTGCTATGCACCAAAGTTTGCTGTGTGCCTTTCATTTATTCCCTTGTTAGATTGGACATATGTACAGAAGTTATTGGATCATTTTTGCACTGCCATATAAAGCATGGGTGGTATGCAAATATCTTGTCTCTTTAGATTATGGTCTTTAGACTGAGAAGCATGCTATTCAATAAGCTGTAACAGAATTTTTGTTGTTAACTAAACCTGATTTAAAATATGAGATATTGGACTTTTAGTTCATGTCATTATTGAGTAAGTTTGAGACTGTCAAGAGAAAGATAACTGTATTTTGCATGGGGGAGGAATATAAATTATTGTGCCCAAAGAGCAAAGTGTGAATTTTCCAAAGGTAGCCACAAAAACATTATTTATCTAATGTACTCTTCTCATAATTTGACATTGATACAATCCCATAAAATGATGAATTCTGTATCACCACTCTTTGAGCCTGTCTGGGACTTAATTACTACTCAATAGAGTATGACAAAAATGACTTATGTGACATCTGATGCTAGATCATAAAGTTGTCATGTACTTCTGCCTTGCTCTCTTAAGATGCTTACTTTTGAAACTTGGATGCCATATTGTGAGGAAGCCTAGGCATAGGTTCTGGGAAAAAGAAAAAACCTTCCTTCAGTCTATAGCATTGGCTGGCTTCCAAATCAGCCGTCAATACCAGTTTCCATCCGCTTGAATAAGTCTTGGAGACAGATATTCCAGTTCCCAGTTAAGCCACTCCAGCGGAGGCCACACAAGAAAAACACAAGCCACCCTCTGTTTTTCAGGCTATGGATTCATGAACAAAACAAAAATTTATGGTTGTTCAAAGTCACCACCTTGGGGGATAGGTTCCTAAGCAGCAGTAGATAACTTAAAACAGAAATAAATATCTCAAAATCCTTTGCAAAAATAAGTGAAATTTAAATATGTAAAGCTTAGATTAAAACACTAAATTTGATTAGTAGAAAACTCCGAGTTAATTGAAATTCTGTGCTTTGGGGTGTATGTGTGTTTTCTTCTTTTTCTTCTTCTTCTTTCTCTTCTTTCTTCTTCTTCTTTCTTTCTTCTTTCTTCTTTCTTCTCTTCTTTCTCTCCTCCTCTTCTTTCTTAAAAAAAAAAAAAAAAAAAAAAAAGATGTTTTAGTAATTTGATTACCCAGTTTGAGTGAATTAATATCCTTTCAGTTCATCATCCCTGTTCCTGGTTCTAAAGAATTTCTCGTTCGAAGGAAATTCATCAATCATTAATTTTATATTTTGAGATGATTTCACTGTTATTTAGGCTGGTCTTGATCCTGATCTCATGATCCGACCTTGTTCAATTGATTGATGAGCCACCGTGGTTCAGCTTTCTTCGGACATTGTTTGTTGAGTTTGTCGAGCGATTTACGCCGGAATATTTAGAAAAATATCTCCAGTACTTACTGGAGAAGAAATTATCAATCCTTCCATTTTGTAGTGCTTATGAGTTCTTAGAAGATATAATTGGAAAAACCATCAAAATTAATTTTGCATTGTTTAAATTACAATGCAGTAATTGATCTGTATGTCCTTGGGAAAAATAGAGTCTCTAATGCACTTGGGTCCTTATCCGAAGGACTTTTGTCAAGTCCTCCAGGTCTTATATGAAGTGACTGTAAACACAATGACTGTGCAACTGGGAAGGAGCCTGTTAGGGGCAGAAATCTTGGAGATGAAAATAGCTAGACTCATCGGAATCCATTCTACTTGGCTGAATCATATAAATACATAATACTGCTAGGATCTTTCCAACTTTTGAGAAGCTTAAAGATAAATGATACATATTTAGAAATAAAACATGCATCATTTGTTTCTACAGGCAAAGTGAAAAACAAAACAACACTCGAAAGGTATAACTATTTGTGACTAGTCATTCAGAAACACTTGTTTGGATTCATTCTAGCAAGAAGAAAATCACGTATTTGAAGTAAAACACAGCCTGATACAGTGATTTGACATCTTGTTAAGTCTCCTGCAAAGAAAATGAAAAGACATTGGAGAAAATAAAATTCCTCCTTCATTAGAGAACCATAGTGCTGAAAGGTTATCATTTTCCCTTTCCAGATAAAGTTGTATCTCTCAAACATATTAATCCAGTACCCAAATTGTTTTCAAAATTTTGTTATTTTGTTTAATAAATACTATTCCTTGTTAACGCAGGGAATGCCAAAGTTAAATGGAGCCTTAAAGATGATGACAAATCTAATCATTCAACAAACAGCATGAGAGGCACTATGCTAGGTTAACAAAGCGTAGTCCCTATCCTCATGAGATCTTACTTCCTGATAGTTAAGTATTCATAAAATAATCCGAAGAAGCACAAGTAAAATTATAAGTACAATAAAATCTTAGAGGAAAGGTAAACAGCAACCTTTGGAGGGTCAAAAATGATTTCTTAAGCTAAGTAAATGAAATAGCCTGAGATATGAAAGACGAACAGGCATTAGAGTCATGCAAGGTATTGTAGAAAGGAGGAGCAGAGATGGGTAAAATAATTCTAGATAGACAACCATGCCAGAGAAAACACTGTGGCAAAGGTAGCATCACATATTTGAGGATCTGAATGGAGCTAAATGTGGCTGGAGTGCAGAGTGCAAGAGAATCATTATGTGAGCAGAAAACGAGTCAGATCAAGGGGCTGCTAGACCACGATAAAGAATTTTTTCTCAATCAAAAGGAAAAAGGGAAGTGTTGAAAGGGCATAGGTATGATTAGGTTTCAGTTTTGGAAAGCTCATGTCAGCTACCTTACAAAGAAAGATTGAAGGGGACAAGAGTGGAAGAAAAGAAAGATTTCACACTGGCAATCATGACAGCTCATAAGAGAAGTTTCAAGGAAAGGCTGCAAAGATGAAAAATATTTGGGAAAATTTTATCATATGTAAGGCCTCAGTGATGCATTGAATACAAAGGACTCCAACAAGGGAGTGTCAAGAATGGGACCGGGAGTAGTGGCTCACGCCTGTAATACCAACACTGTGGGAGACTGAGTAGGAGGATTGCTTGAGGCCGGGAGTTCAAGACCAGCCTGCACAACATAGTGAGACCCTATCTCTACAAAAAATTTTAAAAATTAGCCAGGTGTGGTGATGTGCACCTATAGGCCCAGCTACTCAGGGAGTTGAGGTGAGAGGATGGCTTGAGCCCAAGAGTTCGAGGTTGCACTGAATTATGATCAGGCCACAGCACTCCATCCCCAGTGACAGAGTGAGATATTGTCTCTAAAATATAATAAGTAAATAAATAAATAAGAATAATCTCTGGTTTTCTGGCTAGAACTTTTGAGTGATTCTCTGAGATAGGAATCCTGAAAGAGGAGCTAGGTTGCAAAAATATAGCTTCAACAACATGGAAGAGACCCACTGGCCAAGACGGAGACATTGGATTTGACTGGAAGGAGTGTTTGCTTGAGCACTAATCTAATACTAGTCATTCACTAGTAATCAAACATGTTCATGAAATAACGAATTCTGTTTTACAAACTAATAACTGCATAACTACATGCACTATAATTTTTACCTAGATAAAGAATGTCCACTGTACCATTCCACATGTTTATTCACAATGCATATGAATCTGTTTCTCCTTTTAAATTTTACAGTTCTGGTTGTTATAATAAATACATACCAAACATGTATTTTGACAAATCTCAAAAAGTATAGTGTTTTAAGATGTATAATGCAAATGTAGGGTAGGGAGGTTTTCTTTCCTATTTCATCATTAAGAAATTTCTGTTCCCATGCTCTATCCTAGAGTTCTTTCATCCTCTGTTACTCTTTAGCCCTTTGCCGAATTTTATTGTATTCAAATAACTTTTAACTATCTCAAGTTATCTCTACTCACTGTATTTCATTATGCATTGTTTGTCATCTCTGTAGGATTATAAACTTTTGTCACCCTTAGAAGACTAATCTCCATGAGGGCAGAAACTTTGTCATGTTTACCAGTGTATCCACAATCTTCAAATATTTGTTGAAGAAACCAATGAATATAGTAAATTCTCCATAATTATTTCACAAATGAATTATAATGTGTATTTATATCCACATGCGTGTTTTGTGCACTAAGCCTGAAATGTTTTTAAGTCTATAAAGTGAAAATATTCCCACCCTCCTCCTTCACTACCAAATGACAATTCTTCAAGAATGAAAAATAGAGAAAGAAGAGCAAGTAAACTGATGAGGATGGCTTGGTTTCCAAAATTATGCCTTCAATTCTGACCTCTGCCTTAGTCAATTACTTCTTTAAGGTTAAATATGAAAGGAAGACCTATATAACAGTAAAATCACCATGCATCACAAATTATGATAATCTTCATCTATAAAAGTCTTACTCAATCTTTCTAGCTGGAAGCATAGTTTGTTCTCTTCTGAGTTCCAATTCCCTATCTCTTCATATACCATTTTTGGCAAAAGCTTATACTTTTCAACATTCCATCTCTTTATGGTTATGTCTTTCTAGCCCTAAGTCACTATGTGATCCTCAAGCACAGAGAGTACATTTAAGGGATTTTGGTATATGGTGTCCCCTAACACACTAACTTACAATTTATAAGGCACTCAAAAAATACTTGCTTTGTTATATATGAGTGGATGTTGAATTGATGTTTACCAGCAAATAAAGCGTAAGTTTATTGGTTTATAAAACTGATTTTTTTGATAGAAAGGGACTTTTCAAAGAATGACTCATAGTATTGTTTAAAGTCAATCAATGTTAATTATTTATTATTTGCCATTTATTTATTTTTAAATATGTTTGCTTTCCTGGGTTAATAACTGTCAGAAAACTAAAATAATGGTGAAACAATTATTTATGTTTTTCTATAATGTTTTGATGTTCACACTAATGTGCGCTGTTATGCTTTATAGAATAATTGATATACCTCAATAAACAATAATCAAACAGATTTGTACCTCTAATGATACATTTGTCCTAAAGCAACTCTCCTACCTTAGCTAATATTTTCCTTGAGAATTGCTTCTATGGCTTGAACAAATGCAGTTTTAATGTGTTAACACACATACAGGCTGTTGACAATTTGGCCTGCCCAGGAAACTCGCTTCTTATGTCAACAGCATTTCTTTCTGTTTATAAATTATTTTTCCTTGTCTGTTTCAGCCACAACTTTCTAACCTAAAATTTGGATACACAGGAACTAATCTGAGATTATTGATGCTTTTCTTGTGATATGTCTAAATAAAGCTAAGAGCTAGGACTTTTTCTACCCATGGTCAAATTCTTGGCCACATGGAGATGCCAGGATAAATGAAATAGCTGAAACAGAGAAAAGTGGAAATAAAAGACTGAGAAACAGAGTCCTGATGCCATTTGAATTCCTGGTTTCCACATCCTCAAGATGAGCTTCTCTCTGTGCTTGCAGTGGTTTGGTAAAATGAATGATGGTGAATTACCTTATCAATTATTTGAGTTACTTTAAATCATATTTCTATTCTTGTAATCAAAGTTGAGTTAAATCAAGTCTTGGAGGATATTTACCTTGGATATTTTGGCTTTAGCTATAGAAAATATAATGAAAACTATGAATAGAAGACCATTGGCTGAATATTTGTTTTGAGAATTTATTTTTGCAGCCAAGTATAATAAGCCACTACACATGATTGCAAAGTACAAAACTGGAAACTCTTTTTTGTTCTACTGTCATAAAGTGTCATACAAACCAAAAAGCGGTAAACTTTTAGTGGGACAAAATGGGTTAAAGGTTGTAGCACTTTAATAAAATGACAAATATTTTAGAATCTTTCTGGAAATACTAAATGGGCATTTTTAATCATGCTACCTAAAAACGAGTGCAAATTAAGAAAAGTGTTAGTCTGTTCTCATCAATTGTATATATTTATTTCTCACTTTGTTTAAATGTCATGGCATTTTAGATGACTTCCTCCTGTGGCATTTTGAGTGCGGAAGATAGCAAAGGTCATGACCACTGGTGGTCAATAAACAGTTCTGTTCCACCCTCTCCCAGAGTAAAAGGATTCAGGCTGGTTATTAATTCAGGTAGTCTGGCTAAAATCCATTTTCAGTAATTACATTTCTGTCTACGTGAAATTGATAATGCAGTTTCAGTGAGAGAACTTATTCATCTTTGTCATCACTTCAGAAAAAAAAAGCAGAGACACAAAATCAGCAAACATCATATTATGCTCTAAGTAAAGAAGAACAAAGGTTTAATTTTTCTCTAATGTTGATGCTATTTAAGTCTAAAATAGCTAGGCAGATAACATTTACTCTGTGACATCATCTAGGAAATTTTAACAAAAAACTTATAATTTATATAAAAGTAATTTATATAAAAGTATTTTAGAAAGTCAACTCTAATTCCTCTCTCTTTTATCTACATACCTTTCTGCTTGCCATCCCTGATCAACTTTCACTTTCTCGTGAAATTCTTGAGTGGTCTACCTAACACCTGCTAAGCTAAATTAGGTACCCTTTACCATCAACATGGAACACCCCATTATAACACATATTGTACTATCCCTGCTCCTGTTGGACTGTTACACCATTGAGATAGGAGCCTCTAATTTTTTTTATACATTCCAAATCTAGCACCATACTTTGCACATGGTATATACAAGCCTGCAATAAATGTTTACTGAACACAAGAATATCAAATTAGCATTTTCTGCTCATTGAATTAGGAGTTTGCTGGGTGCAGCAACTCGCTCCTGTAATCTCAGGACTTTGGGAGGCTGAAGTGAGTGGATCACTTGACATCAGGAGTTCAAGACCAGCTTGGCCAATATGGAGAAACCCCACAACTACTAAAAATACAAACAAAATTCAGTGGGTGTTGTGGCATGTGCCTGTAATCCCACCTACTTGAGAGGCTGTGGCACCAGTACCCAGATTTACAGTTTCAGGCAAGATCAGGAATAGAAAAGCCTTAAGCATTGTAAAGAATCAGATATAGCATCCCACTCTTTGTCTTTATAGTAAATCACCCAACCAGTCCCCCACTGATAGACATTTAGGCTGCTTTGAGTGTTTTTCTATTACTGCAATAATAAACTTTTGTACACGTCATTTCAAATGTCATCTTTGCTATACATTCCTAGAGGAGAATTGATGGTCAACGTGTTAGCACATTTATAATTTTGATACTTATTGCCATACTACCCTCCACAGAATTTTTAGGACTTTATATGATTTTCCAACAATATATGAGTGTTTTTCATACATGTTTGTCAATCCACATTGTTATCTTTCTTTGGTATTTGCCAATCTGATAGATGAAAAATAGTTTGGGTATAGTTTTAATTTGCATTTCTCTTCTTGTATGGGATGTTGCATCATTCTTATATTTAAGAGCTGATTGAATACCCTTTACTATGTGTTGTCTGTTTATATCCATTGCCTATTTTTCCATTGGATATTTGGTCTTTCTCTTATTGACTTTTAGGCACACTGTGTTTATTAGGAAAATTAACCCTTTGATGTGAGCTGCAAATATTTGTTCACAATTTCTTATTTTCTTGAAACTTTACCAACTTTGTTTTTGATTTTACAAAACATTTTTGGTTTTATATAAACAAATGTACAATGTTTTCTGAAATTAAGTTTTTTTCTCTCACTTAGAATGGCTTTTCCCTATCAAAATTAACAAACATTTGCTTGAGTTCAAATTCTGCTTCTCCTCTTACTAGGTGTATTACCTGGATATGTCATTTAATCACCCTGGGCCTGTACCTTTCTCTATAAAATAGGGTAACAATAACTTAATAATCAAATTTTTAAAGATAATATTGATAATGTGTTCAGCATATTGCTATTATATACTAAGTATATAATATCTTCTTAGTATATAATGTTATAATGTTATTATGTAGAAAGAAGATAATAATAAAATAATAACAAAGAGTTGTCTTATTGTTATTGAATGAAATGTGTACTGAACTGATTACCCTTTTCATGAGAGAACTTATTTTTTTTTTTCTATTTCTTACACTGGGAAATGAAAGCACTAGTGAGTCAGTGTTTCTGTTTAAAAAATTAACCTCATCACTTCTCTTTTAAAAATCTTTACTAAATGTGAACAAAGTTGTAACTAAAAGGAAACTTTAGGAGTTAACATAGTAAATATTACCCAATAACTTATTATGCTATTGTAAACAAAGCATACCGAGAAACAAATTCCTGATGTATGCTGAAACTCTCTAGATTCTGTTGATCATATCTGTTTGAATGTGCAGCTGCTGTGTTGATTTCAGAGTAGTTGGATTTATTTATGATTGCCATAGAAATGACTTGAAGATGCACTTTCCACCAAATACACTTAGCAACCCTGTGGATGTCTGTATATTCAATTTACCCATGGTTACCCTGGAGATTATTCAGAATATGAATTCTCCTACCTTTTCTTCAAGCTCCCAGTTGTAAACTAGCATCTTGGTCATTTTGTTTCCCTGCCAGTGAAAAAAGTTTTTTTCCATAGTTACACATTTCTACCCCCAGAATAGACTGCAAAGCAAATGTCAACCTAAAATAAATGCAATAATTTAGAACCTTTTGTATTGTTATAGTATTTGCAGGAAATGAGTTTGTTTAATATAAAATTGTACTATTTATTGAGAATTTCAGCATTTCAACATGTGCTGCATATACTAATTTCAGTATTCATTTTTTCCTGTTTTTAAATGGGTTAAGTTGTTCACCAAATAGCACAAAACCACATAAACTTATCACAATCAATAACTCAATGCAAATTATCATCAACGTTATCAGCATCATCTTCCAATACACCAACTCTATCCCACAAAGATTTAATTTTAGTCTAAAATAGTTTTTTAAATTAATCACTGGTCAAATTATAATAGACTAATTTTTACTCTAATGCTCATTTGATAAACTGTTCCTCCACTGATGTTCTGTAAAGAGACACAATGTTAAATTGTACAACTAGTAAAGTCTTATTGCAGAGCATTAAAATAATAAAATCCTAGACTTTGGGCCTTAAAAGGACTTTAAATATAGTCTTTTCTTTATTTGAAAGGTTATTTAAGCAGGGTCACAAAACTGGCTTGAAACAGAGGTAGGTCTAAATTCAAGAGCTCTAAACTGATAGTCACTCATTCTCAGCAAACTATTGCAAGGACAAAAAACCAAACACCTCATGTTCTCACTCACAGGTGGGAATTGTACAATGAGAACACATGGACACAGGAAGGGGAACATCACACACCAGCGCCTGTAGTGGAGTAGGGGGAGGGGAGAGGGATAGCATTAGGAGATATACCTAATGTAAATGACGAGTTAATGTGTGCAGCACACCAACATGGCACATGTATACATATGTAACAAACCGGCATGTTGTGCACATGTAACCTAGAACTTAAAGTATAATAAATAAATTAATTAACAATCAAATTTTTAATGTATATGTTATTTAAACATATATGTCATTTAAAATATATGTTATTTATTTAACATATATGATAAGCCTAACAAGCCTTGGGTTATGTGAATATAAAGATATATATGACATAGGAAGAAGTTCACAATACAGTAAAGAAAAACTCATAATCTGTAAATTCTGGTTTCTTCACTCTTCTTCAGTTGATCCAAGTAGTTTATTTTCTAATTATGTAAATCAGTAGTAGAACTCAGATAATAGGTAAATTAACAGAGCATAAAAAACTAATTGAAGGGAAGAGTCTAAATGATCTATAACTACTGGATATATCTGCAAAAACAAGATCCCAGAGAGGCAGAGAGAAGACACCCTTGACCCTCAAGTCTTAACATGAGAAGGTAGATATTTATTCTTCTGTGGTCACAGAGGAAGAAAGAAAACGATATGAACCTTTTGGCAAAGTTTGAGGTAGATAAGAAGAAATCTAAGATAATAACCTGAAATCGGGCTAATATTCCTGGCAAATAAGAACAAAAAAGAGAAGTATGAATTATTTCAATCAGATACTTAAAAAATAACATCATAAACATCCATTCAATAACTATTTATTTAACATCAAATATATGCATTTAAACTTAGAAATATGGCACTGTAGAAAGAACCAGACAGGTTTGATTCCATTTTCAAGTGCTTATTGAGTAGATTATTATGTCTCAATCATTCTGCTAAGCGTGGAATATGAGGTTGAGTCTTATTCTCTACCAACTTAGCTAGCTGGGCAACTAGGATATAAGGATAAACACACTTTGTGCAGCCCCAATCCCAGGAACTTTCTTTATTAGATGCTACAGGCAAGGAAACAAACAATTCCACAATTTAATATGTCCTTTGATAAGAAAAGTTCAGTTTTCTGTGGATCACTGAGGGAAATTTATTCCACACAGAGGACTAGCTTATAAAGATTCAGAGATGAAAGAATACATTACACACCTTAGAATTTAAAAACAAACAAACAAACCATTCAGTATAGATTACAAAGAGAGAGTTATGAGAGAGGAAGCTGGTCCCACTGTCCAAATCACATAATTCATGGATTTGTAAATTCTGAAAATGTGTTAGGATATATCAGAGGTCGGGGGAAAACACATAAGAGTTTCAAATAGCAGAGTAGCTTCAGAAGGAATATCTTGAGATGGACTACACTAAAGGCATACAAATCAACTAAGGGCTTAATCAATGATTCTGTAAGGAGATTACAGTGACTTGTACTAATACATGACTGTAAAGATGAAGAGCATTGTCTTCTCAGGATAACTGTACCAGGTGAGATACCATGACTTGAGAGCAAAAAACAAGAAGAATTAGCATCTCTTGAGCAGATATTAAACTAAGTTTTGGATTAGACTGAATCTGAAGTGTTTTTCCAAATGGAGGTATCTAGAAAGAAGTGTAATGTACAGTTTTTATTTAAATTAAGGATTTGGGAAAAATCTCGATTGAAATGGCTATGAAAACCATGTAAAAGGAGATAATACAGAGAGTTTATGGAGTGCAGAGAAATAAAAGGTAGCATTTCAAGGAATATCTACAACTTTGGTATGGAGAAAGAAAAATAAGTCTAAAAAGAAGACCAAAGAATGATGACAAAGGTGAGATAAAGAGCAAAAGTTGAGAAGACAGAGAATGTAAGCAACTATTTCAAGAACTGCGACCCTTGTTGGAAGATAAAGTGACTATTAAATAGGATAGGGAAGTGAGAATATAAAATAAGATATATGTCTTAAAAACCATTCATTATAATTATGTCTAAATGCTAAAGAGAAGGCGCTATTACAACAAACAATCTGGAGATACAGAAAGGAAGAGTGGCTTTGGTAGAGTTGGTTATTGATTGAACTAAATTACTGAAATAGAGAGAAGAGTTGGGAGCCAGAGCACCAGGGAGTTCAGATTTGAACAAGAAGACTTGCACTACTTTTCTTGTAACATGGCCACAGAGAAAGAACTAAGACATAAGAATAGAGATGATTTTTGGCTGTGATTGGAAGAAGTTAAGGTAATGTCTTCTTTCTCTGCTGATTAAGAGGGAAGATCATCTGCTATACATGCATTGGAAGTGGTGGGGTCAGATGTTAGAAAAAGAAGGGAAATTCTAAAATTGTTTCTTTCAAAAACCAAGAAAGACCTCACTAGGAAAACATAAGGCAGGAAACACTAGGAAAACATGTATTGCTGAACTGCACTGAGGGCCCAAAATTGAAGACCAATCATTTCCAGTGTCTCAAATCCTACTAGTGGCATGAATTCCTCATCAGTATTGAGTATCACAAGAGAAATGGATTTAGGCAGGTTTGTAATTTTGCCAGGCAGATATCGTAGATATACAAGGAAGTAAGTCAGTGAAGAAAATAGATTGTCCTGAGCATGTTTGAAGTAAATGACCATTTAATCTAATTTTTTTTTTACAGGAAAAAAAAGTGAATCTAAGAAGACATTGATAACTTTATGGGAAAATGTAGAGGTTAGAGAGCCTGTGAGCAGAAAAAATGGTATAGAGAAAGAGACTTTGTGACTGAGCAGGAAGGCTATCATACCTGTTGATTTAAAAAAATCACCCAATCATATTCACGTAAATGGTGCACATTTCATTAATAATATGTGACTTTATAGACCCAAAACATTGCAGAAATTGTCATTGAAAGGAGATATATGATTAGGACAGATGTATAAATTCATTTACATAGAGAAAGTTATTTAGTAATATTTTGTTGTTCTACTTTGTTTTAAAAGGTTGAGGTTTCCTATTGAAAATTGACATTACAAATTCTCTCCCAAAAGAAGTTTAGAAGTTAGAGATAAATGTTAACATAGGTCTAACACTTACACATAAGTAGTATGGATAACATGGGGTAAAATATTTTTATGTTAGATCTGACAAGACTAGCATAAATATACAAGGAAAGTCTAATATTGCATATAACACATCATAAAAAATTGAAGAAGAGAGGCTTTATTTCATTATATAATGCAATCTTATTGGGTTCATGAGCAATTATGATGAATTTCTTTAAAAGCTTGTTTTTCCATTTCAGAAAAAATGTAAACCTTGAGAACTTTAGATGATACAGCATGGAGTAACAGAAATGTGGAATCTGTAAAAACTGAATGGTCATGAGAAAGTCACTCAAACCTAACTGGTTTGACTCAAGACATTTTTGGAAGAATAACATGAGTTAATACATTTGTGTGAAAATGTCTGTAACTGTGAAGGTGTGGTGTTTGAAGTATTAATAAAACTGTAAGATAATTAATAAAAATGTATTTTATATCTTCAAAAAATGTGTTACGAGATTTTTAGATGTAGCTTTCCTTTAAGAATATGTATAGGAATAACAATATCAATATTTTACAGTCACTTAATCTCTTCCAAAAGTTATACATAGTTCCCAACAAGTGACAAGTATTATCTAACTTTATTCTCTCAATCCTGTGATGTAGGTAATACTATAGTGATTATAACCATAGTTACTATAATCATATCATCACAGTCACATTTCACACAAGATAAAATTGAGGCTTAGAAAACTTAAATGACTTAGCAAAACTACTCAGCTGACATTTGATTCTTGATTTGCCTAGCACATTTATGACCACAGGTAAAACCAAAATTAGAGTTTAGTAATAAAATTTTAAAGCAGAGTTCAACAGTATTTGATAACACAATATCAATACAGATATTTCCAATTAATATATGCATTAAAAAGACACTTGAAGAAACACTGATAAACTAACCGAATTAATCACAGCTATCTAGTCTTATAAATCTCTCTAAAAATACAGAGGATAATTTGTTTATTCAGTGAGTCATTTTAGGTATTCTGTTTTATTAGATAATTTTGTACAAATTATGTTCTGTACTCTCTTGTACTCAGATTATCATGGAAAATAAAAAGTAAGCTCAGACAATTTTGACTCATTAACTCTACTTATTTACTCCCATTCCTCCGGACAGGCTGTGCCCTTGAAGAGGAACTGGCAAGGCTAGGCATCATCCTCCTGGTGATGCTGTCCAGGCATAAAGGCCTGGGATGAGCATTGAATTAAAAGCAGTTCAATTATTTATAAAGACTTTTAGGTCAAATAATGCTTAATGCTAGCTTCCATTTCATTTATTCATTTTCTAATTGACAAAAATTGTATATATTTAAATTATACAGACTTATGTATATGTAAACAGTTTTAAATGGCTAAATTGAGCTAATTAATATGTGAATTCCCTCATATATATACCTAAATTTTGTGGTGAGAACACTTAAAATCTACTTTCTTAATTTCTGTAATTTTCAATTATATAATACATTATTAATAAACTATAATCATCAAGCTGCAGAATGAATCTCTTGAATTTATTCACTCTGTTTAATTAATTAAAATTTGCATCCTTTGACCAACATCTCTGTAATCCCTCAGAACACCTTAACCTCTGGTAGCTACCATTCTACTCTCAATTTTATCAGTTTGCCTTTTTTAGATTTCACATATAAGTGACATCACATGATATTCGTCTTTCTGAGCCTGACTTATTTCACTTAACATAATGTCCTCCAAGTCCATCCACGTTGTAGTAAATGACAGGATTTCTTTGTATTTATATTCCATTATGTAATATATCACTTTTTCTTCATTCATTCACCCATTGATAGAGACACGCTGATTCCATATCTTGGTTATTGTAGACAATGCTACAATGAAATGGGAGTGTGAACATCTCTTCAACATATTGATTTCATTTCCTGTGTCTATATGCTCAGTAGTGAGATTCTAGGATCATATGGTAGTTCTATGATCCCTTCCTTTAACTTTTTGAGGAACCTTTATAATGTTTTCCAAAAGAACTATACTAATTTACATTTCCACCAACAGTGCATAAGAGTTCCCTTTTCCCCACAGCCTCACCAACAGTTAGTTCTTTTTGTTGTTTTTGTTAATTCTCATTCCAACAGGTGTGTGGTATTACCTTATTGTGGTTTTAATTTTCATTTACCAGATAATTAGAGATGTGGTGCATTTTTCATAAACCTATTAACCATTTGTATGTCTTCTTTTGAGAAATGTCTACTCGGGTCCTTTGATCATTTTTGTCAGGTTATTTCCTTTTTTTTTTTTTTTTTTTTTTTTTGCTATTGAGTTTGAGTTCCTTATATATTTGGATGTTAATCACTTATCTGATCTGCACATTTAATCATTTTCTCCAATTCTGTAGGTTGTCTCTTCACTCTGTTGATTGTTTCTTTTTCTTCTAAAAGCTTTTTAGTTTCATTTAATTCCATTTTTGTATTTCTGATTTTGTTGTCTGTGCTTTTGGGGTCATATCCAAAGAATCATTGCCAAGAATAATATCTTCAAGGGAATTCTAATAAGGCTATTAGCATATTTCTCAGCATAAACTTTACAGGTTGAGAGAGTGAGGTGACATATTCAAAATACTGAATGAAAATAACTGCCATCCAAAAATACATTATTTGTCAAGGCTGGAGGGATCATTTGTCAGATAAATAAAAGGTGAAGGAGTTCATCGCCACTGAATCTGCCTTACAGGAAATGCTAAAATGAATTCTTCAAACTGAAAGAAAGTATGCTAATTTGTAACACATGACATATGAAAGTATAAAACTCACTGGTAAAAGTAAGTACATAGCCAAATTTAGAATACCCTGATATTGTAATGGTAGTGTATAAACCATATATTGTTAGTATGAAGGTTAAAAGTCAAAATTATTAAAATAATAATAGCTATGATTATTGGTTAAGGCATATGCAATATGAAAAGATAAATTATAACATCGAAAATGTAAAATGCCAGGAGGAGGAAGTAAATATGTAGAGTTTTATATGCAACCAAAATTTAAGTGTTATCAGCTCAAAATAGCTGGTTATAATTGTAATTGTTTTTGTAAGCCTCATGGTAACCATAAAATAAAAACCTATAGCAGATATGCAAAAGATTAAAAGTGAGGAATCAAACCATACCACTAGGGAAAATTACTTAATCAGAAAGGAAGACAGCAGGAAAGAAAGAAAGGAACCAAAAACCTACAAAACAACCAGGAAACAATTAACAAAATGTCAGTAGTAAGTCCTTATTTATGAATAACTAACTCGAATGTAAATGGATTAAATTTTCTAAATGAAAGACATAAAGGCTGAACAGATAAAAAACAAACACTAAGACCCAACTATATGTGCCTGTAAGAGATTCACTTCACATCTAAGGACACACATACTTTGAATATGAAGGAATGAAGAAATGCTAATTTATATTTATGTGCATAAAAGTAGCTTTATAAAGTTAAGTATTCCTTATTTTGTAAGTTAGCTTTAATTGTGGTGAGTGACCACAAATATAATAGCAATACCATGGTCACATCATGGTGATATATAAAGTCAGATTTTTCAGAAAATGTGTATCATGCTTTCTATTGTTAATATATTTGTCAAAACAAAAAATCCAACAATAAATATCATATGAAATAAGTAAAAATTTAAAGCACAGATTAATTTACTATAATATTATAATATATTTAACCTAATCCTGCAAATATCCTGAGGCTTGTGCAGAGTTAGCAGACTCTAACTCTTCGAAGAGAGACACCTTTCCTGGGCAACCACTGCTCTATGATCCCAACACATATTTGTATCCAGAATGTGAAGAATAACTTTGTTCTTTGCTTATTAGCCACATGGCTCTGCTTAAGCAGGTTTAATATGATGAGAGATTACATATTTCTTGTAAAGCTATACAGTGTTCTTCCACTCTTCACTACGAGCATCACCCTCCTCTTCCCCACTCCCTGAAGTATAGTCCCAGTGATCTTCAGGTTACGTGGAGAATGCTTCTCAGAAAATGAAGCCCTTCAGTGGCAAGCATAATTTAAAGATAGAGAAGGAGACGGGGTTATGGTTGAAAAGCCTCCAGCATTGGACCAATAATTTCTTAGTTTTAAAAAACTGCAAATATGAGTTTCACTTCTATAGTTGCTGAAGGAATTAATTTTAGTGAGCGCATCTTCTCGACTTTCTTCATCAATCATAGACTTATCATTTAATCCTTTAAATATGATTCTATCTTAGAGTAAAACAGAAATAAAAACGATTACAGAATTGAATGCTCATGCTGCTCCGTGAGTAAGCTCATTCTAGACTGTTGTCCATTTCTAGGTTTCCTTGTTAGCTAACTTGGTTTGTCAGAATAAGCTGTTGAGCCACATATGAGTTATAGATGCATGGATGTACTGATCCTTGTACTTCCTGGGTATAGCTGGATGGAACCTGAAGCTTCTAGAGATACCATAGCCCTTTATCTGAGAGTGCCATATTAATAAAATAATTGTTTAAGTTTGTGAAGCATCAAGCTAGATGTTGTGTTATTCCTAACTTACTTAGAAGCTTGTATATATGTTATACATTAAACACAGATTCCTGGAGATTTTGATTCAGTAGGTCTGAAGTTGGATAAAATAATCTGCATTTCAAAAATCTCTCTTGATGACTCTAATTATCTTCTAAGTTAAGAAACATCAGACGAAATAAATATTTCAAATTATGAGATTAAATTATTCTAAGCCTGTTTTAAATTCTCTTAGGGGGTTACATCACATGGGAACATTAAGTTTTAGAAATAGTTGATTAAAACATTGCAAAGTTGTTAAGAAGAAATGTCCATGGCAGATCCTCCTTAGCTAATACCCACAGTGCACCATCCCTAGTAGCTGTGCTGAAATGTGCCTTTTGGGGATGGGATTATACTTGCTGAAGATACGTGCCTGCATTACAGAAAGCATGTGACAGTGAATATGTTCCTCAAATGGTCTTGCTTAATGCTTTTCCTGCCATGAAGTATCTTAGCAAGTAGGATGGTGAAAAAGCAAACAAACAAAAAATACTGTCAGTTGTTAATTATAAACCATAAGAAAAGGCATTCCATGTATGGTATTGGTTTTTCCTCAAAGCATAAAGACAAAATTTATCATATTTTACTGACAAAGAAGTTCTTTTTAGAAATCCAAACTTTATTGAAAGGAAAAGAAACAGTTCTGAAAAAAATAATTTTTATTTTATATAAAAACCTTTATCCATCTCTGAGATTAAGAAAAAACATGTCAGAATTGAGAAGGTGGATTCAGGTTGACACATGGAATATATAACAGCAGGCATTCTAAATAAAAGATAGCTATCTTGGCAATGGAATTAGTATGATGCAAGATAAACACCAAAGCTTTTAAGGATGCCTTCTTTTTTCTTTTTGGGGGGGAAAACTTACTTTTGTCAAAATGGTGCACTCCTAATTAAACACTGACAAACAAGGTCATTCAAGGCAGCATGGTATTGGCATGAGGCTATGAGTAATATTAAAATCCTATCTTTTATCAAAATTTCAAGTTATCAGATTCAAACAAACATAATTCAGTTAGACAAAGTGCAGGTCAAAATATAACACTGATTAGAGATAATTAATTCCCCATGGAAAATACTTCAGAAGACGCCTAAGTGCTTGTATTTCTAGTCTATAAAGAAGTCAATAATTCTTGGTGTTTTCAATGCCTATGTTAATTGGAATTGCACAGTTTAACATAATGTAACTAATTAATTGTCCAGTGTTTATGCACTATTAATGTGACACTGCTTACTTCATTATGCATATTTACATATCAAATTAATGAAAACATATTACTAGTAGGTTAAAAGCCTAATATGTCATGGCTGCAACATGGTCGAGATGTTGTCCACTTAGAGATGTTTGATTTTATTAAGTTAGTAGAAATAATAATGCTTCTCAAATACAACACATTGAAAGACACATTTTCCACTATAATAGCAAGACCACATCAACTAAAACCATACAAAAACTATTGAAAAATATTTTGTCAGAAGATAGAAGCATACAAATAATGAATTATAATCTTCAGAATATATTTAACTGTAGTCTGGAAAAAGAGGTGAAAATTTTAAAAGTTAGACTTGAGGTATAATGTATAATACTGGAGATGAAATATTTTTATATGTAACATGCCTCTAATTTTCAAATTTACAGAATATAAAAATTGAAATGTATAGACAATGTGAATTGATAGATACTATATAACAAACTTAAAATTCAGATATTATTTAACTATGTAACAGGTTTTTATCACCTAGATGTTACCTTAACCAAATGATCAACGTAACATCACCAATCATAGGTTAAGTTGATATCATGTGCTTCTTAAATTAATGCACCGAGAAAAACACAATATTACTTTGCTTGTGTTTCTGCCAAAAATGTTCAGCCTGATTCTAATCATGAGAAAATAATTAGATAAATCCAAAGGGCAAAACAAGTGGTCTACAGTTTTCAAAATATCAATGTTATAAAGCATGAAGGACACTTAAAAAGTGCAAGCTTTAGTAGATGCAAAAGAATCAAAACGAGAGTGAAAGAGGGAAAGAAAATGTGGCAAAATATTAGAAATTGATAACTCTTGGTAATAGGAGATATATATTTAGTGTACGTTTCTTGCAATTGTACTGCAATTTCAAAATTTATCAAAATAAAAACTTTTTGAGGAAATAGGATATTCTTTGGCTTATGTAATTCATATATTCAACAAACCTCTATGGCTTAAAAGACTTGATGAGAATATAACCTGAGCTATAATAAAGGAATGAGGATGAAGAGAGAAGTATAACATACGAGGTCTGGGATGAGGATCCCTGATTCTAATTCAAGTTGACCAGTTGACAGATTATGGCCAATTATTTCATATTTCTTGGCATCAGATTGTTCATCTATAATAGGATAGAATTGGACCAAGATGAGCTCAGAAGTCACGTATCATTTAGAGTCAATAACGTTTAGAGCCAGAATATAGGGAACAGACAATTCTAATTTTAAAAAACTTGAACATAATCAATAATCCACAATGGATACTTGGAGCTATACTTCTTTTGGAAAATGCTAAAATCCAGGCAATGAGCAGGACTGTTTAGTGCTTAATATTCCAATGAACTTTGATGTTCTTTCTCTTCACTATGATTCTTCAAGGAAAACCAAACACTGGACTTGGAACATCATCAACCTCATTAAATTATTACTGCTAGCATCTGGTACAGTACCTCATGCTGATAGAATTTCTACAGAAATGTAAAAGTAAAAAAAAAAAATGAGCAAATTGCCTAATCATCAATATACTCAATAATCCACATATGGAAGGAGGAACACATTTTATAGCCTTGAAAAAGCACATCAGTTATATGTTTGCACAGGAAGACGAACTGTGCTGCTGTGCAAGGCATTGAGGTTTTCTAAAAAAATCTATTGTAGGAAAGATATTTAACACAGAGTAAACTTCATCCAACAGATCACAGATAAATCACTGGCTCAGGATTCTTAATTGAATACTACAGAAATTTCTTTGTTATGTTCATTTCATTATGTTTATCAAAGCAGTTTTTGGACAAGTTGATAAGGTTGTTTGTCTTTAGATCCACTGAAGTGCTATAATTACTGGGAGAAAAAGAAGACATGATATCCAGAAAAAAGGAGACATGCTGATTTATCATAAAAATACAGTAATTCCAATGCAGTTATTTTCATTGGAATGACATCTCAATGCATATGAAGTCAAGGCCATAATTCTTTCCTGAGACTTAAGATACTTCCAGTTTAGTCTTATTCTTTACATAAAGCATATACTTCTTATACTTAACACTATGAATTTATTATACTGTTAGCATTTCCTGAACAAATACTGTTTACTGTCATATTTGTGTCTTTGGCGAATTAGTAAGGTTATAATACCGTCTCCAAGGATCATTCCCCTAGGAGGCAGTATAGTGCAGTGTTAAGAAGATAGAGTCAGAAAAATCAGTTTTTGAGCTTTGAGTTGTAGGAATTTCTTACATAATCTCGCTGAGCCTTAGACTATTCACTTAAACAAATTATATTACAATAGCTTTTATAACATACATTTATTAATATGATTAAATGAGAGAACACACATACCGCAATTTGCACAGAGACTACCCCAGAGCAAAAACACTTTCTCCACAATTCCCCTCCAACTATTATTTCCATATTTTATTTGTTCTTTTGTGGTACCTATCACATTCTTACAAGAGCCATGCAGTCCTCATCATTAATTATAAATTTCTTGTGAACAGGTAAAGTATGTTGCCTATCTTTCAACAAAAGTATCATATACAATAGAAGTTCTTAGTAAAAGTTTATTTAAATGACGTGAATCATTAAAATTTCAACACAAATACTTTATCTTCTCCTTTGGTATTAATGCAGAATCTACTGAATCTACTACGTTAACACTGAATGTTCTAAACAAAATATTGAAGTTTCAGCACATTGACATAAAAGCAAATTATTTTTTGGGACTATTTAATGCTTTCCCTACATTCTTGATATTCTATGTTGCTGTAGTTCAAATTACAACAAACTAAAACTTTATTAGCTCTAGTGTTCCATAATTTGATTCACCTTACCACTGAAGAGCTACTTTTAAATTTCCTTTGAGAAATCCAGCCTTTCACCCATTCACCAATTCTGTAAAAATTAAAAAAAATAAAAATAAAAAAAAAATAAACCACCAGGAAAGCCCTGACTTCCCATGATTTACTGATTTCCATGATTCATCTTAGAGATTCTGATCAATTGAATTAATTTTGTGAGTCAGGCTGTGCGTTCTGTGCTGTGAAAATAAAACACTAATGTTCCGCAACTGACTCAGTTAAAAATGACAGTCAACAGAGAAACCCACACAAAGTCAAGTAAAAGTTCAGTTTAGTCATCAAACCATGTTTGCTGAGAGAAGATAAAATTTAAATTTATTTTCCAACAAGATTATTCCTAAATTTTGCAGCTTTCAGAAATAGAAACTTTAAACATAGTAAATATGATAAAGGCAACATTTTTGCCTTTATGCACTGTCTCATTTTTCTTTTTTGGACCAAAAGTTTGTAAAATGCACAATCTAGCTCTACCACATACATTGAATTACATAGTATCTCCCTCTACTTCTATCTATTGGCTCTCTCCATTTAGGATTATTTACCCATGTTATTTCTCCTAAACACCCTATTCTTTTTCCACCACACTACTTCTGTGCAAACTGAATCCTCCATCTGAAAGTTGTTTCTTAACTTCACAATTCTCTTTCCACCATTCCATATTCTTTAAGACCTAGCTGTGGTTCAAGTTGTCTCTCACTGTTATCAGTTTTCAGCTAATGTGTTACTCAGTATTAATATTTCCTTATTTATATAAATATGCTCTGTTTCAATCCCATTACTGGGTGTATACTCAAAAGATTATAAATCATTCTACTATACAGACACACGCACACATATGTTTATTGCAGCACTATTCACAATAGCAAAGACTTGGAACCAAACAAAATGCCCATCAGTGATAGACTGGATAAATTAAGTGTGGCATATATGCACCATGGAATACTATGTAGCCATAAAAAAGGATGAATTCATGTCCTTTGCAGGGACATGGATGAAACTGGAAACCATCATTCTCAGCAAACTAACACAAGAACAGAAAACCAAACACTGCATGTTCTCAGTCATAAGTGGGAATTGAACAATGAGATCACATGGACACAGGGAGGGGAACATCATACACTGGGGCCTGTCAGGGTGTAGTGGCCTACGGGAGGGATAGCATTAGGAGAAATACCTAATGTAGATGACTGGTTGATGTGTGCAGCAAACCACCATGGCATGTGTATACCTCTGTCACAAACTTGCACGCTCTGCACATGTACCCCAGAATTTAAAGTATAGTTTAAAAAAGTATTCTGCTTCTCCTGTAAGAATATAAGCAGGCTCAAATCATTAATGTTTTTCCTTCACAATACCTACCTGAGGAATATGAGCTGAGTTTGTGTGAAATAAATTTCTAGTGCAAGCACATAGAGTATCTATGCATACATGGAAAGAAAAGTGCTTTGTAGATTCTGGTCAAGCTTAAAATAGAACGATAGGTTTGCATAGAATAGAATTATAGGTCCATAAGACTGTTACAGAAATAAAACAATGTAGTGAAATTGAGGATGCTTTTGATGAGTTTCCCTCTGCACATACATTTCTGATGATAAATTTCTTTCTTTTGATTATAAGAGCATGGAGATGACATGGCACATTATAAATAATCAAAGACATGACTTTATAGCTTTATATAGAGGAGCATAAATAATATCTGCATTAACAAAACATACAAAATACTTGAGACCAAAGATAATGGTATGTGGTGAATGCGTTCTGCATTTATTGGTTGAAACCTCCTTGTTAACTTTTGCATTTATTGGTTGAAACTTTCTTGTTCACTTTTTGTTTAATTTTTCCATCACAGTTAAACATTTAACCACCTGACGAAAAGGGAGACACATTTATGCTCATTTGTAACACTGTTTGATTCTTCCTAATACTGTGTAAGTTATGGTTTTCAAATGTATTAGAATTCTGTTTTAGATGCCATAATTTATTTAATAATTTGTTTTCTACAAGTGAAATTTGTATCTTTAAAAAATCCCTCCCAAACATCCACATAGAGGAGAAGGCAAATCTTTAAGCATCTTGATTATAATTTTAATTTTTTTCATGATGACTTGTATGAGATATGCCTTGTAATTAGAACTTACATTGCTATTCAAATAAGTAAAGCAATTAAAGTTTGTATGTATGCTAATAAATGAGGCCAATGAATACAATCATGAAATTTATGTATTTTATTTGAATGTTTTGTATTAGTGCTAGGATGAAATACTACCAATAATAGGTAGAAACTTGAGAGGATTCTACTTTTGAAAGAAGAAAACTGTACTGGATGAACTCCACATTTATAAAGTTTTTCTCCAGAGGACCAGCCACAGTCCATGTAGTGCAGTTTGGTTAGCACTCAGAGAGCCAGCCATGCTTTTATGGCTTGAGCCATTAGAGAATGGATTTTAGATCTCCCAGTAAAACCTGAATTAGAGAAGGAATATTCAGGAAAGGTGAGAGCCACAAGGTAGGAAATCTCCATATCCGGATATTAACTCCCATGAAAGTTGTCTGAATTGAACACCTGTTTATAGTAGTGGAGGAGGAACTTCAAATAACTCACTGAAAAGCAGTTGAAAGACTAAAAAGGCAGAGTAAAGACTGGAGTTTTAAGTCCTGCATTTTTAGAGGGTCTTCATAAATAAATATTACTTTCCGTTAAACTTTAAGAATTACCACACTGTAGGAATAAAGACGTAACAGGACAAAGAGATTCATCCTAAAACCAAGAGCAAAACCAAATAGATCTATTATCCAAAAGTTCAAAGTAATTAGACATTAATTTCTTTGCTTTCTAGAACTGAAATCAATGTTCTTTAAGAAGATAATAAAATCCAAATCATTGTAAACATATTCTGAACATCTGTTATCTACAATAAAAATAATCAAATTAGAGAACATAAAGGAAGAATGCATAAATTATCAGTATCAAGATTGAGAGAGAGGATATTACTCCTGATACTAATGACAGTAAAAGTATAATAAGGGAACATTATGAACTACTATATAAAAATAAATTTTAACAACTTATAGAAAATGGATACAATTTCTTTAAAAAGGAAACTTTAGTGTTACTAAAGGTAACACTAAGAGATATAGATACTTTGTTAATAAATTTATTTTTTATCAAAATTAATGCAAACGATATAGAAGTCTAAATTTCTGTATCTACCTATAAAATAAATTGCATTCATCTTTAAAACTACCACACAAAGAAAGTTTACATCAAGAGGACTTAGTAAATTCTACAAATATTTAAGCTTTCATTAATAGGACATTAGTAAATTCTACAAAATCTTAAGTAAGAAGTAATAGTTTTACAAAACTGTTTTGTAAAATAAAAGACAACACATCACAAATCTTTCATGAGTATAGAATTACCCTAATTCAAAAGTCTACCAGTATTATGAGAAATAAAGGTGAATATTATAATGTGAGGTTATGTTCCTGTTGTAATGTTGTTAGCTAGTTACTTTGTAGTCTGAATGATGTAATTGCTTTATAGGATCTGTAAGTTTTCTACTTAAATTTGCTTTTATGATGGGCTAGTATCATTATTCTATTTCTATATTTAAAACTCCTTTGACATTTCTTGTAGGGCCAGTCTAGTGTTGGCAAATTCCCTTAGTATTTGCTTGTCTGGGAAATACTTTATTTCTGCCTCATTTATGAAGCTTAATGGGCAGAATTTAAATTCTTGGTTGGCATTTTTTTTTTCTTTAAGAAGGCTGAAAATAGGTCCTCAGTATTGTCAAGAATCTGAAGAAAAGGGAATGCTTATACACTGTTGGTGGGAATGTAAATTAGTACAACCTCTGTGGAAAACCGTATGGGATTTCCTCCAAGAACTAACAATAGAACGACCATTTGATCCAGCAGTTCTATACTGAGTACCCAAAGGAAAAAAAATTGTTATATCAAAAGACACATGAACTCATGTGTTAATTGCAGCACTATTCACAATAGCAAAGTCATGGAATCAACCTAAGCACCTGCCAGGTTAGGTTGATGACTGGATAAAGAAAATGTGGGATATATACATAATAGACTACTACATATCCATAAAAAGCAATGCAATCATGTCTTGTGCCACAACATGGATGGAGCTAGAGGGTACTATTCTTGGGTAAAATCACTCAGAAATATAAGTAATCTCACTTATAAGTGGAAACTAAACAATGGACACACATAGCCATATGGAGGAATATAACAGACACTGGAGGCTCCAAAGAGTGAAGGGTGGGAGGGAATTGAGGATTGGAAAATTAATTATTGGATACAATATTCGTTACTCAAAAGATGGGTACAGTAGAAGTCCAGATCTCACCATTATGCAATACGTCCATGTAACAAACAGGCAAGTGTACTCCCTGAATGTATAAAAATAAATATAAATAAAGACATCTTTTATAGTATTCTAAAATAAGTAAAAGTTACACTTGAAAATTCCTCTTGAACAAAAAGTCAATAACACATAAAATTTATAATGTGTCATATTAGATGATGATCAAATGAGGTTTATCCATAATTTGAGGGTTTTAAAAATAATTGTAATTTGGCATATTAATGAAAATAATGAGAAAATAATATAATGGTCAAACCATGAGATCATCTAAATATATACAAGAAGAACATTTGATAAAATTAAAATTCCATTTGTGATTAAAAATTAAACTTTTGCAAACTACAGATAGAAACAATTCCCTTAATATGATAAATGGTATCTAAGAAAATAATCTATAGCTAACATGAAACAATAAAGAAATATAAAAAGAAAACAAAGATTTCCTTTCTGCAATATTCTGGTCAATATTTTACTAAATACCTAAGGAATCAAATAAGAAAAAGAAAAAGACATAGCATAAAGATTGGAGGTACATAAAGTGCATTTATTTGCAGATGATGTAATTGTTTACAAAGAAACAGTAAAAATATGAAAAATAACCTCTAGAATCAAATAACTTAGAAAAGTTAGTGGATAAATGTATATGTACAAAAATCTATTATAATTGTCGATACCAGCAGCAAATACTGGAATACTTGGAAAGTTAAATTTAGAATTTATTTTAAAATTTTGCTTACCATAGCATCAGAAACACATTAAAGGATAAATTTAGCAGAAAATGTGCAAGGTCTCTATTCCAAAAACTTCAGAAAAAACTGTGAAAAATTAAGAAGACTTAAATTAATTGAGAGATATGCATGTTCATGATTTGGAAAATTAAATATTGGTATGTCATCAATTGTTTCCAAATTGACTTAAATGCCAATACAATCCAACCTACAATCCAAAATTTCTTGAGAAATTTGATTTTAAAATATACATGGAAGTGCAAAATATCTATAATACTTTAAAAAAATTGAAAACAAAGAAGTACGGAGGATACACACTGATTTATATTTATAAAGCTATAGAAATTGTGATAATGTGGTATTTTTATAAATGTAGACCAATTAGTGGAAAAAACTCAACTAATGTTTGAGAAAGTCACCAAGGCAAGTCAATGAGGGAAAGAAAAGTCTTTTCAACAAGTGGTGCTGGAACAACTAGAGAAACATATAAAAACTATCAACGAACTCAATCTCTTTCTATACTAAAAAAAAATAATTTGGCTGGGCACGGTGGCTCATGCCTGTAATTCCAGCAATTTAGGAGGCAGAGGTGGGTGGATCACAAGGTAAAGAATTTGAGACCAGCTTGGTCAGCATGGTGAAACCCCATCTCTACTAAACATACAAAAATTATCTGGGTGTGGTGGTGGACACCTGCAACCCCAGCTACTCAGGAGGCTGAGACAGAATAATCATTTGGACCCAGGAGGCAGAGGTTTCAGTGAACCGAGTTCACCCCATTGCACTCCAGCCTGGACAACAGGGTGAGACTCCATCTCAATAATAATAATAGTAGTTGTTATTATTATTATTATTATTATTATTATTATTTGGGGTTGTTCACAGGTCCAAATGTAGAAAACAGAACCATAAAGTTTCTAGAGCAAACTTTGATGTAAACAAATAATTATCAACCAAGATACAACAGCACAAACTATAAAAGATAAAATATTAGTACATTGATCATTGTCATAATTAAGAGTTTCTGCTTATCATGGGACACTGACAAGATAACAAAAATTAAGACACAGACCAGAAGAAAATATTTACCATACATATATCTATCAAAGAACACAACCTAGAATATATAATAAAATTCTACTAATAAATATATCTAATTAATGACAAAAATACAAAATACTAGATTTTCAAAAGGGAGCAAAAAATATATATATATTTTTAAATGCTCATTATCACTAGCCATCAGAGAAATGCAAATCAAAACCACAATGAGATACCATCTCACACCAGTTAGAATGGCGATCATTAAAAAGTCAGGAAACAACAGGTGCTGGAGAGGATATGGAGAAACAGGAACACTTTTACACTGTGTTGGTGGGATTGTAAACTAGTTCAACCATTATGGAAAACAGTATGGCGATTCCTCAAGGATCTAGAACTAGATGTACCATATGACCCAGCCATCCCATTACTGGGTATATAGCCAAAGGATTATAAATCATGCTGCTATAAAGACACATGCACACGTATGTTTATTGCGGCACTATTCACAATAGCAAAGACTTGGAATCAACCCAAACGTCCATCAGTGACAGACTGGATTAAAAATATTGAATACACAATTTTTACACACAAAAAAACAGAGGAATGGTTGATAAGCATATGCAAAAGTTCTCATCATTATTAGTTACCAGGAAAAAGTAAATTAAATACTCCATTTAAAATGCACCTAAAATGACCAAAATTAAATGACCTGACAAAGGCAAATGTTGACAAGGTTGTAGAGAAGCTGAGACATTTATACACTGCTGCTAAGAATGTAAAATTCTACTAGCACTTTAGTGCACCTATCATATGATCCAGGAATTCTGCTCTTAGAGTATCCTCGAGAGAAATAAATGACTTATACATGAACGATATATCAGTTTTATTAATAGGAAGCAAAAAAGTTTAAACAAGCCAAATATTCTGAAAATATATGCAGGAAATAGGAAATTGATAAACAAATTATGGTGTATTCACGCAATGCAACTGTACTCTGCAATAAAATGTAATAAACTACTAATGCAAGGAATAGAATAAAAGAACATCAAAATTTTTAGTTGAATAAAGGAAGCCACATCCATAAGAGTATATAGTGACTGTATAATCCATTTTATAAGGTTCCAGAATAGATAAAACTAACCTACAGGAATTTTAATCGTAACATTAGTTGCCTATTGAGACAATGACTGTCTGGTGTGATAGAAATGTTGTGTATCTTTAAAAGAAAAAAAATCCTTAGGTTTTTGGGGAACAGATGGTATTAGTTACACAAGTAAGTTCTTAAGTGGTGATTTGTGAGAATTCGGTACACCCATCACCCTAGCAGTATACATTAAACCGAATTTCATCTTTAATTCACCCCCTTCCCATTCTTTCCCTCTGAGTTCCCAAAGTTTATTATATCATTCATATGCCATTGCATCCTCATTGCTTAGCTGCCACTTATGAATAAGAACATACAATGGGCCGGGCGTGGTGGCTCACGTCTGTAATCCCAGCACTTTGGGAGGCCGAGGCAGGTGGATCACACGGTCAGGAGTTCGAGACCATCCTGGCTAACATGGTGAAACCCCGTCTCTACTAAAATTACAAAAAATTAAGCCGGGCGTGGTGGCGTGCGCCTGTAGTCCCAGCTATTGGGAAGCTGAGGCAGGAGAATGGTGTGAACCCGGGAGGTGGAGCGGAGCTTGCAGTGAGCTGAGATTGTGCCACTGCACTCCAGCCTGGGCGACAGAGCGAGACTCCGTCTCAAAAAAAAAAAAAAAAAAAAAAAAAAAAAGAACATACAATGTTTGGTTTTCCATTGCTGAGTTACTTCACTTAGAATAATAGAATAATAGTCCTCAACTTCATTCAGGTTGCTGTGAATGCCATTAATTCATTTCTTTTTATGGTTGAGTAGTGTTCCATTATATATATTATGTATATGATAATATATATGTGAATATATGCCATCATAGATTATATATATCTGTCACTGCACAGTAATATATATAATCTATGATGACATATATTCACATATATATCATATTATATATATTATCATATATAATATATATCAATGTGATATATATATATCTCTCTCTCTCCCCCACAGTTTTTTAATCCACTCGTTAATTGATGGGCATTTGGGCTGGTTCCACCTTTTTGTGTTTGCGAATTGTGCTGCTATAAACATGCATCTGCAAGTATCTTTTCATATAATGACTTCTTTTTCTCTGAGTGGATATCCAGTAGTGGGAGATCCACTTTTAGTTCTTTAAGGACTCTCCACACTGTTTTCCATAGTGGTTGTACTAGTTTACATTCCCACAAGCAGCGTAGAAATGTTCTCTTTGCAGTGATGCTTACATGGGTGTATACTCTTATCAAAACTCACCAAATAATATAATTAAAACACTTATGGTCTGCGTAATTTGAAAAGTTGATCAACCACATGAAGTTGCTATCAAAATGGCAGATTAAGTTACTAACAAATTTTTACGTGCTAGACATTTAGATTGGCTTAGTGGAAATACCCTCCCAATGTCCATCCCTCATTTTTCTCAGGCTTATGATTTAGTAGAGAAATAGATCTCCAATGTACAAGTCTAGTAAAAGAAAAATAATCAAAATGATTTTAATTTCCAAAATTAGGTGCTATAATACAAAAATTCAGTTTTGTCACCGATAAAAGGGTAATTAATTTTCATGTGTAGGCTTTCTTAGAACAAAGGATTGGGACTTGCTGTTCCTGTGGCAAGTTTTTTTTAAAAAGCAGTTAAAAATTTAAAAGGAATGAATACACACATATATATTCTTGCTCTGTAACCTAAGAGAGCCTAGCAGCAATACCACCGTAGCAAAAAGCACATGTAGTGCTCAGTTCTTAATTTCTACTATCATTCTCCAATACAAGGAATCAAGGCTCTTTGGAAAAATAGCTGATTCTAGGACTGGAGGAGGAAATATATGAGATGAACCTGGAACATTTTGTAGTACAAGAAGGTTAGAAAGTCCTCAAAAGCAACAATAACATTCCACAATGATGGGGAAATGTCAAAGGGACACAGGAACCAACCGAGAGCTCTTGATGCTGAAAGCTACAACAATTGGAGCAATAAATATAAACTAAATATCTATGAATTCATGCTGATGTAAATAAACAAATGATTGAATAAATGAATGGAGAAGAACATATAAGTCACCCATGCAGAAGAATTCCAAATAATTTATGTAGCTACTCAGGGAGGTGGTACATAACAACCCATTCATTAAATGTGGGCTGCACATAGTGATTTCCTTCCAAAGAGTATAGTATACAAAGTGGCAAAAAAAAAAAAAAAGAAAAAGAAAAAGGCCTGGGACGGTGGCTCACGCCTGTAATCCCAGCGCCCAACGCACTTTGGGAGGCCGAGGCGGGTGGATCATGAGGTCAAGAGATTGAGACCATCCTGGCTAACAAGGTGAAACCCCGTCTTTACTAAAAATACAAAAAAATTCACGTTGGGAGGCCGAGACGGGAGGATCACGAGGTCAGGAGATCGAGACCATCCTGGCTAACATGAGAAAACACCGTCTCTACTAAAAATTAAAAAAAAAAAAAAAAAAAATAGCCAGGCGTGGTGGCAGGCGCCTGTAGTCCCAGTTACTCGAGACTGATGCAGGAGAATGGCGTGAACCCAGAAGGTGGAGCTTGCAGTGAGCGGAGATCGTGCCACTGCACTCCAGCCTGGGCGACAGAGTGTATTGAATAGATCCAGTATTGAGTGTATTGAGACTCCTTCTCAAAAAAAAACCAAACAAACAACAACAACAAAAAAACACACACACAAAACAAAAATAGACACAGATGAACTTTGCAGCGGATAAACCTGACCAACACTACTTCAGCCAGGTGTTCGAGCTTAACATCAACAATGTTAGCTCATGACAGCACATACCCTTGATACTATGTGATAAAAATGGCACTTTACCTGTTTGATCTTCCTCCTGAAACATGTAATATCAGTCTCATCACGATAAAAAAAAAAATTAAAAAATTCTCAAATGAGGAACGGTTTACAAACTAGTACTCCTCAAAACTTCAGGTCATCAAAAACAGGGAATGTGTCTGAAGGTATAATAGCCAAGAGGAGCCTAAGGAAACATAACACTAAATGGAATATTGTATCCTGGGTGAGATCCTAGAACAGAAAAAGGACATTAGGCAAAAACTGAGGAAATATAAATAAAGTATGAACTTTAGTTAATAATGTGTCTATCTTGGTTAATTAATAAGGATACCATATTTATGTTCGATATTAATAATAAGGGGAATGAGCTGTGGGGTGCATGGGAACTCTTTCTACTAGCTACTCAATTTCTCTGTAAATCTAAAACTGTTCTAAAAATATTTTTTTAAAAAACTGGAATGTACAAAGCCATAGATAAATGAAATTTTAAGTAGTTCCATATGACTGGAGGGTGTAGTATGCGAAAAAGAGTGAAAGGAAATGAAGTTAGAAGAGTAATCGTGGTGTTATTTCACTTGTTGGCTCCATATGCCATGATAAAGAATCTGGACTTGATCCTCTATAGGAATTAATTGAAAAATGACCTCACAGAAACAAAAATAAATAAGTTCATAATATTTCACCTCAAACTGTTCTTCACAAGAAATCTGTGCCCTGATGTTGTCTTTCTACTTGTAAAATTATTCAGCACAATTGGAAGCGTAGGAAGGTTGTCAAAAATAAATAGTGAAGATAAAGAAATCTGGATCTATTCAATACACTTCAATATACACCTTGTTTTTGTCACTCTTGTTGTTTTATTTTGCTTTGTTATGTTTTGCTTGATTTTTATTGCCAATGATTTTCCAAGAGAACTAACATGCTTTTAAGATACAGACATATTCTTAATGTTTATACTCTAGGTGTTATTAATGTAATACTCTAGGTATTATTACTTTTCAGTAGAAGATGAATGGGTTAAATTCACAGCCTTTGTCTATTAATTATTATAACTATTTAGCATTTAATTGAGTATTATGCACTGGGCCTTCATATCATACACTTTTTTTTTTTTTTTAACCTCTTTCAACATTTTTTGAGTACAATGTTTACGTTTTAAACAATAAAAATGAGGCTCAGGAAATTTGACCTACTCACATTCAAAATGTAGTAAAGAGGACCCTAAAAAAAGAGAATTAAAAATCAGTAAAGATTATTTTTCTGCGAGCACACCCTGATGTGCTCCCAACATTCACTGTGTAGATAAAAGATGTCCTGAGTCTTAGCCAACTCTGCATACATTCTGCACAGAGATCGAAGCAAAGATGAAATGTGAATTTGGCCAATATCTTAACTTTACACATTAATGATGTAAACACTTTTTAAAATTATTTTCAAAATTCCCACTGGAGAGAGCCCTGCTTTTTTTTTTTTTTTTTTTTTTTTTAATAGTGTCTTTGCCTTGAAGATGCAAGCACAATCTGGGATTCAGTAATCCAATGTTAGCTGAACTTACCTGGCAAGCAAAGTAGGTCATTTTAACTGGAGAACACTTAGTTTTGTTTACTATTTTGATGAGTTTATCAAAATACGTGTTTAGAGGCAGATGCTCTATGTCATGCAAGCGCAAAATCAGCCAAATGGGCACAGTGTAGAAGAATCACAGTACTCTCACCATTGATGGGCATAACCATAGACAGCACTTCTAACAATTAATAGGAGTTTAGGGCTGCTTACATACTCTTTGCTGAGGAATATGCAACATAAAAGGCCATTATTCCCTGCCTCCAATCAGAAATCTTCAGGAAATTATACATGACTCAGAATTGATCACGTCAGAGTGAATTCTTAGAAAAGCCTGAAATGTGCTGAGTTCCGATGAGGGTAACTTTAGCACGAACACAGAAACAGCATATATGGATACAGGAGCTGTTGTAGAGCAGGAATCCCTGATCACAATAAAGAGTAATCTTATGGTAAGAACTGTTCTGAGCAAAGGTTGAAATGTCAAGGAATGGTTCACAGAACTGATATTTTTAATGTAAAATGTTCTGTAATATAAATTGTTGGCTTTTATGGATTTCCAGAATAATATTTTTTCTAGGCACACCAAAACTAGATATTTAGAGTTAGATTTCTATATTTCACATTTTATTTTCAAATCTAGATCTTGTTGAGGACTTGTATCTTAATTTCCTGTGATATTTTTCTTAACACTTGAAAATAAAAGCATTTGGGGCTGATTTTATATTTTTTTCCTGAATATGAAATAGACTTTGGGAATAAATTAAACTTAAACATATACACTAAGTTTCATTATATGTAAGTAGGTTTCTTCTATTTATGATTTAGAATGTGAAAGTTCTGGTTAAATTTATTAAATGCCTTTGCAGTTTATATGATTTGTGGATTTTTTCTTTAATATTTAACGAAATTGTGTTGATGGATTCATAATAATGAGGTACTCTTGAACTACTGGAATATATGTTACTGAAAATATTATTTAACTACACTACTCTTTGCTAGTACTTTATTTGTAAAGTTTTTCATTTTTCATTATAGGGTTTTCATGCAATTTTATTTTTGTACTCTTGCCAGATTTCAAGTTTGGGTATTAAAATTATGTTGGCATCAGAAAGTAAATGGAAAGTGTTTAAGTTAGTATAGATAAGCTCATTCTGCAGAAATGGAAAATTTTGACTCAGAATAACACATTTGAAATACTGGTGGTCTTTCTGGAAGAAAGCATAGAAACATTGCAAAAAAAATGTACTGACTGTTAGATGTGTCTGCACATGAAGCTCGTCACTTCTGCTCATATGTAATTCACCAAAGCAGGTCACGTGCTCAGTCATGACTGAGCTCAACAAAGTGGGGAAACGTTTTTCTCCCCAAAGAAGGTCACCAGATATGGTGAACATTAATTTTAATTTATATAAACAGTTTTCTATGGCTTTACATAAACAACTTTATATAAACAAAGTTTTTTATATAAAAAACTTTATATAAAAATTATATAAATAATTTATATAAACAATTTTCTAATTTTCTATTAGAGATAATAATAATTTCAATAACCCAGCTGTAATTCAGTTTACTTCTGGTTCCTTTTATGTATGCAGGCAGATAGATAATAGACAGATAGAGATATGATAAATATAGGTATATATAGATATAGAAATAGGACTGTGTGTGTGTGTGTGTGTGTGTGTGAGTGATTCGAATATCTTAATTTGATCTGTGAGCTTTCTGTTGGATGCCCTCTGGGATATTTTGCCTCATTTTATATAGAAATACTTATTTTTCATTAAGCACAATTGGAGATCACCTCCTTGGATAGAAAACTTGACTTATCCATCTGGGCAAAAATAGTCACTACATGAAGATTTCTGCTAAAAAATATCAATTTGCTTCTTTTTTTCCATTTTATTTACTTATGTATTTTATTATACCTTAAGTTCTGGGATACATGTGTGGAATGTGCAGGTTTATTAAATAGGTATACACCTACGCACCATATGTACATACGGTGGTTTGCTGTATTATCTACATTAGGTAGTTCTCCTAATGATATCCCTCCACTAGACCCCACTCCCCAACAGGTCCCCATGTGTAATATTGCCCTGCCTGAATCCATGTGTACTTATTGTTCAACTCCCACTTATGAGTAAGAATATGCCATGTATGGTTTTCTGTTTCTGTGTTAATTTGCTAAGAATTATGGTTTCCAGCTTCATCCATGTCCCTGCAAAGGACATTAACTCATCCTTTTTTATGGCTGCATAGTATTCCATGGTGTATATGTGCCACATTTTCTTAATCCAGTCTATCATTGATGGGCATTTGGGTTGGATCCAAGTCTTTGCTATTGTGAATAGTACTGCAATAAACCTATGTGTGCATGTGTCTTTATAGTAGAATGATTTTTAATCCTTTGGGTATATACCCAGTAATAGGATTGCTGGGTCAAACGATATTTCTGGTTCTAGATCCTTGAGGAATTGCCACACAGTCTTCCACAATGGTTGAACTAATTTACACTTCCACCAACAGTGTAAAAGCATCCTTTTTTCTACATATCCTCTCCAGCATCTGTTGTTTCCTGACTTTTGATGATCGCCATTCTAACTGGCGTGAGATGGTATCCCATTGTGGTTCTGATTTGCATTTCTATAATGACCAGTGATGATGGGTGGTTCCCTGGACCAAACTGACCTAATAGGCATCCACAGAACTCTCCACTCCAAATGAACAGAATATACATTCTTCTCAGCACCACATCACATCTATTATATTTTTTGGTGGGGGGATGGAGTCTTGCTCTGTCACACAGGCTGGAGTGCAGTGGTGCAATCTCGGCTCACTGCAACCTCCGCCTCCTGGGTTCAAGTCATTCTCCTGCCTTAGCCTCCCAGGAATCTGGGACTTGTAGTCCCATGCACCACCATGCCCGGCTATTTACTTATTTATTTATTTATTTTGTATTTTTAGTAGATATGAGGTTTCACCATGCTGGCCAGGCTGATCTGGAACTCCTGACCTCAAGTGATCTGCATCTCTTCTAAAATTGACTACAGACCTGGAAGTAAAACACTCCTCAGCAAATGCAAAAGAACAGAAATCATAACAAATGGTCTCTCAGACCACAGTGCAATCAAATTGGAACTCAGGATTAAGAAATTCACTCAAAACCACATATTACATATAAACTGAACAATCTGCTCCTGAAAGACTACTGAGTAAATAACGAAATGAAGGCAGAGATGAATACGTTCTTTGAAACCAATAAGAACAAAGACACAACACACCAGACTCTCTGAGACAAAGCTAAAGCAGTGTTTAGGGGGAAATTTATAGCACTAAATACCCACAAGAGAAACTGGGAAAGGTCTAAAATCGATACTCTAACATTACAATTAATAGAACTAGAGAAGCAAGAGCAAACAAATTCAGAAGCTAGCAGAAGACAAGAAATAACTAAGATCAGAGCAGAACTGAAGGAGATCGAGACATGAAAAACCCTCCAAAATATCAATGAACTGAGGAGCTGTTTTTTTTAAAACGATTAACACAATAGATAGACTGCTAACCAGATTAATAAAGAATAAAAGAGAGAAAAATCAAATAGACACAGTAAAAAATGATAAAGGGGATATCACCACTGATCCCACAGAAATACAAACTACCATCAGAGAATACTATAAACACCTCTAGGCAAATAAACTAGAAAATCTAAAGGAAATGGACAAATTCCTGGACACATACAACTTCCCAAGACTAAACCAGGAAAAGCTGAGTCCCTGAATAGACCAATAACAAGTTCTGAAATTGAAGCAGTAATTAACAGCCTACCAACCAAAAAAAGTCCAGGACTAGATGGATTGTCATCTGAACTCTACCAGAGGTACAAAGAGAAGCTATTACCATTCCTTCTGAAACTATTCCAAACAGTAGAAAAGGAGGGACTCCTCCCTAACTCATTTTATAGGCCAGCATCATCCTGATACCAAAACCTGGCACAGACAAAACAAAACAAAACTAATTTCAGGCCAATATCCCTGATGAAGATCAGTGCAAAAATCCTCAATAAAATACTGGCAAACCAAATCCAGCAGCACTTCAAAAGCTTGTTCACCACGCTTCATACCTGGGATGCAAGGCTGGTTCAACATACACAAATCAATTAATGTAATCTATCACATAAACAGAACCAATGTCATAAACCACGTGATTATTTCAATAGATGCAGAAAAGGCCTTCAATAAAATTCAACACCCCTTCATGCTAAAATTTCTCAATAAACTAGGTACTGATGAAATGATCTCAAAATAATAAGACTATGACAAAACCCATATCCAATATCACACTGAATGGACAAAAACTGGAAGCATTCCCTTTGAAAACTGGCACAAGACAAGGATGCCCTCTCTCATCACTCTATTCAACATAGTATTCGAAGTTCTGGCCAGGTCCATCAGGCAAGAGAAAGAAATAAATGGTATTCAAATAGGAAGAGAGGAAGTCAAATTGTCTGTTTGCAGATGACATGATTGTATATTTAGAAAATCCCATCGTCTCAGCCCCAAATATCCTTAAGCTGATAAGCAACTTCAGCAAAGTCGCAGGATACAAAATTGGGACTGTGCAAAAATTGATGTGCAAAAATTACAAGCATTTTTATATACCAATACTAGACAGAGAGCCAAATCATGAGTGAATTTAGTTTAGTTTAGTAAATCACAATGACTAAAAAGAGAATAAAATACCTAGGAATACAACTTACAAGGGATGTGAAGGACTTCTTCAAGGAGAACTACAAACCACTGCTCAAGGAAGTAAAAGAGGACACAAACAAATGGAAAAACATTCCATGCTCATGGATAGAAAGAATCAATATCATGAAAATGGCCATACTGCCCAAAGTAATTTATAGATTCAATGCCATCTCCATCAAGCTACGATCGACTTTCTTCACAGAATTAGAGAAAAGTACTTTAAATTTCAAATGGAACAAAAAAAGAGCCCTTATAGCCAAGACAATCCTAAGGAAAAAGAACAAAGCTGGAGGCATCACACTACCTAACTTCAAACTATGTTACAAGGCTAAAGTAACCAAAACAGCATGGCACTAGTACCAAAACAGATATGTACACCAACGGAACAGAACAGAGACCTCAGAAATAAAACTACACATCTACACCACCTAATAATTGAAAAACCTGACAAAAATGAGTAATGGGGAAAGGATTCCCTATTTAATAAATGGTGTTGGGAAAACTGACTAGCCATATGAAGAAAACTGAAACTGGACCGCTTCCTTACACCTTATACAAAAATTAACTCAAGATGGATTAAAGACTTAAACATAAGACCTAAAACTCCAAAAATGCTAGAAGAAAACCTGGGCAATACCATTCAGGACATAGCCATGGATAAAGACTTCATGAGTAAAACACCAAAAGCAATGACAACAAAAGCCAAAATTGACAAATGGGATCTAATTAAACTAAAGAGCTTCTGCACAACAAAAGAAACTATCATCAGAGTGAATAGGCAACCTATAGAATGGGAGAACATTCTTCCAATCTATCCATCTAACAAAGGGCTAATATCCAGAATCTACAAAAAACTTAAACAAATTTACGAGAAAAAAACAACCCCATCAAAAAGTGGGCAAAGGATATGAACAAACACCTCTCAAAAGAAAATATTTCTGTGGCCAACAAACATGAAAAAAAGCTCATCAATTTACTTATTATATACTTAAAATCTCAAACACGTGGTTTCTTTTTCAGTGAGCGGGGATAATGTGACTGTTTGACGAAGACTGAGCATTTGACAATATGTGATATTTGAGACGATCTAATGGAGCCAGAATCTACAAGAGAATCCTAGGCATAGCAATTCTGTGTTTGAATTCTGACACTAGACTGGCTAGGTACAATTCAGGCATCGCAACTTATGAGCTGTATTTTTGAGCCACTCTTTTAATGGAACCGGACCTTAATTCTATCAATTGCAAAATGAGAATAATACAAATCTCTCTCTTAATTCTATCATTTGCAAAATGAGAATAAAACACATCCCTCATATTTTAGGTCTAATAAACCAAAAACATACCTGTTGTATAAAATATAGTCTATAGCACACATATAGGATAATAAACATTATTGAAAACAGAAGGTTTCTTTCTGTTCTGTTTTTAAGCTCTCACTCTTTCAGAGAAATCTCTTCCATACGCAAAAGTTATATTTTTGATTTACATAGACGGTAATCAGAAAAAAAAATCAATTTAACTATAGTTTGAGTATGAATTTATATATTCAAAAAACATATATTCAGAATCTTTTTACTAGATTTTAATCTAGTGCTCCTAATATATTGCCTCTTGTATTTAGTAGCAAAAAAAAAAAAAAAAAAAAAAAAACAAACCGAATGTCTCTTCAGATAAAAAGCACAATATATTTATGATCCACTTGTACTTTTCCTCTAGAAAATTTGTAACCAAATCAGTCCTTATATGAATAAATTAACTTATTCCAGTTACCTAGTGACATCCAAAACTTTGCTTCTAATAATCAATCTTATTTTCATTGTATTTTTAATTTTCCCATTTTGTTTTGTTTAATTTTATATTGTATCACAATTATAAGAGTATGATGGATATTAGCAAAATAAATCAACAACAGACTTCAGCTATAATATAATAATATAATAACAGAGTTCAGTTTCAATGTAAAATTGCTATTCTTAGCTAAAATGTGGAGTGGTATGAACATAAACACACAAGTCCATTTTGTACAAGTTGACCCTGTTATTGATAAAATTGCTGATTTATATTTAGTGTCTTCCTTTTTTCTTCACTATATGTGTTTAAGGATTTTTAACAGTAAATGTATTTTTGTAATCTTTTAAACAGAGGTATGATATTAAATAAGTAGCAACCAGCTTTCAGGGGGCCAAAATGCTACCTGCTTGGTAGCGTTTGCTGATTTTAAGCTATCACAATAAAGTCACTAAAAGTGGTGCTGAGAAGAGATATTCAGTACCCCATTAGAAAATGGTGTTTTTACTATAAAATGAAATAAATTTAAGTAATCTCAAGAGCATAGATAACACTAAAATGTATTAACATAATCAATACATAATTTTTTAGAACATATTACTCTTGCTTTAACATATTTGTTAGTTTACATAATTTAATATTTAATCATGAGCGTGTTCAACTCACAAAATTCCGGAAGCCCAGGCACGTATAAGCCAATTGTAGCACACAATGGCTCACATATGTCAATATAGGTGTTTTAAATACCTTTCAATTGAATAAGTTTATACTTTCGCATATTTTTGCCCAAATTTCAAAAAATGCCTTTCAGTTCTCTTTCAGAATGAATATTTCAGATTTCAATTGGATTGAAATGATGACTTGGCACTCTCAAGGTATAAACCTCAGTTTTTCTGTGCTCTCTAAACTACTTTAAAGAAAGTAAATCGACTGTGGATAATTATGCAGCCTGGCATCTCATATCTCTTTTAAACAAGCTGATGTGATGGAACTCCTGCTTTCACACAGGGCTGGGAAAACACAGTGCCAACAATCAAAGGAAACCCATCTCTAGGGCATAAGATATATATATAATTTTAAGAGCTCCTAGCTACTTTCAGTTAACACTACAGTTGGAAAAAAGAAAACAACAAGATAATTTTAGGTACCTGGTAACAAATGACAACACTTTACTGTCAGTGTCTGAACTTGGAGAGGGAATGGGAGTCAGTCACTGTTGGCAAAGTTGTAGCCCTTATGCAAGTGATCTCCATACTGGCTTTACACAGTTAATAGAGGAGGAGGAGGAGGGGGAGGAAAGAGAGAAAGAGCGAAAGAGCGAAAGAGAGAGAGAGAGAGAGAGAGAGAGAGAGAGAGAGAGAGAGAAAGAAAGAAAGAAAGAAAGAACGAACGAACGAACGAACGAAAGAAAGAAAGAAAGAAAGAAAGAAAGAAAGAAAGAAAGAAAGAAAGAAAGAAAGAAAAGAAAAGAAAGAAAGAGAAAGGGAGCAAGGAAGGAAGGAAGGGAGAGAAGAAGAAGAAGAAGAAGAAGAAGAAGAAGAAGAAGAAGAAGAAGAAGAAGAAGAAGAAGAAGAAGAAGAAGAAGAAGAAGAAAGGAGAAGGAGAAGGAGAAGAAGAAGAAGAAAGGAGAAGGAGAAGGAGAAGAAGAAGAAGAAGGAGAAGGAGAAGGAGAAGAAGGAGAAGAAGGAGAAGAAGAAGAGAAGGAGGAGGAGGAGGAGGGGAGAGGGAGGAGAAAGAGGAAGAAGAGAAGAAGGAGAAGGAGGAAGAGGAAGAAGAATAAGAAGGAGGAGGAGGAGGGGAGGGGAGGGGGAGAGAGAGGGGAAGGGGAAAGAGGAGGAGAAGGAGTAGTTTTGAAGATGGATACCTGGCAGGGAAGCTAGTGGAGTCATGTTAAGACAAGAAAGCTTCTAGTTTGACACTATTAGAGATGTCCTTTGAAGCTCAACTAGATTAATAGCTTTTTAAGGATGTATTGAAAAATGTTATCATGTGAAACTTTCAAAACCAGACTTACAGTGTTAGGAAATATGTTGTAAGGAACTGTTCAAATTTAGCAGGGGAAACACTTAATGACCTAATAGTCCTTTTCCTCCTCCGAATTCAATAATACTATAATTTATGTATTTTGGCTCAATTAGAGCAGGTCACATAAGGTTTTTAAATTCTGTATTTTTTTCCCCAGGTTAACATAATGTCTGCATTTAAGCATTAAATATTTTTAATGTGAAAGCTTTCAGCTCAAGAAAATGACTACTATTTGCCATAGGGTTTGAAGTCTTCTCTCTACTTATGTTACTTTTACTGACACTTTAAGTGAAGATAATCCAGCTATAAGGTATGTAGTTTCTGAATAACAGCACTTAAAATGATTGCTAAGACATTTGGTTTTATACTATTCATAACACTAGGCCTATCTACAATTAATTGGCTTTAAAATTATTTGTATAAGAAAAACGTACCATTTATGTGTGGTTGTTTTATTTTTAAAATAAGTTACTTTATATAAGAATAACTATACACGAATGTCAGATACACAAAAGCAAAGTAAAATGTAGAAATGACTCAATAATAAGATCATTCCAAAATGTACTTTTAATTACATTGTCATGGGATCCTTGGGTTGTCGCTTCACCAGCTGGAAACCTCTGTGACCGGTGGCACCTTTGCCCGAGTTTTGCTTGGGTCCACCGGGCTCACTCTGCCCACTTGGCCTGACAGGCTATGCTCGGCTGTGCTACCGGCCCAGATCTCACACCTGTCAAGGGCAAGCCAGGTGCAGAGTGGTGAGGAGTCTGGCCACTGCGCACAGACAGGCATGCCAGCTGTGTCAGGGTGGGCAGCTCCAGGTGCTGGAACAGGTGCTGGCTTTCTGGAGTGCTGCAGTTGGACCAGGCGTACTGCAAAAGATGATGTCCCAGCCCTGGTTCGAGGAGCTCCTAGGTCTGGGATCCCCAAAGGGTCGCAGCTCTTCTTTCCTTCTGTCTTCTCTGCTTCTCCTTGCTGGCAACTGATGAGCGCAGAGTGGGGATGTTGCTTCAAGCCTGTTTCTATTAAAGCTCTTTCAGTCCCACCATTCAGCAGGTCCCAAGTTCTTGTCCCGTGTCCAGGAAGAACGAGGTAGGCAGTCAACTTGAGTGTGAGCAAGGTGAAGAGGTGCTTTAATGAGCAACGGTGTAGCTCTCAGGAGACCCAAAGTGGTAGCGCCTTTCCACAGGCAGCTCATCCCAGCATCTGTGCAGCCCTCAGCAGAGACAAGACTGATAGTGGGTAGCTCCTCTCCACAGGCAGACCTTCCCGTCGTCTGATTCTGGCTAAATACAGGGTCTTTACGGAGGAAGGGCTAGCTGATTGCTCCATGGGCATCCACGGGCGTCTATGGGCAGCCCAGAAAAAGCGCCAGAAGTTCTCACTCCAGTCCGCGGAACTGGCAGCCTGGCCCTGTGCTTTAGGCTGTCCCTGGCTTGAAGACGGAGCTTCATTAGGGGCCCATCCCTTTCTGTCCGGGGCCTGTCTGTCTCCTGCCGCCATTTATGGTGCCCAGGCTGTTCGTGCTGAGGGGTGCTGCAGGCCCCAGCTGAGCTACCCTCAGCAGTCCCTCAGCAGCCCCTCAGCCTCGCTCCCTTGCTCGTTGGGTCCAAGGTCCAGAAGGGGCCGAGCCGCAGAGGACTGGTGTGTCAGCACTGCCTCGAGTGCATGCACACTGGGCAGGGTTGGGACAGCACCCAGGCTTGGCCTCAACTTTGCTCCGAAATTGGAACGGGTGTCAGAAGCAGGGAGAGGCTATGCAGGGAAGCGGGCACTTCCAAGCCTGTGGGGGCAGAACCGGGGGCAGGGGGCGGTTCCCAGGCCCCCAAGAGCACAGGGATGTCCGGGCCCGCAGCTGCACCTGTGCTTGGGAGAACGAGGCTCCCACCCTGCCAACTCAGAAGGGGAGGGGGCTTCCACCTGTTCCCAGCTCCCGCCAGCTGTGTGGAGCATGCAGCCCTGGCTGCTCCCCTCCACTATACCCAGTGTCTTCAAAGTGGCTGCTCCAGACAGCCACCGCTGCTATTAACATGACTTCAATATAGGGCTGTATTAAAAAGTAAGGCGCTATAGTTCCATCTTATCTATGAATAACAGCTTTAATCATATACTTTATTTAGAATGGACAGCATTAGAAGAACTTTTCAAATCTTAAAGGAAGAAATAGGGAAGAAAGGAAGACAAGAAAGAAGGAAAGAAGGTAGGAAGAAAAGAGAGAAGAAATTCCTAATTATTACAGTTTTTATTCTCTTACATTGAGCAGGTGATATCTGCTGGTATAGGTTTTTAAAGGAATGGCTAGAAAATCACAACTTTCAAGCCCTCGTCTTCTTCATCTATAAAATGCGAAAAGCTAATTGGATGACCTCTAAGATCTTTTCCAAGCCTAAATTACCATTACTTTACTATTATGGATAAACCAGATAATGTATCAAAAAGGCTCCCGATTTGAATTAACATTTTTCTTTTAAAAAAAGTGATGATAATATAAGCACAGAACCTGAGTCTTACGTATCCTCTAGCTTCTGTCTTATTTTCTTTCTTTGCTTTCAATCAGGAACACAGAAAAGTTAAATACACCTTTTTTTTAAAAATACAAACCTACCATTAAATTATTTTTCAGTTCACCATAATCTTCTTTTTATCTCTACCATTCACTAAAGCTGCTCCTGCTAAAATTACCCACCGTCTTCTAATTTCCAAATCCAATGAACACTTCTAAATTTGACCTTATTACTTTGTAGTATTTGATAATGCTGGTCTTGTCTAACCTTCTTAAAACGGTTTCTTACCCTGACTTCCTTTTCAACTTTGTATCTCAAAAACCTAGCCCTGTGCTTAGGGAAAAAAAAAAAAAAAGTCTATCAAAATATTACTTGAGTAAACGAAGTGCTAAGTGATTTTGAAACAATCCCTTCTCAAGTTAGTTTTGGTCACGTCATCCAAGATATGTTCTTCCTAAGCATTATGTTAATATTCAACAGTGATACTCATCAACTAAAGAGTAAGGGATACCGAAATGACCTTTAAGTTTTTGCTTTTTATAACTTGGAATTTTGGTATATTTTTCCTACCTACTTGGGCTCCACCTTGGCTTCCTCTCTCTCCAGACTGTCCCAGACCTGGCACTGAGTGTGGTTGCTCAGCTTTCATCATTTGTTCTGGCCAGCGAATGTTCCCTCTGATGCGCCTCCCTTGGCTGGCTGTTGCTCCCTACTTTCATTTTCACTACGGGTACAGCCATTCACCAGCTTCCACTGGAAACATTTTTCCAGACATTCCTTTAGGATTAGTGCCATTTTCATAACCGGCCACTGGGTTCTGTCACTATTTTTCATGCTTCACTATTCTCAAATTTGTCTTTTTTCAGCTTTATAATGATAGTAAATAGGTTTTATTTTTGCACATTACTTTGTTTATCTCCTTATGAAAAGCATGTATTTTATTTACCCTTGTGTAAGAAAACAATTTTTGCTCAATGTAACTTTCCATCTCTTGTATTCTATTTTTTTTTTCTGTTTGTAATTCTTCTTCTTGGGATTCTTCATAAAGAAGTGTTCTGATTTGACAAAAGTCTTAATCATGGCCTTTAAATTAAAATAAAAAAGATTTATTTAGTCATCAACCACAATTATAAGATATTCTCTCTTTTCCACTTGAGATTATTTGTAAACTCCAATAAAAATGTATAGCCCTCTATGATTTCTATAAAATTTCTTCAGGTATTAAACCCTGATTATCTTCTTTTATTGATTGAAAATGAGCTCAGTGTTGTCCTTTAATAAACTTCTTACCGTTTCCCACATTTTTCTTTTCACTTGGATTACAACTAGGTGGGAAATAAAAGTGGAGTCTCCCCTCTTCCCAATTCCATTTGAAGTATCTGTGACTCCCTATCTCTGACTTGGAAACATATTTATTTTCCTCTGAATAAGTTACTTACTGAAGAGTTTTTCAGAAAATCAAAGTTAGCTTTTTAAAATCTGACTGTGGTAGAAAAGTTGACAGAATGCTAAGATTTGCTGTGCTCTAGAAGTCTTCTGTGCTCTTCTTGCACTAAACCATCTGACTCCAGTGGCTTTCTTCCTACGCTGCTTTTCAAACACGTAAGAGCTGAAGGCTCTCTAACATAGTAACCATAGGAGCATAGAGTTTTCTTTAAGTATTTCATTTCTCTAGAGTTTTTGTATGGGATTGAAGTTGTTATCTTAAAATAAAATATAATAACCAATGCAAATGATGAGTTGATGGGCACAGCAAACCAACATGGCACATGTATACCTATGTAACAAACCTGCACATTTGCACATGTACCCCAGAATTTAAAGTATAATATATGTGTGTACATAATATATATATATTATATATATACACATATATATAACTATAAAAAGTTTTATATAAGCCCCATGGTAACCACACACACAAAAAATCTTCTAATGATATAAAAGTAAAAAGGAGGAATTCTGAAAAATTTACAAATATGTGGAAGTGAAATAACATGCTTCTGAACAGCTAATGGATTAAAAAGAAATTAAAAGGGAAGTCAAATAGTATTTGAGACAAATGAAAGTAGAAATGCAACATACCGAAACTTATGGGATGCGGTGCTAAAATGGAAGTTTATAACAATTAATGTGTACATAAATAAAACAGAATTATCTCAAATAAACAATCTAAGCTCACACCTCAAGAAACTAGAAAAAGAAGAAAAAACTACGCCCAAAGTCAACAGAGTGAAGAATATAATAAAGTTTAGAGAAAAATTAAATGAAACAGAGGCTACATAGACAATAGAAAGGATCAAGAAAACTATAAGTTAGTTTTTTAAAAAGGATTGACGAAGTTAACAAAACTTTAGAAAGACTTACCAAGAAAAAAATGAGAGAAGACTCAAATAAAAAAAAAAAAAAATACATGAAAGAGGCTGAGCGCAGTGGCTCATGCCTGTAATTCCAGCACTTCAGGAGGCCGAGGCGGGTGGATCACAAGGTCAGGAGATGGAGACCATCCTGGCTAACATGGTGAAACCCCGTCTCTACTAAAAATAGAAAAAAGTTAGCCGGGCATGGTGGCAGGCACATGTAGTCCCAGCTACTTGGGAGGCTGAGGCAGGAGAATGATGTGAACCTGGGAGGCGGAGCTTGCAGTGAACCGAGATCGCGCTACTGCACTCCAGCCTGGGCAACAGAAGCGAGACTCCATCTCAAAAAAAAAAAAAAAAAAAAAAAAGGAAAATACATGAAAGAGGAGACATTAGGACTGTTATCATATAAATACAAAAAGTATTTGAGACAAATGAAAGTAGAAATGCAACATACCAAAACTTATGTAAGAGTCTACTACAAACAATTATATGCTAACAAACTGGATACCTTAGAAGAAATGAACAAATTCCTAGAAACATACAAGCTACCAGGACTGAATCATTAAGAAATAGGAAATCTGAATACACAAGTAATAAGTAAGAATGAAATAGCAATGAAAATACTCCCAAGAAAGAAAGGCCCAGGACCAGATAACCTCACAGGTTCATTCTACCAAATATTGTTTTGTTTCTTTGTTTTTAGTTTTTTTCTTTTTCTTTTTTTTTTTTTTTTAATTATACTTTAAGTTTTAGGGTACATGTGCACAACGTGCAGGTTTGTTACATAGGTATACATGTGCCATGTTGGTTTGCTTCACCCATCAACTCGTCATTTACATTAGGTATTTCTCCCTAATGCTATTCCTCCTCCAGCCCCCGACTCCCAAAGAGGCACTGGTGTGTGATGTTCCTCGCCCTCTGTCCATGTGTTCTCATCATTCAACTCGCACCTATGAGTGAGAACATGCGGGGTTTGGTTTTCCGTCCTTGTGATAGTTTTCTGAGAATAATAGTTTCCAACTTCATCCATGTGCCTGCAAAGGACATGAACCCATTCATTTGTATGGCTGCATAGTATTCCATGGTGTATATGTGCCACATTTTCTTAATTCAGTCTATTACTGATGAACATCTCAATTGGTTCCAAGTCTTTGCTATTGTGAATAGTGCCACAATAAACATACATGTGCATGAGTCTTTATAGTAGCATGATTTATAATCCTTTGGGTATATACCCAGTAATGGGATTGCTGGGTCAAATGGTATTTCTAGTTCTAGATCCTTGTGTAATTGCCACACTGTCTTCCACAATGGCTGAACTAATTTACACTCCCACCAACAGTGTAAAAGCATTCCTATTTCTCCACATCCTCTCCAGCATCTGTTATTTCCTGACTTTTTAATGATCACCATTCTAACTGGCAAGAGATGGTATCTCATTGTGGTTTTGATTTGCATTTCTCTGATGACCAGTGATGATGAGCATTTTTTCATGAATCTGTTGGCCGCATAAATGTCTTCTTTTGAGAACTGTCTGTTCATATCCTTTGCCCATTTTTTGATGGGGTTGTTTGTTTTTTTCTTGTAAATTTGTTTAAGTTCTTTGAAGATTCTGGATATTAGGCCTTTGTCAGATGGGTAGATTGCAAAAATTTTCTCCCATTCTGTAGGTTGCCTGTTCACTCTAATGATAGCTTCCTTTGCCATGCAGAAACTCTTTAGTTTAGTTAGATACCATTTGTCTATTTTGGCTTTTGTTGCCATTACTTTTGGCATTTAAAACTATTCCAATCAACTAAAAAAAGAGGGAATACTCCCTAACCCATTTTATGAGGCCAGCATCATCCTGATACCAAAGCCTGGCAGAGACACAATAAAAAAAAGAGAATTTTAGACTAATATTCCTGATGAACACCAATGCAAAAATCCTCAATAAAATACTGGCAAACCAAATCCAGCACTACATCAAAAAGCTCATCCACCACAATCAAGTTGGCTTCATTCCTGGGGTGCAAGGCTGGTTCAACATATGCAAATCAATAAATGTAATTCGTCACATAAACAGAAGCAATGACAAAAACCACATGATTATCTCAATAGATGCAGAAAATGCCTTTGACAAAGTTCAACAACGCTTCATGCTAAAAACTCTCATACACTAAGTATTGATGGAACGTATCTCAAAATAATAAGAGCTATTTATGACAAACCCACAGCCAATATCATACTGAATGGCCAAAAACTGGAAGCATTTCCTTTGAAAACTGGCATAAGACAAGGATGCCCTCTCTCACCACTCGTATTCAACATCGTGTTGGAAGTTCTGGCCAGGGCAATCAGGCAAGAGAAAGAAATAAAGGGCATTCAAATAGGAAATGAGGAAATCAAATTGTCCCTGTTTGCAGATGACATGTTTGTATATTTAGAAAACCCTATTGTCTCAGCCCAAAATCTCCTTGAGCTGATAAGCAACTTCAGCAAAGTCTCAGGATGCAAAATTGATGTGTAAAAATCACAAGCATTCCTATACACCAATAACAGACAAACAGAGAGCCAAATCATGAGTGAACTCTCAATCACAACTGCTACAAAGAGAATAAAATACCTAGGAATCCAACTTACAAGGGATGTGAAGGACCTCTTCAAGGAGTTCTATAAACCACTGCTCAGTGAAATAAAAGAGGACACAAACAAATGGAATAACATCCCATGCTCATGGATAGGAAGAATCAATATGGTGAAAATGGCCATACTGCTCAAAGTAATTTATAGATTCAATGCCATCCCATCAAGCTACCAATGACTTTCTTCACAGAATTGGAAAAAAAAAAAAAAAAAAAAAAAAAAACTACTTTAAATTTCATATGGAAGCAAAAAAGAATCTGCATCTCCAAGACAATCCTAAGACAAAAGAACAAAGCAGGAGGCATCATGCTACCTGACTTCCAAGTATACTAAAAGGCTATGGTAACCAAAACAGAATGGTGCTAGGTACCAAAATAGATATGTAGAACAATGGAACAGAACAGAGGTCTCAGAAATAATACCACATATCTACAACCATCTGATTTTTTACAAACCTGACACAAACAAGCAAGGGGGAAAGGACTCCCTATTTAATACATGGTACTGGGAAAACTGGCTAGCCATATGTAGAAAGCTGAAACTGGATCCCTTCCTTACACCTTATACAAAAATTAACTCAAGATGGATTGAAGACTTAAATGTAAGATCTAAAACCATAAACCCTAGAAGAAAACCTAGGCAATACCATTCAGGACATAGGCATGGGCAAATTCTACCAAACATTTAAAGAAGAATTAACACAAATCTTTCTCAAATGCTTTCAAAAATCAGAAGATGAGGAAACATTTCCAAATTCAATTTACCATGCAAGAATTACCCTTATACTAAAGCCAGATAAGGATGCTACAAGAAAGGAAAATTATAGGCCAACATGTTGATGAATATAGATGCAAAAATTCTCAACAAAATTCTAGAAAACTAAATTTAATAGCACATTAAAAGAATCATTCACCACGAGCAAGTGAGATTCATCACAGGGATTTAAGGATAATTCAACACATACAAATCAATAAATGTGATGCACTGCATTAACAGAATGAAGGATAAAAATGATATTCCAATAGATGAAGAGAAAGCATTAACAAAATTCAACAGCTTTCCATGGTAAAATAGTCACAAGAAATTAAGTGTAGAAGAAATAAATCTCAACGTAATAAAAGCCATATGTGACAATATCATGGCTAACATTATATTCAACAGTAAAAGGCTGAAAGCTTTTCCTCTAAGATCAGGAACAAGACAAGGGTGCCCACTCTCACCATTTCTATTTAACATAGTACTGAACAGCCTAGCCAGAGCAATTAGGGAACAAAAAGAAATAAATGTCATCCAAATTAGGAAAGAATAAATAAAATTATTTTGTCTGCTATTTAGAAAACATTAAAGACTCAACCAAAAAAAGTTATTATTAATACACAAATTCAGTAAATTTGCAAGATACAGAATCAGCATACAAAAATTACTTGCATTTCCATTCCCTTGAAACAAACCATCTGAAGAAGAAACTGAGTAAATTGTCCATTTATAATAGCATCAGAAAGAATACAGGCTGGGCACAGTGGCTCACGCCTGTAATCCCAACACTTTGGGAGGCCGAGGTGGGTGGATCACCTGAGGTCAGAAGTTCGAGACCAGCCTGGCCAACATGGCGAAACCCCATCTGTACTAAAATTAAAAAAAAAAAAAAAATAGCCTGGTGTGGTGGTGGGCACCTGTAATCCCAGCTACTCAGAGGCTGAGGCAGGAGAATCACTTGATCCCAGGAGGCAGAGGTTGCAGTGAGCCAAGATTGTGCCATTGCACTCCAGCCTGGGTGACAGACCAAGACTCCATCTCAGAAAAACAAACAAACAACCAACCGAATACGATACTTAGGAATAAATTTAACAAAGGAGGTGAAGGATCTGTACACTGATAACTATAAGAAATTGTTGAAAAAAATTGAGGACAACAAAAATAAGTAGAAGGCTATCCCATATATATGTGTTGGAAGAATTAGTATTTTTTAAAATGTCCATACTTCCCAAAGTGATGTACAGATTAAGTATAATCCCTATCAAAATTCCAGTGGCATTGTTCACAGAAAGATAAACTTTTAAAATTCAGGTAGAACCACAAAAGACTCCGAATAGTAAAAGAAATTTGAGAAAGAAGAACAAATCTGGAGGCATTAACGCACTTTGATTTCAGTGTATACTTCAAAGCTATTATAATTAAAACGTTATACTACTGGCATTAAAAACAGACACACAGACCAATAAAACAGAATAGAAAGCACAGTAACAAACTACCACATATATGGTCAACTAATCTTTGATAGGGATGCCAAGAAAAGACATGAGGAAAGGAAAATCTCTTCAATAAGATATATTAGTCAGAGTTCTCCAAAGACAGAACTAATAGGATAAATGTATATGAAAGAGAGTTTTTAAGGGAGAATTGGCTCACACAATCACAAGGCGAAATTCCACAACACACCGTGTGTAAGTTGGGGAAGAATGAAGCCAGTAGTACCTCAGTCTGAATTCAAAAGCCTCAAAAGCAGGGAAGTTAACAGTACAGCTGTCAGTCTGTGGCTCAAGTCCTGAGAGCCCACAGCACACCGCTGGTGTAAGTTTAAGAATCCAAAGGCCATAGAAGCTGGTCTTCCATCCAAGGGTAGGAGGAACATAAGGAACCGTCCAGCACTGGAGAAAGATGAAAGACAGAAGACTCAGCAAGTCAGTTTATCCCATCTACTTCCTCCTGCCTTGTTCTTGCTATGGTGGCAGAGATTGGATGGTGCCTACCTACATTGAGGGTAGATCTTTCTATCCTTATCAGAGAAATGCAAATCAAAATTACAATGAGTATCACCTCACATCTGTTAGGCTGGCTATTATCAAAGAGACAAAAGATAACAAGTGTTGATGAGGGAGTGGAGAAAAGGGAACCCTTGTGCATTGTTAATGGGAATGTAAATTGGTACAGCCATATGGAAAACAGTATTGAGGTTTCTCAAAAAAGGAAAAAGAGAACTACTATAGGATTCTACGATGCCACTTCTGTATATATACACGGGAAATTAAATCAGTGTGTTGAAGAGATATCTGTAACTCCATGTTCACACAGCATTATTCATAATAGTCAAGATATGGAAACAATCTAAGCATGATTCCCAAATGAATGAATAAGGAAAATGTGTTGTGTATATGTGTGCATGAGTGTAATGGCATATTATTCAGCAATAAAAATAAAGAAAATTCTGCCATTTATGGGAACGTGGATGAACCTAGAGAAAATATATTAAGTGACATAACCCAGGCACAGAAAGGCAAATACTGCATAATCTCCCTTTACACAGAACCTAGAAATAGGAAAGTTATACATGCCGAGAGTCGAATAGTAGTTACCAGGGGCTGTAGGGTGGAGGAAACAGAGAGATGTTGGTTAAAAGGTACAAACTTTCAGTTAAAAGATGAACAAGTTCTGGGTATTTAAGGTACAGCATGGGTAATGATGGGTGTATTAATTTGATTGTGGTAATCATTACACAATACACATGTACATGAAATCATCACACTTTCAATATGTGCAGTCTTGTCAATTAAAAATTTAAAAATGCATTTATTTCCCTCATGATATTCTGAAAGGAGGTTTCAGTATCAAGACATTTAAAAATTATTATTACAACAAATTGGGTGTGGCAGTTCACACTTGTAATTCCAACACTTTGGTAAGCCAAACTGGGAGGATCACTTGAGGCCAGGAGTTCAAGACCAGCCTGGGCAACATAGTGAGGCCCTGTCTCTACAAAAAAAAAAAATTTTTTTTTAAAATTATCCAGTCATGGTGCCAATGACCTATAGTCCTAACTAGTCAGGAGGCTGGGGCAGGAGGATTTCTTGAGTCTAAGGGTGGGAGGCTGCAGTGAGCTATGATCATGCCACTGCACTCCAGCCTGGGCAACAGAGGAAAACCCTGTTTCTAAATAAATAATTAAAATAATTATAACCATTGTTTGAGATATATGTATTTTGTATATATATATATAGTTTCATATATTATATGTATACTTTATAGCAATGATTATATATAAATTACATCAAGTATATATATAGAAACAGATACATAGTTGTGATGGTATAACAAATCTTATAACTCAAAGAAACAATTGTGTTCAAATCAGTTTGTTTTAAAATTATGCTTTCAAGTTTCACTTTTACCTGTTCCTTTGTAGAATATTGTCTCAGAGAGTCTGAATGTTTTCTCAATGTAAAAATTCCTTCTTATGTTATTTCCATAATGTTGATGGGGTAGTACCTAATTTATGAATTTTGGAATATGTTCTTACTAAAATCTGTTTATTTCATTTATTCTGCCCTACTAACATAAATTTCATTTTTTAAAATTTTGTCCAATTCAATAATGTAATTATTTTGATTTTTTTTTTTTCTTAAAAATGGTATAATGTCTCAAATGACTTCCATGAGGGATTTAAATATTCCTATGAAAATGAGGTCAAGTAATTTGTTGAAAATTCCAATTAACTGTTTTCTATTTTTAATTTATAAGTTGTTACCTTATGAAGTTCCTTCTTGGCATCAGTAGAAAACCATGACGCATATAATGAGTAGACACCAGTGTATCATAAGGATGTGAAGTGATCATGCTCAACTGAATTAGCCAAGTGGGAAGAAAAGGGAGCTGTTCCCTTGTGGAGAAAGTAAAGGAAGCTTCAGGTGTGCCCGGCACAATGGCTCACGCCTGTAATCCCAGCACTTTAGGAGGCCAAGGTGCATGGATCACAAGGTCAGGAGATCGAGACCATCCTGGTCAACATGGTGAAACCCCGTCTCTACTAAAAATACAAAAATTAGCTGGGCGTGATGGCACATGCCTGTAGTCCCAGCTACTCGGGAGGCTGAGGCAGAGAATTGCTTGAACCAGAGAGTTGGAAGTTGCAGTGAGCAGAATTCATACCACTGCACTCCAGCCTGGCGACAGAGTGAGACTCCATTTCAAGGAGAATTAAAAAAAAAAAAAAACCTTCAGGTATTTTTAAGTTTCGACTCTCTGAAGTTAAAGCTTGGTTATATTCATTGTCTTCCTGTGAGAGAGAACATTTGTCTGTTCACAAATTTTTCACAAAAAGTTGGATAACTCACTACATTTTTATATTTGTGCATCTGAATTGCTGCTGCCATAGGTTAAATCGTAGATGATCATGGCAAATTGACAGTCACAGCCAGCCTGAGAACGAATAAAGAACATCAGTCTACAGAACGTTTTCTATCCCAGAACACAGGCAAGTCAGGATTCAAAGACACTGAAAGAGTCCAATGCCTGAACCTAGGCTGAGAGTTTTCACAGAAAACTACTATTAAAAGCAAACTGTAGCTGATTCATCAGAGATTTGCAGATTTAAATTGAGGTAACTGCTGCACCACCTTTGGGGAACTGGTGAGTAGTGTAGTTTAGCAGTAATGAAAATAAAATGACTCAAACTATAAGTAAAATGTGAAAATAAAGAGGTAATAATCATCTTAAATAATTCATAGTATAAAATTTTTGGAACTTATTGGCACTTTGAAAATAATGTCTATTCCATGACACCAACAGCTGTTAAATTTTGTGGTGATTGATGAAAATGGAAGAGAATGGGCTTGTAAAGGTGAACAGTGAGTCTAAAAGTAGTCTTGTCTGTGTTTGTATGAAATGAGCTCATTCCTCATGTCCATATTTGAGAACTTTACAAGATAATAATAATTATTAGTATTGTCTTGTAAAACTGTAAGTCTGATAATGTATTAAAACTTTCACATGAGTATTGCTATTTTATGTATCTAGCAATAAGAATAACAAAGCCGCAAATGGGAAAAGCAGTTGTCCAAGATCTCACAGTCAAAACTTGGTAATGATTTTACTGAAATGAAGATTTTTTTGGATTCAGTGCTCTTAATATTTCTACTGGCTACACTGACTCTAGAGTAGGCATAGTGTAAGACTTTCAAAACGCTGATAGGGCATCAATGCCTGCTCTTAATTTGATTCAAATAAAAAGTATACAAAGTGTATATTTTCCTTACTTGGAAATAACTGAAGTAATTTTGTTTTTCCTCCCTCATTTGCCCTGTAGACAGTTTACACTTGGTCAGACCACACAAGTAAAGTTTCAAGAAAAACAGGCATTTTAAATGAAAGATCTAAGTAACTGGCAGGCAAGGATTAGAATGGAAACTATTTTAGAAGACACGTATATAATTTAGCCTTTGGTAATCTAGAATATACATACCCATATTGATCCCATCGTACAGTTTGCAGACTTAACAGAAATGCTTGTACAAACAATGTTGATAATCAAAAGCAAGTTGACACACGATAATAAGATAATATGTAAGTTCTACTTATATATTTTCATTTTGCTATTGCCTTGCAAATTGTTGGCCTGTAATTAAGTTTATAAAATATGAAAAGTGACATTCATCTTGTCTTCTGGTTTTATTAGAGAACTGTGCAGCTTCTACAAGATGGTTTCAAATGACTATTGATTTAAAGTCCTAAATCAAGTATTTACTATAATGTATATGTATATATGTTATAATATATGTTAAAATACAAAAATTATATTTATGAAGCTGTAAATAATATATATAATATAGAAAGATATGAGCAGAACAGAAAGAAATATTGTAAAGTGTATTACATCATCATAGAGCACATTATATAAGGGATGTAATATATAGTGGATATATATTTTCAAACACTTTTACATGTTTTTTATACCCTCTTGTTAAAGGAGAAAACCATTCTTCTTGATTCATTATCGGTCATAGATATTTATTGAGAATTGCATATGTGCCAGGCACTACTTCTAGGCACTGTGGACAAAGTTATGAATGTAGACAAGTCTTTGTACACATAGAGTTTTTACATCCTAGATGAGAAAAGGCTTGGTAATAGTTTCTTCTCAGAACTATGTATTCTAGTCGCATTACTCTATAAAGATTTTGTTTTTCTTTTTTCTTTTATTTTTATTACACTTTATGTTCTAGGGTACATGTGCACAACATGCAGGCTTGTTACATATGTATGCATGTGCCATGTTGGTGTGCTAGACGCATTAACTCATCACTTACATTGGGTATATCTCCTAATGCTATCCCTCCCCACTGCCCCCATCCTACAACAATCCCCGGTGTGTGATGTTCCCCTTCCTGTGTCCAAGTGTTCTCATTGTTCAATTCCCACCTATGAGTGAGAACATGCAGTGTTTGGTTTTCTGTTCTTGTGATAATTTTCTGACAATGATGGTTTCCAGCTGCATCCATGTCCCTACAAAGGACATGAACTCATGCTTTTTTATGGCTGCATAGTATTCAATGGTGTATATGTGCCACATTTCCTTAATCCAGTCTGCCACTGATGGACATTTGGGTTGGTTCCAAGTCTTTGCTATTGTGAATAGTGCTGCAATAAACATATGTGTGCATGTGTCTTTACAGCAGCATGATTTATCATCCTTTGGATATATACCCAGTAATGGGATGGCTGGGTCAAATGGTATTTCTAGTTCTAGATCCTTGAGGAATCGCCACACTGTCTTCCACAATGGTTGAACTAGTTTACAGTCCCACCAACAGTGTAAAATTGTTCCTATTTCTCCACATCCTCTCCAGCACTTGTTGTTTCCTGATTTTTTAATGATGGCCATTCTAACTGGTGTGAGATGGTATCTCATTGTAGGTTCGATTTGCATTTCTCTGATGGCTAGTGATGATGAACATTTTTTCATGCGTCTGTTGGCTGCATAAATGTCCTCTTTTGAGAAGTGTCTGTTCATATCCTTTGCCCACTTTTTGATGGAGTTGTTTGTTTTTTTCTTGTAAATTTGTTCGAGTTCTTTGTAGATTCTGGATATTAGCCCTTTGTCAAATGAGTAGATTGCAAACATTTTCTCCAATTCTGTAGGTTACCTGTTCACTCTGATGGTAGTTTCTTTGGCTGTGCAGAAGCTCTTTCATTTAATTAGATCCCATTTGTCAATTTTGGCTTTTGTTGCCATTGCTTTTGGTATTTTTGACATGAAGTCCTTGCCCATGCCTATGTCCTGAATGGTATTCCCTAGGTTTTCTTCTAGGTTTGTTATGGTTTTAGGTCTAACATTTAAGTCTCTAATCCACCTTGAATTAATTTTTGTATAAGGTATAAGGAAGGGATCCAGTTTTAGCTTGCTACTTATGGCTAGCCAGTTTTCCCAACACCATGTATTAAATAGGGAATCCTTTCCCCATTTCTTGTTTTTGTCAGATTTTTCAAATATGAAATGGTTGTAGATGTGTGGTATTATTTCTGGGGGCTCTGTTCTGTTCCATTGGTCTATATCTCTGTTTTGATACCCATACCATGCTGTTTTGGTTACTCTAGCCTTGTAGTATAGTTTGAAGTCAGGTAGCATGATGCCTCCAGCTTTGTTCTTTTGGCTTAGGATTGTCTTGGCAATGCGGGCTCTTTTTTGATTCCATATGAAATTTAAAGCAGTTCTTTCCAACTCTGTGAAGAAAGTCATTGGTAGCTTAATGGGGATGGCATTGAATCCATAAATTACCTTGGGCAGTATGACAATTTTCACCATATTGATTCTTCCTCTCCATGAGCATGGGATATTCTTCCATGTGTTTGTGTCCTGTTTTATTTCACTGAGCAGTGGTTTGTAGTTCTCCTTGAAGAGGTCCTTCACATCCCTTGTAAGTTGGATTCCTAGGTATTTTATTCTCTTTGAAGCAATTGTGAATGGGAGTTCACTCATGATTTAGCTCTCTGTTTGTCTGTTACTGGTGTACAAAAATGCTTGTGATTTTTGCACATTGATTTTGTATCCTGAGACTTTGCTGAAGTTGTTTATCAGCTTAAGGAGATTTTGGGCTGAGATGATGGGGTTTTCTAAATATACAATCATGTCATCTGCAAACAGCAACAATTTGACTTCCTCTTTTCCTAATAATACCCTTTATTTCTTTCTCTTGCCTGACTGCCTTTCCAGAACTTTCAACACTATGTTGAATACGAGTGGTAAGAGAGGGCACCCCTGTCTTGTGCCAGTTTTCAATGTGAATGCTTCCAGTTTTTGGCCATTCAGTATGATATTGGCTGTGGGTTTGTCATAAATAGCTCTTATTATTTTGAGATATGTTCCATCAATACCAAATTTATTGAAAGTTTTTAGCATGAAGGGCTGTTGAATTTTTCAAAGGCCTTTTCTGCATCTATTGAGATAATCATGTGGTTTTTGTCTTTGGTTCTGTTTATATGCCAGATTACGTTTATTGATTTGCGTATGTTGAACCAGCCTTGCATCCCAGGGATGAAGTCCACTTGATCATGGTGGATAAGCTTTTTGATGTGCCGCTGGATCCGGTTTGCCAGTATTTTATTGAGGATTTTTGCATCGATGTTCATCAAGGATATTGATCTAAAATTCTCTTTTTTTTGTTGTGTCTCTGCCAGGCTTTGGTATCAGGATGATGTTGGCCTCATAAAATGAGTTAGGGAGGATTCCCTGTTTCTATTGAATGGAATAATATCAGAAGGAATGGTACCAGCTCCTCCTTGTACCTCTGGTAGAATTTGGCTGTGAATCCATATGGTCCTGGACTTTTTTTGGTTGGTAAGCTATTAATTATTGCCTCAATTTCAGAGCCTGTTATTGCTCTATTCAGGGATTCAACTTCTTCCTGGTTTAGTCTTGAAGAGTGTATGTGTCCAGGAATTTATCCATTTCTTCTAGGTTTTCTAGTTTACTTGCGTAGAGGTGTTTATAGTATTCTCTAATGGTAGTTTGTATTTCTGTGGGGTCGGTGGTAATATCCCCTTTATCATTTTTTATTGCATCTATTTGATTCTTCTCTTTTCTTCTTTATTAGTCATGCTACTGGTCTATCAATTTTGTTAATCTTTTCAAAAAACCAGCTCCTGGATTCATTGATTTTTTGAAGGATTTTTTATGTCTCTATCTCCTTCAGTTGTACTCTGATCTTAGTTATTTCTTGCCTTCTGCTAGCTTTTGAATGTGTTTGCTCTTGCTTGTCCAGTTCTTTTAATTGTGATGCTATGGTGTCAATTTTAGATCTTTCCTGCTTTCTCTTGTGGGCATTTAGTGCTATAAATTTCCCTCTACACACTGCTGTAAATGTTTCCCAGAGATGCTGGTATGTTGTATCTTTGTTCTCATTGGTTTCAAAGAACATCTTTACTTCTGCCTTCATTTTGTTATGTACCCAGTAGTCATTCAGGAGCAGGTTGTTCAGTTTCCATGTAGTTGAGTGGTTTTGAGTGTTTCTTAATCCTGAGTTCTAGTTTGATTGCAGTGTGGTCTGAGAGATAGTTTGTTATAATTTCTGTTGTTTTACATTTGCTGAGGAGTGCTTTACTTCCAATTATGTGGTCAATTTTGAAATAAGTGCGATGTAGTGCTGAGAAGAATGTATATTCTGTTGATTTGGGGTGGAGAGTTCTGTAGATGTCTATTAAGTCTGCTTGGTGCAGAGTTGAGTTCAATTCCTGGATATCCTTGTTAACTTTCTGTCTCATTGATCTGTCTAATATTGACAGTGGGCTGTTAAAGTCTCCCATTATTATTGTGTGGGAGTCTAAGTCTCTCTGTAAGTCTCTAAGGACTTGCTTTATGAATCTGGGTGCTCCTGTATTGGGTGCATATATATTTAGGATAGTTAGTTCTTCTTGTTGAATTGATCTCTTTAACATTATGTAATGGTCTTCTTTGTCTCTTTTGATCTTTGATGGTTTAAAGTCTGTTTTATCAGAGACTAGGATTGCAAACCCTGCCTTTTTCTGTTTTTCATTTGCTTGGTAGATCTTTCTCCATCCCTTTATTTTGAGCCTATGTGTGTCTCTGCATGTGAGATGGGTCTCCTGAATACAGAAAACTGATGGGTCTTGAGTCTTTATCCAATTTGCCAGTCTGTGTCTTTTAATGGAACATTTAGCCTATTTACATTTCAGGTTAATATTGTTATGTGTGAATTTGATCCTGTCATTATGATGTTAGTGGGTTATTTTGCTCGTTACTTGATGCAGTTTCTTTCTAGCATTGATGGTCTTTACATTTTGGCATGTTTTTGCAGTGGCTGGTACTGGTTGTTCCTTTCTATGTTTAGTGCTTACTTTAGGAGCTCTTGTAGAGCAGGCCTGGTGGTGACAAAATCTCTCAGCATTTGCTTGTCTGTAAAGGATTTTATTTCTCCTTCACTTATGAATCTAGTTTGGTTGGATATGAAATTCTGGGTTGAAAATTATTTTCTTTGAGAAAGTTGTATATTGGCCCCCACTCTCCTCTGGCTTGTAGAGTTTCTGCCGAGACATCCGCTGTTAGTCTGATGGGCTTCCCTTTGTGGGTAACCCGACCTTTCTCTCTGGCTGCCCTTAACATTTTTTCCTTCATTTCCACTTTGATGAATATGACAATTATGTGTCTTGGGTTTGCTCTTCTCAAGGAGTATCTTTATGGCGTTCTCTGTATTTCCTGAATTTGAATGTTGGCCTGCCTTGCCAAGTTGGGGAATTTCTCTTGGATAATATCCTGAACAATCTTTTCCAACTCTGTTCCATTCTCCCTGTCACTTTCAGGTATACCAATCAGATATAGATTTGGTCTTTTCACATAGTCCCATATTTCTTGGAGACTTTGTTCCCTTTTTTTTTTTTAACTCTTTTTTCTCTAAACTTCTCTTCTCGCTTCATTTCATTTATTTGATCTTCAGTCACTGATACCCTTTCTTCCAGTTGATCGAGTCGTTTACTGAAGCTTGTGCATTTTCATGTAGTTCTCATGTCATGGTTTTCAGCTCTATCAGGTCATTCAAGGACTTCTCTACATTGGTTACTCAGCCATTTGTCAAATCTTTTTTCAAGGATTTTAGCTTATTTGCAGTGGGTTCGAACTTCCTTCTTTAGCTCTGAGAATTTTGATCATCTGAAGACTTCTTCTCTCAACCCACCAAAGTCATTCTCCGTCTAGCTTTCTTCCGTTGCTGGTGAGGAGCTACATTCCTTTGGAGGGGGAGAGGCGTTTTGATTTTTAGAATTTTCAGCTTTTCTGCACTGCTTTTTCCCCATCTTTGTGGTTTTATCTACCTTTGCTCTTTGATGATGGTGATGTACAGATCGGGTTTTGGTGTGGATGTCTTTTCTGTTTGTTAGTGTTCCTTCTAACAGTCAGGACCCTCAGCTGCAGGTCTGTTGGAGTTTGTGCAAGGTCCACTCCAGACCCCCTTTGCCTGGGTATCAGCAGTGGAGGCTGCAGAAGAGTGAATATTGCTGAACAGCAATTATTGCTGCCTGATCGTTCCTCTGGAAGCTTCATCTAGAGGGGTACCCAGCCGTGTGAGGTGTGAGGTGTGAGGTGTCAGTCTGCCCTAGTGGGTGGTGTCTCCCAGTTAGGCTACTCAGGGGTGAGGGACCCACTTGAGCAGGCAGTCTGTCCATTCTCAGATCTCAACCTCTGTGCTGGGAGAACCACTACTCTCTTCAAACCTGTCAGACAGGGACATTTAAATCTGCTGTCTTTTGTTTAGCTATGCCCTGCCCCCAGAGGTGGAGTCTATAGAGGCAGGCAGGCCTCCTTGAGCTGTGGTGGGCTCCACACAGTTTGAGCTTCCTGGCTGCTTTGTTTACCTACTCAAGCCTCAGCAATAGCAGGCACCCCTCCCCCAGCCTCGCTGCCACCTTGCAGTTAGATCTCAGACTGCTGTGCTAGCAATGAGGGAGGCTCTGTGGGTGTGGGACCCTCCAAGCCAGGTGCAGGATATAATCTCCTGGTGTGCTGTTTGCTAAGACCCTTAGTAAACTGCAGTATTAGGGTGAGAGTGACCTGATTTTCCAGGTGTTGTGTGTCACAGTTTCCCTTGGCTAGGAAAGGGAATTCCCTTAGCCCTTGTGCTTACCGGGTGAGGCGATACCTCGCCCTGCTTCAGCTCTCGCTCGGTGGGCTGCACCCACTGTCCTGCACCCACTGTCTGATACACCCCAGTGAGATGTACCTGGTACCTCTGTTGGAAATGCAGAAATCTCCCATCTTCTGTGTCACTCATGCTGGGAGTTGGAAGCTGGAGCTGTTCCTATCCAGCCATCTTGGAATTGCCCTCTATAAAGATGTTTTTGAACATATATATTTACATGTAAATCTCTTAAATAAATTCTATGCAAAATAATAAAATGAAAGAAAAAAAAATTGCCTGTACTCAAAACTTGCCTGAATGCTTTGGAATGGTAACTTACAATTTTTCTATCAAATTAGAAAACCAAATACCATGTATACATATGTAACAAACTTGCACGTTGTGCACATGTACTCTAGATCTTAAAGTATAATAAAAATAAATAAAATAATGTGGAAATTCTGATTTTATCAATATAATTAGTGATTTTGTTGAAATGAAGACAATACAAATAAATATTATGAAACAAATGCATAATAAATTATGTATATATTTTTAATTACTCATCCAAACATAGTGACCTATCAATAAAATGCCCAGGCAATAAAAAGTAAATTGAGAAATTTTGATATTTTGCTTAATTTTAATCACATAAAATCATTGCTCAATATATGTAAAAATTTTATTATGATGATATTTTATCAAGGTGAGATGACAAATGTAATTCACATAATAGTTTGCTTGATTTACTACTTTTAAATATTTAGATGAAAGGCATGAGAATTTCCACAGGTATCCTTGCACTGGCATTGCAGAAGTGAAAGATGCGACTTCAGATTTCCTAAAGAATTACACTTCTTTCCTAAGAATCTTGGGTTATGGATACATATGGGGTCGTGAGAAAGAGTCATATAGGGGAAAATGATCAGATAGTTTCTGCCTCTGTTTTTCCTTTGAAAGAGCAGTAAAGTCACACAAAAGATTCTACCAGGAACTGACATTTTAAAAAAATGCAAATTTCAGCACCGCAAATGAGCAAATAACAAACTAAATGTTTACTAGGGAGATGGTAACTAATATTTATTGAATATGCCAAGAAAAGCTCTGCTCTGAATTATTATGTGACAGGAACAATTCTAGGCACAATACATATTATACAATTTAACAACAAGAAAACACTGTGAAGTAGGAGGGTATTATTCTCATTTTTAAAAAGAGAACACTCTAGATAGAATGGTAAGTAATTTTCTAAAATCCTCGTTATCTCAGTTGGGCCTTGTTATTCATTGATTACTTTTCTTCCTATTTTTTTTTTTTCCTAATATCCCATGGGCCTTGGGGCCTCATCCCCCTTTCTCCTCCTTTATGTAAATGCCTCAATTCCAAAAGATATTTTTTTCAAGTCTCACTGTGTTGAAATAGTAATATGTAATACCTCTGACCCCCTTCTTTCTAGTTGTTCCCTAAGTAAGAGACCACATTCTTTTCATTTTAAGAGTTTAACTGTGAATCATTAGAGAGAGAGAAAAAGCAAGGTGACAGCAAAACGAATAAACATAGGCAGTCTATAAAATTTATGAAGATTTTTACTCTCATATTGTCATAGTGCCCCGTTCATAGTTCTTTTTTTCCTATGAGGTACTAAATGTTAAACTTCTATCCTCAGTTTTTTTAAAGTATCTGTTTTTGATGTTTTTATTTTTTATTTTTTGTTTTTGTTTTGTTTTGTTTTGTTTTTTGTTTTGAAGGTGAGCTTCGGCATTCTTGCTCTTCCCACACTGTTCCTTCAAAGTTCAATCACTGTCTTTAGGAAAAGGTAAAACTCTTCCTTGTGGTGGACCTTCTCCTTATTGTGCATTTACTCAGAGGAGAACATAATAATCAATTCTGGCTATATAATTGGTCTTCATATTGTCTCATGTGGGCTTCCGGCAGCTCAATGAACCTCTGGACTAGGTGACTCCGAGTTCACTGCGCCTCAGTCTGGTTTAGGAAAGATCCCTCCAGGGCATTTTCTCATAGTCACAAAGCAAATTGGTAAGGTAGAAGTTGTATTTATCATGCCCAAAGCTGTTCTCATTCTTACACATTTCCGTTCTCTTCTGTATTGACTCTTTCAAGCCCTTCAGGCTGTCTTGGAGTCCCTGACCCAAGCAACTGACTGCTGCTGACAGTTTCCTGTGTGCCTTCAGCTCTTGGGCCTATCACGTGACACAAACCAGCATGGAGGAGGCCTCACAGAGTGCTTGGGATTATTCTCCATAGAGTGAATGATAGTGATCACCCATGAATATCTCTAGGTCCCCATTTAGAAGGCTACATCCTAAGCACACAGAAAGCATAAAGGCTGGTGGAGAGACAGCAATGGGAATATAACTCATCTTTTTGAGCATTCTAGACTTCCAGCATATATATATATACCTGAGTGCTGTTTCATGGTGAAAATGAAGGCTGAAGAGCTCCAACTGAGCTGCAGCTGCAGGGAGAATTCGTTGCATGGGGGTGTAGGCAGGAGTTAAGCCACAAAAGTATGATCCTGTGTTCCTAACTTCTACTTCGGTTTAGCCATGGAATTTAGAAGTATTCAAGTAACATTTCCTAAGATTCTGTTTTAATTTTTGAGATTTCTCTGAATGTATGATTTGAATATTCACTTGAAAAAATCCAGTGTTTCAACTTTATTAGGAAAACTTGAGGAATAATGTTAACTGTTAATTTTTCTTCCTTTTAGAAGTAAGCTCATAGGATATTTATTTCCATGTATTTTCCAATAATAAAACACTATAATGAATTTAAAAAAGTAATACATCAATTCAGGGAGGCCTGGATTCAAATTCTGGCTTTGTTTTTATTATGTGACATTGTAAAACTTCTACTCTAGGAGTCTCAGTTTCTTTAGCTATAAAATGAAAATCATGTAATATGACTTACAGATTTTGTAAAATAATGTGTCAAAGTGCCTATTACAGTGATCCTATTACATAGTTAGCATTTAGTAAATACTAGTCAAATATGAATTTGACTGTATTCTGGAGGTAAGTTAGAATAAAGTATTTATAAAGGACCTATAATGGGCTAGACAGTGGGGTTTCAAAAATAGTAATAGGCTGTTTAATATTATTTAAGACCAAAACCTATAAGAAGGGAAGACCTGTAAACCAATAATTACAAAACAACATAATGTGTGATTAGGTGATATTATGAATGCCTTCATCCCAGGTCCATTTTTATTTATTCAAAGAACCAATCACACTTCCTCTTAAGGGCTTTGAAATAAATACCATGAAGACAGTTAATTAAAGAAGTACATTTTATTAATTGTAGAGCACTAGGGACTATTTATTTTTGTCTGGAAAGACAAATACAGGCTGTGTCTTTCCACTGTGCAAAGCCCATCCCCAACCCTGTACCTAAACCTTGGATTTTTTCTCACATATTTAAGAAAGCACAATCCTGTATACATTAGCAAGAAGCAAGGGAAAATTTTTTCCTATAGCCGAAGCAGTTTTAGCTGAGATCACGAACCTGAAGGGCAGGAAGACAGGGACTCCCATTGGAAGGGCAGGTAAGTCAGAGCAAAGAGCGTTTATAAATATGAAGGTGGACGACAGTGTGCCATGGTTTCATCTGGGGAAAAGCGGGTAGCTCGATACTGCTAGCACAAAGTTCAGGTAAGAAGCATCAAGAGATGAAACTGCAGGAGTAAATAGGGGTCAGTCCCTGGAGGTTTTTCATGCCTCGTCAAATAATTCAGAGTTTATATTGTGGGCAATGAGGGCTTATTGAAAGATGATAAGCAAGCAACTGACATAAGCATAAATGCACTTTATAAAGACAAGTTTGCCACAAGTGAGAAGAACTTGGGAGGGAGGGAACTGAAATGAAGACAAAGATAATGATTACTGCAATAGCCCAGGTGGAAAATCTTGAGAATCTGAAAATTAACTTTTTTTTTTTTTTTTTGAGACAAAGTTTCACTCGTTGCCCAGGATGCAGTGCAATGGCACAATCTCAGCTCACTGCAACCTCTGCCTCCTGGTGAACATTAACATCCTTAAGGTTAGAAAACTAGCACTTTGCAGACCCAGGGTTCATATCCAGTTCTTATACATTTCATGATCAAAGATTCATCAGCTTACCCTGAGGTTGTCAAAGATAAGTTAGGATTAATGAAGATCCAAGCTATGTGACTGTTAGCAAGTGACTCAAACTACATGCTTCTCATCTGGAAAATGAGACTTTTTTTTTTTCTTTTTAAGGAAGGAACTTTTTCACGTAAAATTTTTAAGAGATATACAGTTCACAAAACAGTCTTTCATTTGTTACCAGAACAAGAGCATGTAACAGTCTCTGTTCCAGGTACAATGGAGGCTGAGAGTGATAATGTGGCATTATGTCATAATGTAGCTCCAGGAAATACTCATGCAGCCTCCTCTCGACTCACTGCACTGCTCCTCCCAACCCCACTGCTCTAGGTTTTAGCTGGGCTGCCCATCATGCTAGGCAGAGCAGCTCAATCACACTGATCATTACATCAGTGGAAGCGGTGCTTGCAGAGAAATTCAGTAGAGATGGCACAGTTGATGTAGTAGATAGGATTGTTGATAAGACAATGAAATGCTTCCAAGGTACCCCAGAAGTAATTACGGGTAAGCCAGGCATACAATTTCTGGGAATATCTATAGGTCCAAATATTTCATTGATGACAATTTCAGTGAGAAAATCTTTCATGTTCCTGAAATTTGTAATCTTCTATGTTACTGAATAATTGCAATCTATTAAAATGTTTATCTGAAACACAGTTGAAGCACTTTTATTTTATTTTTGGGAAAGATGATGCCTACCTCAAGGGACACTGTTAAGCCGATAATCACTTGAAAGCAGAGGAAGCCTTGATGCTAAAAACAACTTGATCTCTAGCACCAATGAAGCAACCAGCAGGTATCCCACGTGAGGGAATTCAAGTAACAGAATGTTTTAAAATTGCAATCTTTGCTCATAAACTGTCTGCTTCCCAGCTGTCTGGCATGGCTCTGCTGATCAGGGCCTGTGGGATCAGGACACTTTGAGAGCAGGAAAGACAGACTCAGAGAGCTGCATCTTCAAAGCCCTAATCTGTCTATCTCGCCTGTCAGCCCTTGTAGAAACTTCATTTCTGACTTAGGAAGTCACATTCCTTAATGATATTCCCTCTGAACACATGGCCCTGACACTAGACTCATCCTGGGTTAATTTTTCTCCCTTTCAACCTGTTTCTGGACACTCCCTAACAGACATCTACTTCTTATTGCCTTCCCATCACTAACTGGATAGTAGAGCTTCTTGTCTCCATAACAAAATTCCTGCTTGAAATGCCCTCAGCTCTTTCTCCTGAATCCTGGTTGCTGAAACTTCAAGCTCTTGCTAAAGAACTCTTGGGGTGGAGGCAGCCCTGGAATGTGCCTACAGAAACTATACACGTTCCTGTCTGTTATCTGTTATAATCTCCAATGTTATTCTGGGATTCTAATTTTATCTTGAGATCACACACACATATAGAATACATATATAATACATATACATATGTATATATAATACATGTATAACAGACATAATAAATTATTGTATTATTTATATAGTATATTAATCATATATTAATATATTATTATTTATATAGTATATTATTTATATAATATATTAATCATATATTAATATTATGATGTGTATATATCATATATTATGCTGGATATTATGTGTTATATATAATATATGTACTATATTGTTAGAGATGCATATATATGTATTTATATATACTATATAATATATGTATTTTATGTTATAACACACACACAAACAATTAACAATTCTGAAGAGACACATTTTCAGTATAAAAGTAAGAATATTTAGGATGAATACAGCAAACATGAAAAAAAATTGTGCTGGCGACATCTCTTAGATTCCAATCCTTGGTGATCCTCAGGATTCTCAGTCCTAATGAACATATAAAATGATTAAAACGATTCTGTTTTACTAGGATGGCTTGAATTAGTTGCACATTCAAAGCATGTGTCACTGAAGGACCTCAGGCTCTAGTAAATGTACAAACACTGAGAGGTTATTATGTGTAAGATAGTTGTTAGTACTTATGGGGTGGTAAACAACATAGGCTTTGTTTCATAGGTTTCAGTGTGGTGAGATTTTATACACACACACACACACACACACACACACACACACTCTCTTTTACAATACAAAATGTATTATATTTATTTGCACTTATTTAAAAGAGTTTAAATTTAATACTGCAAGTTGCTTTAAAAATATGTAAATCAAGAACTTCAGCTGATATTATGAATTCTTTTTGCAATGTTATTAAAATCCAGTTTATTTGCTCATCTTCCCAAGATGATAAATCTCTAAACCTAAACAACCACTTTTGTTCTGATGATTAATTGTCCTTTATATTTATAAAAATTCCTCTGGGTTTAAGTTAGTGAAATAAGTCACTTAGATAAAAATATCCAAAGGAGTAGAAGCAGACTAATGCAAGACTAACATAATCATATTTAAGGTTTGTTGTAAGTAAAATGTCTGTATGTAATGATGTAAACTTTCATTTGGGACTAAACTTTAAATACAGACAAATGGCCTGTGACATGTACTATTCATCTAAGTCTTTAGAAACACATTTCTCTTAAAATAAAATAATAATAAAAAAACACATCCAAGTTACTACTTCCACATTTGTCTTTGCTTATTTTACCACCATATAGTAAAATTTAACAGTACTCCTTGTTGAGGAACTCTATAATCTAGCAACTTAAAATATATTCAATGCCACTAGGAAAATCAAATGAGGCAGTTATCATCAATGTGAAAGGATCTTATTGACAATCTCAGGAAAATACATTTAGACCTTTCTGTTTTACAGAAACTTTAAAACTTCGTTAGTTCTGATGAAGTAATGAGAAGAGAAAATGTATCTCATACCCAAACTTAAAAGCATGTTTTAAAGACCATTAAGACACAGTCATTTAGCAAACAAATGCCTGCTACGTGTGCTAAGGAATCAAAATGAATCATAATCTTGTTGAGGGGATAGGAAATAATTAGGAAAAGATTCTGAGATATACTTTTAAAATTATCTTTTTCTACAATGAAAATCATTTCTTCCTTCTGCTACGGTCAACAGAAGAATCACTATCATTTATTAATGAATGATGGTTTTCTTATTAATCAACAATAGTTATTTATGATAGCATAGCTATATAAGTACTAACATAAAGGAGAAATAAATGAGATACATGAAAAATCTCAAATCTTGCCTATAGTGGACATTCTACAACACATTTCCTCTCGCTCATTTTTGCTTTCTCTGTACAAATATTTAAAAAATTGCATCATGATACATGTATGACCTTATCACAACCCATCTTGTTTTTAGTGTCTAGAAGTTGTTTATTCTAGATACCACAGTAAACCTAATTTTAATAGTTTAGCTCTGTGAAACTTGCTTCTGCATTTTTTTAAAATGAGGATAAGATTATCCTCTATATCACTCAATATGCCCCTAATGAAGTTACACAATTGAAAATTTTATTGGAAGTTAGTACTTGGAAAAAAATGTCTCTTAAAAACTATGAACCTCCTAGTTTTTGTGCCTCTCCCTGCATTTCTCTTTTTGTTTTAAATTCAAGAAAGTGGAGTCAGTGGGAAGCTTAGTCAGATAAACTAGGCTTTTCACATTTCTTCTTTCTCCATTCTTATGGTCCTCTCTCATTTCTTTTTTTTTTTTTTTTTTTTTTTTTTTTTGTTATTCTAAGATATGCAGCTTTCCAGTGAAGATCTCACTCCAAAATCGTTTTAAAGAAATTAATACAAATAAACTAAACACGAACAGATTTTTAATGGAAAAGAAACAATAGTTTAGCAGGAGAGCAGGAGAGTACAATATCACATTAAAGGGATGAGGGGAACAAAGAAAAACAGGAAATGGCCAAGCTTATTTCCAAAAGACCAGTGACAGCATGAAGACTGTGCAACCTACAGTGGTTGATAAATGCCCTTTTAGACATTACTTCTTTTTGGGGGGGATCTGCTAATGCTCAGAGCAGCCAAACTCTCTGAAATGTCACTTACCACGAGGACTTTAACATCACATGACTCATGGGATATGAAAATATTTAACTTTTATATCATACTTTCATGTATTATTCAAAATTTTTATATATCATACTTTCTCTCATGTATTATTCAAAATTAAAATCACATTGGTAGAAGATGAAATCTTATTATTATCTTGTTAGAAATTCAAAGAATAAAGCATTTTACAAAGCAAATTCTAATGAAAAATTACTTTCAAGAGAAATCAAGTATCAAATAAATTTGAACAAAGTCTTTTTGTCAAAGATCAATAACATTTGTGAGTTTAATCACTTCCCTGCACTAAACGTGCTTCAATGGTTTCCCATTACCAACAGAGAAAACAAACGAACGAACAAACAAACAAACAAACAAAAAGCATAAATTCCTTAGCTTGATATTTACCACGGTCTAGAATCAGACCTAGTCAGAATCTAGTCGTCTTTTCCAGTTTCTCACCTCCCCAGCAGCCCTTCTATTCCCTTGGGCTCGAGAAACACCACGTGATGCTATTTATCTGATCGTGCTGCATGCATCTTTGTCTGGATGCTTTCTCTAATGCCTTTCACTCTTCAGGGAATGCTCTTCCACATCCCTTTCACCTCTAGTGAATTGTGTCCCCTCTGGATCATTGAGCATCTGAAATCCCAGGAATCTTTACAAAAGGCTCAGTTTTACTCCTATTGAATAAGTGAAAGATACCATATGCTGGCTTTTCTCCGTTTCAGCAGGAATATGGACACTCATAATAGACTCTACCTTTTTCATCTGTCGATAACAATATGAAAAAGATGAACCAGGAAGAATTTTTTTCTGGCATCAGAGCTAGTTGCCGCAAGAAGACATTCCCAACATTGTAGTGACAGCAGTATGGTGGCAGAAACAGAGGCTTATTCTCTAAGCATGATTTGGAGTCTTGTGCCTGTCTGTATTGCCTTGGGTATGATTCCCTAGCCCTCCCAGAGATGCTGTCCTTAATATTAATATATTCCAACAAGTTCCTCTCCTGCTCAAATTAATTAGAGTACATTTCTGAAACTAAAGATCTTAGATGCTACACAATCTATCAAATCCTTTTCAAAATTATTTAGGGATCAGGACAAATTCCACCATCTCTATGAATCTTTACTTTGTATTTCTAAATGGCAATAATACCTCCATTTCATAAAAATCTTATAACATTTAATGTTCATATTTCCTTATAAAACTTACCTTCTACTCAGTAAATATTTGTTTTTAAGTTTTATGTTTACAACTATAGTGTAAGCTCCTTGAAGACAGGAACTATGTCACATAAAACATATAATCCTGCCTTACAAAACCTGAAATAGCACCTTCTAGATTGCAAGGGCTTGTCATTGATTGAAGTGATTGAAAGAATAATCCAATACAAGACACAAATATTTATGAAATAGTTTTGACTAGGCTTATTAAGAGGGTTAAATGAGGTTATCCTCTTAAGTCAGATGTCTTGCTCATAGTAAACAGTAAACATAAAATAATACTGGCTATTTTTACTGACTTCATATATAGAGATATGCATATATACATATGTATAAATGCAACTGATTTATATATGTGTGTGTGTATCTGTTAAAGTCAACTATTGACTTTAACAGTTGATATATAACTGATAATATCAGTTGACTTTCACAGCTGAGCTACACAGAAATTGGCATGAAAAGAATTTGTTCCCCATTCCTGTGTGAAGAAAACCTGCTCTAAGTTCTCCAGTTGAGAACAAGTAAGGAGTTGCTGACCTCTTGGGAAACTACAGATATGTTGAAAGTCATCCTGCTTTTAACCCTAAGGGGATGAGGGAGAGAAGGAAATGTGAATATGGTGCTTGCCGTAATGCAAAGAGGCATTATTAGGCATGTTGTGGTTAAGAGCGTGCATTTTTGCACCAGGTTCTCACAGTTTGAATTCTAGTCTCATCATTGAACAAGATGTGTGATCTTGGTCAAGTTATTTAACTACTCTATTTCTTCCTCTGGTAAATAGACACAATAATGACATCTATTTCATAGGAATTTTGTAATGATCAAATGTTTAATATATGTAAAATACTTAGATCTATAACAAGTAGTTCCAGAAAAGAGTAAATATTTATTTGATAACTTTTACCCATCACTACTGTGTCTTGTATTTTACGTAATCTGACTTCCATCCCATCACTTGTGCCACTTGTTACCCCAACAATCTCCCTTTGCATGCATTTCCTCATTCTGTAATTCTGTTCTTGGAGAAGGTGCGATAGCCTCAAGAGTTTATCTTCTTCCTGTATACTGTTGGCTAGATAGATGTTGGCAAGTTAACCTGGTAACTTAGTGGCCATTGTTTCCATAAAAAGAACTCATGCTCCAAAGTATTGATACTCACTTCAATTTTTAAATATAAGTATTTTGTTAGGATGCTGAAACTGGCATACCTGGAGGTGAAGGATATATTCGTGTGTGACTATAGACTGTAAGTAAAGTGTGGTTGAGAGATTAACATGTTTCTTTGTGAAAATGATCTGGAATTTATGAAAAATGAAGGCAGTGTCTTAGAGAATAATCTTTAAAATGCTTTAAAATGTTTTCACAAACCCCATTTTTTCATTAAATAACTTTTAAAGTAATTCAAATTTTATAAGAAATTATTGTGGGAGTTATTTGTTAGAAGAAAGGCGAATTTTACTCATGAAACAAATTATATAAGAGCATTATTTCTATCAAAAAAAAGAATATTTTTTCAAAAGAGAAAAGTGAAAAAAGTTGTCAATTCTACTATACTATGCGAAAAACATGTTAAAATTAAAACCAATACTTATGTTTTTACACAGTTATTGATATAAAATTCATTTTTCAACTTATATAAAATAATTTTACGGTCTTTTGGATCCCAGTCACTATAAGGATAGGACATCCAGTTAGGAGGACTTACAAAAGAACAAATAACAATTTTATGAATTTGGATTGTATTTGTTCCTCTTTATTTTCCATCAACCCTTGGTTAAAGATATTTAATGACTGACAAACTAGTTGTCTCAATTTTAATTTTAAATCTTGGTATTCTGTTAATGATGCAATCTGGTAGCACTTACTGGATTATCTGAGCTGACACAGATATATTGTTCATCACATATGAAAAATCATATTTTGTTGGTGGCACACCATTAACTTATTCAACCATACTAGGGGCTTTGCATATATTTCAGTTGTTGAAACGCAAATAATTGAAATGAAAGTGAAGATCATTTCTGAGCTATTTTAAAGAAAATCTATATATTGAAATGGAGATTCATTACCTTTTTGGGTTGAAAAATATGAAAGGCAGGTTCATTCCACTATTAATTTGCTTTAATATTGGCATTATATAGTACTTTTTATCTCAGTGACTATTGAGCAAAATTGTCTCTCAATATGCATAAAGAATATCAAGCAAACATTTTAATCTTTTTGTGTCAATACTCATAAGTGAAATAATACAGTTTTGGAATTTTTACCTTAGTTTTAATAATTGTGATGCTTTATTAATGTATTTTTATATGACATATAATAATTGTATATATTTATGAGGTACAATGTGATTTTTTGCTCTATGTATACATTGTACATTCAAGCAAGCTAATTAACATATCTTAATAATCATTATTAAAGTTGCTACTGTCAGATTGAAAATGTCCAGCATTAACTTTGAACAAGAAACATATATCTTCAGCATATAATGCAAATATAGTTTTAATTAACAATTATTGAATAAAACTGTCTTCAAAAAATATCGGGGAAGGAAAGAAACATTCATTTATCAAGTATCTGGACTTTTTAGGAATTTTGTATATGCTATTTTATTTAATCTTTATCAAAATCCTGAGACGTAGAGATAATCTTCATTTTACCAAGAAAGCAAGAGAGAAAAAGGGAGGAAGAAAAAGAAAAATCTGAGACTATTAAAGGAATTAAGAGTTATCCTGTCACACCCAGTAGTTGGCAGAGCTAGTAATGCTCAGTAATCTGCCTAGATGTGAATCCAAAACCCATATTATCAACTTTAAGTTTCATTTTAAAAGCAGAGAAAGTCCACTTAGCATGCTGATATATTGCCATGTGTGACTTGCTTTTGATCTACCTCAGCACAGGATGAGAAAGCCTTATCAAGATGAGACTAGTAAATTCAACCACATTAAAGGTTCCAAGTGGACAAATTCCATAAAATCTAGCATGAAAACAGATACCTTACTGAATAAAAACTAATTTTTATTTGCTTCTATTATCATTCTTTAAATCAATTACATGTTATCCATGTAACATGGATAACCCACAGACTATTTTTTTCTTACCCTATTCTGGAGAATGGTAGAGGGAAATTAGATTAATCTGGACTCCACAGATAAAGAGACATACTCATCTACAAACATGTCTACTGTATAGACACCTATAGAGTAGAAACATGATTAGAACCACACAAATTATCTAGTAATCATATTAAAAAATGGTTAAAGAACCAAGGAAGCTAAATTTTAATAAAATATGTTATTTGAAGCAATTGTGAATTGCTTCAAAGAGAAAAAAATACCTAGGAATCCAACTTACAAGGGATGTAAAGGACCTCTTCAAGGAGAACTACAAACCACTGCTCAGTGAAATAAAAGAGGACACAAACAAATGGAAGAACATACCATGCCCATGGATAGGAAGAATCAATATTGTGAAAATGGCCATACTGCCCAAGGTTATTTATAGATTCAATGCCATCCCCATCAAGCTACCAATGAGTTTCTTCACAGAATTGGAAAAAACTGCTTTAAAGTTCATATGGAACCAAAAAAGAGCCCGCATTGCCAAGACAATCCTAAGTCAAAAGAACAAAGCTGGAGGCATCACGCTACCTGACTTCAAACTCTACTACAAGGCTACAGTAACCAAAACAGCATGGTACTGGTACCAAAACAGAGATATAGACCAATGGAACAGAACAGAGCCCTCAGAAATAATACCACACATCTACAGCCATCTGATCTTTGACAAACCTGAGAGAAACAAGAAATGGGGAAAGGATTCCCTATTTAATAAATGGTGCTGGGAAAATTGGCTAGCCATAAGTAGAAAGCTGAAACTGAATCCTTTCCTTACTCCTTATATGAAAATTAATTCAAGATGGATTAGAGACTTAAATGTTAGACCTAATACCATAAAAACCCTACAAGAAAACCTAGGTAGTACCATTCAGGACATAGGCATGGACAAAGACTTCATGTCTAAAACACCAAAAGCAACGGCAGCAAAAGCCAAATTGACAAATGGGATCTCATTAAACTAAAGAGCTTCTGCACAGCAAAAGAAACTACCATCAGAGTGAACAGGCAACCTACAGAATGGGAGAAAATTTTTGCAATCTACTCATCTGACAAAGGGCTAATATCCAGAACCTACAAAGAACTCAAACAAATTTACAAGAAAGAAACAAACAACCCCATCAAAAAGTGGGCAAAGGATATGAACAGACATTTCTCAAAAGAAGACATTCATACATCCAACAGACACATGAAAAAATGCTCATCATCACTGGCCATCAGAGAAATGCAAATCAAAACCACAATGAGATACCATCTCACACCAGTTAGAATGGCAATCATAAAAAAGTCAGGAAACAACAGGTGCTGGAGAGGACGTGGAGAAATAGGAATACTTTTACACTGTTGGTGGGACTGTAAACTAGTTCAACCATTATGGAAAACAGTATGGCGATTCCTCAAGGATCTAGAACTAGATGTACCATATGACCCAGCTATCCCATTACTGGGTATATACCCAAAGGATTATAAATCATGCTGCTATAAAGACACATGCACACGTATGTTTATTGCGGCACTATTCACAATAGCAAAGACTTGGAATCAACCCAAATGTCCATCAGTGGCAGACTGGATTACGAAAAGGTGGCACATATACACCATGGAATACTATGCAGCCATAAAAAAGGATGAGTTTGTGTCCTTTGTAGGGACATGGATGCAGCTGGAAACCATCATTCTTAGCAAACTATCACAAGAACAGAAAACCAAACACCGCATGTTCTCACTCATAGGTGGGAACTGAACAATGAGATCACTTGGACTTGGGAAGGGGAACATCACACACCGGGGCCTATCATGGGGAGGGGGGAGCGGGGAGGGATTGCATTGGGAGTTATACCTGATGTAAATGACGAGTTGATGGGTGCTGACGAGTTGATGGGTGCAGCACAGCAACATGGCACAAGTATACATATGTAACAAACCTGCACATTATGCACATGTACCCTAGAACTTAAAGTATAATAATAAAAAATATGTTATTTAATCAAATATATCTAAAATATTATCATTTCAATTTGTACACAATATTAAAAAGTGTTAGTGAGATATCTTAATTTTTTTTATATACAGTAGTCAAAATTTAGTGTGTATTTTACACTTAGAACACATTTCAATTCTTACACTAAATATCTTCGGAATTATTTGATTTTGATTTATATCTACCTTTAAAACCTCATTTTGATTTAAATTTCATGAAATTTATAGTTAAAAAGTAGATTTACAAACTCAATTTGTTCTGAACATACTTTAAAGTTTTCTAATAATTAGCTGAGTATGAACTTATAATTTAAATTTAATGTACATTAATTATAATTTCAGTTTCTTGGTCATATTAGCCACATTTGAAGAGCTCAGTAGCCACACGTGGCTAGTGGTCATTGAATTGGATAACACAGAGCTTGGGAAGACAAAGTGAGTATCTCCTAGTGATGCTGCAAGCATTAGGGTAAGAAAGGAAATGTATTAGGTTGATGGGCAAATGTAATTGCTGTTTTGCCATTACTTTTAATGCACCAACCTAGTAAAACATGAGTCCCAAGTTTTGGGATTGGACAAGAGCTAGCTGACTGCTCTATTTGCTGAGATAAGAAATAGAATGAGAAAGCATTCCAATTTCTTCTACTTTAGTTAAACTGAATGCTAGCTGAGCTAATTCTTTATTTGTAGATGAATCCTGACTGGCTCTGTCTTGGTTGGTCCTGTACTTTTCAGTAGCAATATCTCTGAATGTGGGTGTGTGAGTGTGTGTGAGGGAGTGTGTGGTGTCTATGTCTAGAGAGCAGGAATTCTCAAGTAAGTTACATTCCACAACCATCCCCCATCACATACATTTCAATCTTGGGGATTTCTACTGCTTTTTAAATTTACAATTATGCCGGGCGCGGTGGCTCAAGCCTGTAATCCCAGCACTTTGGGAGGCCGAGACGGGCGGATCACGAGGTCAGGAGATCGAGACCATCCTGGCTAACACGGTGAAACCCCGTCTCTACTAAAAAATACAAAAAACTAGCCGGGCGAGGTGGCGGGCGCCTGTAGTCCCAGCTACTCCGGAGGCTGAGGCAGGAGAATGGCGGGAACCCGGGAGGCGGAGCTTGCAGTGAGCTGAGATCCGGCCACAGCACTCCAGCCTGGGCGACAGAGCAAGACTCCGTCTCAAAAAAAAAAAAAAAAAAAAAAAAAAATTTACAATTATATATTTTACTAATGTAGTCATAAGTATACAATAAAAACTAAAGTCATTAATTTTTATTCTTCTTTAAAGGCTTCAAAGGAAGGGTATATACAGCAGTCTTTTACATCATGTTTATGTACTTTATAAAAATTTACAACTTAAAGTTTTAAAATGAAAAAGTTGGATTTTGAAAATTATCAACTGTATGCTTAATTTTTTTCTAGATTAGGTAAATTATCAATCCTATGGTTTACTACCATTGAAAAAAATAAATTGATGATTGATAAAAATGTTGTACATGAAAAGTGATAGGTTAGAAGAATGCTATTAAATGTAAGGTTAATTATGGAAATTATGTTATACTTATTACTTATGGTATCTTCCTGAGTACTTTAGACATGTTAATTCATTTAATCCTTAAAACAACCTATGATATAAGTTCTTTCATCATCATCATCTCTGCTTTAAAGAAGTGGAAACAAGGTAAGTAACAAAGTCAGGTTGATACAAATGACTAGACCCAGAGACAGATTGTCATGTTGAACTTTTTATCAGTGAATTTTGTGAAAAGAAAGAAGGCTTCTTTATCAAACTTTCAGAGCCCCAAACTGAGGGTGACAGCCAAAATATAATGGAACAAAATTAACATTCAAAATGGCCTTGTTAGGTCCAAAATTTTGCTTCATTAAAAAGATCAACATTCTATTCCTGCTTGGAGATTAAAAATGACAGCAACAACAACAACAAAAGAATGCACAAAACAGAGTAAAAAATACAGTCTTGATACCAGTTGACTTGAAAAAGAAATTGGAGTGCTTAGTTGACCACAGGTTTCAGCAATCAAACCAAAGATGGTATCATATAACGACGGTCACCACCAAGTACTTCTTCCAACATGCCAGCTACATATTTCTATATTGAATTAATATCAAAATATTGTTCACATATTTAGTGCTAGTCAGACCTCAGCTAGAATATTGGATCCAGTTTTAACATCATGGTTTCAGACAAAATAGAGAGAATTGAAAGTTTAAAAAAATTGAATTTTTTTTTTAAATATTGTCTGAGTATTATGCCATAAAAGAATGATAGAAAAACTACAGAAGGGAAGATTTAATTGAAGATATAATAGAATTCTTTAATACTGGGAGGTGGGGTGGGTGCATCGTGTGAAAGAAAGTATAGGCTTATTCTCTCTAAAGTTCCAAAGGGAAATTATAAGATAAATGGGTAAGACATGGAGATGTGCAGGAAGACAGATGAACTAAATTCAAGTAACGTAGATGCTTATGTTGTGAAGAAAGGAGGTCACATCCCTGGAAGTAAGAAGTCAGTGAATAAATGAATGTCAGCACTATTTTTGTAGTGCTCTCTGAGTTGAAGAATTTATATTAAATGATCACTGAGGACTATTCAGATTCAATTAATCTATTTTCACATTACATCTCTATTTTCTTCTGTAGCTAAAATTTTATTAAATGTTATTCTATCTTAATGAGACTAAATGTTTGCTAATTTAGTAAACATCAAGTATAAATATATTAGAGACAAATTGAGTAAAATAATAACTGTCCAAATAAACTTTTGTCTACAATTAAATTCTTGCAATAATCTCCAAATTTATTTTCTAAATCATAACACACTGAAACCTTTTAAGATAAAAATTTAATAAATTGGCATAAAGAAAAGTTAATTAATGGGATTTGAGTATCCCTTTGGACCCGTGAGGAGTTTGTCACTAAACCAGAAGATCTACTTCATTAAACAGTTGACTATGCTTATCTAAATTTTGTGTTTGACTAGGACTAAACACTCCACAATACACCTTTACAAATACGTATTGTACTGTAAGCATCTATAGTTCTCTATGGCTTAGGATAATTTTAGCTTCAAACAGAGGATTCAGGCGGCCACGTTTTGAATAAATTCCTTGGCACTTTATCTTTTTGAAGTTCTTGTTTAATTTTTGTTATGGAAGATTTTGCTGGATTGAAACTGTCCATTTGATCTTTGCTAAAGAGACTAAAGGCTCTGGAAACAAATGCCAGCTAGCTAATTATTTTAAACACAAATGTTCAGTGGAGTCTACATCTTAGACCTGACAGGAAACACATGATTTTTTAACAATTACTCAGAGATGAAAAAACAAAAATACACAGAGCTTTTCTCAGAATGCAGAAAAATGACTGGTGAATAATTCATTTCAAATTCAGCTTAGTTTCTGCAGTTTCTCTTCTATATCTTAATTGAGACAGGAAGAATAGTACTTTTTTCCTGAGACCAACAAACAGCCTTAAGTATCCCAGAAAGTCCAAACCGGATATTAATAATGGCCTAAAAACCCCCAAAAATACAACCGAGGTAAATAATGCCACATGGTGACATTACTAAATTTAAGTAAAAATATATGTGTTCGGTGGCTCTGAGAAGCATTTAGAGTGATTGAATTTTATCTTGTTTATCAAATTCATACCATGCTGAATGGTTTGGTGATATTTATAACACATAGAATTATATCCGTGGATGAAGAACCTGTAGCCTAGGAATTTTAATATTTATTGAGTTACTACAATGTTTTTTGATTTGCTTAGTTTTTAATTCTATATCTCTAAGTTGTGGTGTGAAGTGTAATTCAGGACGACCTGTGATAAATGACAGATTACACACGGTTATCATAGCACATGACTGGGAAAGTGTTTCATTCCCTCTTTTTTCTCTCTTTTCCCTTCACCTTCTCATCCTCTTTTCACTTATTTTATTCTCCCCCTCCTCCTCTTTCTCCTCTATTTTCAGTTAAAAAAGAAGCATGCTGTAAAATGTTTTAATTCCAAACTATTTTCATTTTATATAATTTTTTTGCTTATGTCATAAAATATTCTTATGAAGATGTATTGTTAAATGCAGACCAAATACTAAAAGCAAAGCAAACAGGAAACTTTGTATTTATTTGTGATTCTAGATCATTAAAGATTATGTGTTTCTGTATATAATTTAAATATTTTATTATGAAAAACTATATCTAAAACTATAAATTTGAAGACTATTTTAAATTATTTCCAATTTCAGTTTCCTTAATTTTAAAGCTTAACCTGGTTTGGAAAAATTATAACCATTTTAAAGATTTTCTGATAAATTCTTGTTCTATGGCTCACTCTGTATTTACTTTGTTCACATTTATGTCTGTGCATGCAGCATACGTCTGTGAATGTGTTGAAGGAATACTTAGTAATACAAGCTTGTGTCCCATAGTTGGAGTTCTAAGCTTACTTGATCATAGTGTGATAATTTTTTAAACTCCCCAATGCATTTCCTAAAGATGTGCATTGGCAAAAATGGATGACCTCTAGTTAGAGATGACCACATGGCATTGTTTCACTCTGCTATGACAAAATAAGATTAAAAATTAAAGAACAGACAAAGGAGACAGAAATGAGCCACATTCATTTTAAAGACTTTTTACTCAGGACTTATCCAACTGGGATCTTTCTCAGTTTTCCTTTCGGACTGTTCCATGGCAGGAAGAGGGGGAAAAAAGTTCTGTCACAGCAAAGTTTATGTATGAGGACAGTCTATTCTGCCAAAAAGGTCACAGATCAATGCAACGTCAATTCCCATATTAATTACATATGCAGTCATTCTTTTTAAAGAACATTCCAGTGACCAGTGGAGAAGAATGAGGAGGAGGAGAAGAAACTCAGAGCACATGTAGGAAGATTTTTTACTAATGACTTGATACTAAAATTTTCTCAGCCAGGATTCTTTTCAAGCCTACTTATAACTCCCCAGGTTTTCCTTCCACTCTATTCAGTAAAGTACTCAAGGAGTAGCAGGAGGTCGCTTTACTACTAGAGGGAATACTGGGATGCTAGCCATGAATGTATCTACTTCCATCAGTCCAGAAGAGCAGCATATCTTTCCTGAGGCTAATCATCCCATTGAAACTAATCTTTTAATCAGGAGATTGACTGACAGGTGGAAATCTTTAGAATGAAAGAATCTCAACAGTTCATGTGGAGGGTGAGGAAAGTTAAGTAAATAAAAGGGGAAAAAAGGTTTAAATCCTGACACATATGGGTTTCCAAGTAAGGGCTTTACATTTTCCAATGAAAAATATTACCAGCATCTTCTTTCTAGCCAGTTAATACATAGGTTTAAAAAAAGGCAATGAAATCTCTCTGTAGCTTTCACATGTCATTTGTATAGATAGCTATACATCTAGAAAATAGTCCTTTGTGTAAGAACATGTGCAATAATGCAGAAGAAATTATTATGGGGTTCAAATTAAGAAAAATCATATCCCTTTCCTGACTTCTATCCCAATAATCTCTCAACTTGATTTTATAACACCACGCATTACAATTTTCTCAAAAGACATTGTGAAATTCTAAAATATATACAAAATTATATTTAATTTGTTTGATTTTGAAAATGAAAACAATGTATGACATCTAGAGCATTTAGGAGGTAGTAGTTATGGGAAAGGGATGGTAGACTATCCAATTGTGTGTCACATCTGAACCTAAGACCAGTAGTTCCTGCTCCAGGAAGGGCAAATGACAAGAGGCCTCAGCGGTTCTTCAAGCTACTCTTATCTTAAAAATGGGAGAAAACCGTGTCTTTGCCACCCAAAGGAATGCATTTAACAATGCAATTATTCTTTTTAAAGTGTAAAATAAATATTTAACACAAACACAGAGTAAAACAGTGATGTTTGCTTATAATCACTGCAGGTCACTTTTGGCTTTCCTAAAAGACAAGAAATATACAGGGCTACATCATGGGTGCATAAGGGACATTGCAATAGATCTTTGTGGATGGCATCACAACGAAGTTTAAATTGAACAACAGAATGTTCTGCAGTCTCCTTATTTTTTTGAGGTAAAGATACTTGTAGGAAGAGCCCTTCATGATGTCAGAGAAAGTGGTTGTTTAGGTGGAAGATTTGAAAGACATCTACCAGCTAAACCAAAAATATTTATGCCCGCAGCTTATGGTGTTACCAGAAAATTTCTCACCACTCCTTTGGAAGTTTATCTCTAAAGTACTTGATAAAATGCAAACACGTTACCTTATAGCTGTTACATATCAATTCATCATCATTCTTTTTTAATATTAGCAAGATTGTATTTGCTATGCAAGACAATTTAGGCTGAGAATGAGAAAACAGGGGTTTAAGAACAATAACAAAAAAAAAAAGCTGGAAGGAACAAGACGCTCTGTAGTATAGCCCTGGGGAACCATAAGTGCTGAGATCAAGAAGGATGAGAGGGGCAAGAGCAAATGAAGCCAGTGAGAAATAAGTGATAGAAGTTAGGTCACCGCAGATATTTTGCTATATCTGGCTCTACATTCCTAAATTTCAGGATGACTTGTTCTTCTTTATAACTTCCAAAGCACTTTGTATTTCACCATTCATATGGCAGTCATTTTATACTGCCTTGTTTTGGCACTGGTTGTGTGTCTGTCCCTTGCTTATTTTTAATTGCCCAGGCTCTGTGTGTCCTGAAAACTCCCAGTATTCCCATAATGCCTAACTGGAGGGCTTGTCCATAAGTCCTGGACTAATACTTATTAAATGAACAAATAAAAACAATACAGTGAGGATGGTCACACTAAGATTACAGGAAATGTGGAATCAGATTGTCATTTTCACATAGTCCAAGATTTAAAATTGGTGAACAAATTGCTTACCTGCCTAGTTAGCATAATACATTCTATGCACTCATGGGCTATTATTACTTTGATCATTGATAGGTCCTGTTTGTTTTGGTTTGTTTTACATCTGTCTCCCTCACTGAACTTAGTATTATGGAATGGATGAGACCAAAATGTAATTATCTTTTTAATATCTTTTACATCATCTTTAATATTTTTCTCCCATTTCTCTAAATTCTAGCAGTTATCCCCAACCACCTCAATGTCTCTGACCACGTCTGGCATATGCCAAAGAAGCATGCCTGCTTGAAATATGAAAGAAAAGAGAAATAAAAGAAAGAAGAAGTAAAGGAGGAATAAAGCAGAAAAAGAGGGAGGGAAGGAGGCAGGCAATAGAAATATATTTATACAATAACGTTATTTTCCTCCAAGGGAAACTATGACTAAATGATATGCACAAGCGAACAACATTTCATTCTGGTTCACTAAAAGCGAACCATTTAGTGAGAAGGGGCTGCACACTCGGGTCCTTGTGCTGACCGGAGCAGACTGAGGTCAGGAATCAGCCCTTAAAAGGGAAACTTACAGGGTGATGCCAGCAGCTTTATGTCTGTTTCATCACATCAGCACTCTTCCAGAATGCAATTCTTTACATGATCGTATCATGCCAATTAATTTTCTTATTTTGCAGGTTGAACAAGCTTAAAGGTAATATGCCCCTTTTCTGGGGTGTTTTACAAAAGGTTTTTGAGATATTAGAGCTACATTTCATGAGATTCTTAATTTAATGCTATCCTCAAATTCTGCTTTTAGGTACAGAAGCTCAACAAGTACATCTAGTCTTTTGGAGATATTGTTGAGAAAGGGTTTATTTTATCAAGGTCGAAGATTTCATGGGTCATTAACATGACTATGCAGCTACTACACAAAAACTGCCCAGGCAGCAACTTTTCTAAACAGGTCTCTGAAATGGCTCCATTATCCCTTGGTCTTTTATGGCAGTGCTTTAATACATGGATTGGATGCCTATGTTTTGACTGCAGAGGACATCAAGCTTCTATGCACAGGCTTAGTTTGTCAAGTTTGTTTGTTTGTTTGTTTTCTCAGCTGACAAAAGCATACAATGCTATATGTATTGGGTAAAATCTTTGTCTTATTCTTCCATTCCCCAGTACACAGAGCCTACACACAAGAGACATTTTTAACAAATTTTGAATGAGTGTACTTGCAATTCTGAGTAAACCAAAGCCTGTAAGCGTTTCTTCCCCCAGCAATCTGATATAACTACAAGGATAGACTTCCTAGTTACATTTGGGAAAGGCTCATTAAAGAAGAAACTGATAATTCAGATGTCAACACCAGTAGTTTCTCATTATGAGATCTGTAAGAGGGGATTCAGAGAGCCAAAATAATTTTAGCATTATGAGGTAAACTGACCATTCCTAATTTTTGTAAAAACTGTGTTATAGTTCTTTGGAGACTTCTGTAAGCCCTTCAGAGCCATTAAATGATTGAGAGCCACATATAAATAAGGGTGGGGAGAAATGTAGGACACATTTTTCAACATGATTTTGGCTCCAGGTGGATTTGAAGAAGCATGGTTTTATCATTCGTAAAACTTCCATTGCTTGGTCCCTACATCCTAGGAAAACCAAGATAAATGAAATTATTACTGTAAAACAAGTTTTAAAAACCCAAATTGTCTATGTTTCTAAAAAGAAAAGTTTAACTTTAGTATACTTTTTCAAATGTGCTTTGGAAATTCTACAAGATTTATGCAAGTGCAAAAAGAATGCTTCCACCTTGGCAGCAAGGATTCATGTGATGATTCAGCAGGGTTTTTGGCTCTGTAAAGCCAACACTTTCTAGCCTGCAGCAATAGTCATGATTATAATGCATAAGAAAGAAGAAAAATAAACACAGTATACTATAAAGGATTTAGAAGACTTTCTGTAATTCCCTGAGAAGTTTCCTGGAATTAGATAGGGTAGAATTCTGTTATAGCAAATGGGATACTAAGAAACTCTTATAAACTTTCAGGTTTTAGTAAATAGTAGAGTGAAGTTATTTTGCTGTTTTCAGTATGTAAAACTATGATCCTTTCCTTCTTCTCAACTAGTTATCCAACAAATAAAATACAATTTTATTAAAACTATGATTAGGTCGGGCACTGTGGCTCACACCTGTAATCCCAGCACGTTGGGAGACGTAGATGGGCAGATCATTTGAAGTCAGGAGTTCGAGACCAGTTTGGCCAACATGGTGAAACCCTGTCTCTACTAAAAATACAAAAATTAGCTGGGCATGATGGTGTGTACCTATAGTCCCAGCTACTCAGGAGGCTGAGGCATGAGAATCACTTGAACCCGGGAGGCAGAGGTTGCGGTGAGCTGAGATCATGCCACTGCACTCGAGCCTGAGATACAGAGTGAGGCTCTGTCTCAAAAAATATATATATGATTAAAGAAGAGGGCAATCTGATTTTGTATTTAGACTCAAAGGACAATGGTTGTCACAAAAGGAACATGCCCTAAAGTTTCATATGGCCTCTTTTGAACAACAAAACTACTGGAAAGAAATGTGGAACAAATTTGAAAGAAATGGTCCTTTCTATACAAAAGTGCCCCAAGTCAGTGATCATTCAGCTCTCTTAAGAATGATTCCAGATGTCTCCTTAGTAACAAAGTTGGTAAAGTCTATAAAGTGCTTCTGATGTATCACTAAGAGTAAGTCAAAAGTCTTGGAGAATTCTCAAAATACATTTTGACATAAAATAGATTATTGGTTTGGGTAAGACTGTGGGATGTGTGTTATTGCCTCTGACGGTATTTACAAGAAAGCAATTTCTTATAGTCTTCCATGAAAGTCATTCACTCTCAATCTACAGAAACCAACATTCAGACATGTAATTCAAAACCTCAAAACAATGTCATAACATGTACATGCATATATACACACAACTCCAAAGAGATGTACAGAAGGAAAAAAAGAAGACACATGGCACAAGCAAAACACTCCCTAGGGTCTGTATGAGCAAAAGTATTAATACTTGTCAGTTAAAAGTATTACAAGAAAACTTGAGAGAAACTAACAAAATTATTCATTCTGTTGAGGGAGTTCAGTAGAGTGGTAAGATTTTTAAAAAATCATTTTTATTCTAGCAATATCTAGATAAAAATGTAATTGAAGATTATCTTATACAAAATAAGCAACAAAAATATAAAACACTTAAGACTACTCTTAATCAAACCTAAAATACATACATTGAAATATTAGGCTTTGTTGATAAGCTTTAAAAATAATTTTTATAATTATGAACACGAAGACTAGTTAACATAAAGATCTCAGTTCTTCCCAAGGTAATTTATTGGCCTCTTGAATGTCAATCCAAATTCAGGAAAGAGAGGGAAAATTTTAAACAGCTAAAAATTTTCTGAGAAAAATAAAGCACAGACAATCCCTGATTTACAATGTTTCAATGTAAGATTTTTCAGCTTTATGATGCAAAACTTACACAATTCCAACGTAGTAGTCAATAAATTATATGAGATATTTACTACTTCATTAAAAAAAATGGCTTTGAGTTAGATGATTTTGCCCAACTGTGGGTTAATGCAAGTATACTGAGTACATTTAAGGTAGCCTAGGGTTACCTATGATGCTTTGTAAATTAGGTGTATCGAATGCATCTTCAAAGTACAATATTTTCAACTTATGAGAACATATACTATCAGAACATAAGACTATCGTAAGTTAAGAAGCAAATGTAATAGTAAGAAAATGTATCAAAAACTTTCTAGATATAAAAATATAATTAAATAAAGTAAAAGGAATAGGTGACATCAGCAACATAGAAGGGTTAGAAGTTCCAGATTTTTCCTCTATCCATGGATTCACCAAATAAACATCTTTTCATAGACCAACGTCCTTTGAGAGAAAGGAAGGGATGAATTGAGAGAGTGGTATTCACTGGGCAACTAAGAAAACATCCACTTCAAAAAGGTAGGAAAAGCTGGTCACAGACCCTACCCTGGGCACTGCATCATAAAATTGAAAAAGGAATCCATAACACCCAGGTTCTCCCTGTGGAAAGAAGGGTTTGAACTTCACATCTAGCACCCTCACTCTAAAGTTCCACAGAATTCACCAATTCTAAGAGCAGAGGGGACAAGACACACATTAGTCTGTCTAGACCACAGGAAAAAAGTGGCAGTTTTATACAGCTCACAAGTACTTCCGTGGACTTAATTCCTCAGGAGCAGTACAGAAAAGCTTAAAATAATATAGCCTCCTTTTTCTCCTTGAAGGAATTTAAAACACACTCCTCCAGTGACTACTCAATGACCTGGGTTCTAACTAAGTTACACTGGGGAGTTAACAGGCAGACAAGTATTAACCCACCACCAGCCTGAGAAGCACATTGGAGCTCACTCCAGTGATAACTCTCATTCTATTAATCATTCCTGGAGACAGTTTGTCCATACATTAAGCACTCTAGGTTTTACAACTTTCATCTGAGGAACTGCATCTTAAACCTCCTCTCTCTGGGAATCATAGAAGAAAGAAGCGATTTTAAATGGGTGTACAAACCATTCCAGGGGCTACATCTCCATGGAGCAATGCAAACTGGCTTAAGGACACACAGCTCTCATTTTTTATTTGGAAGGGGATTATGGTGTACACTCCAGTGGCTTCTAATGAACTTACATTGGGGAGCCAACAAGGCAAACAAATAATAGCCCTCTGGCAGTTGAAGCCAAATGTTACCACTTCACAAGTCTTTCCTTCAGCTTATCTTAGTAATAAATTATGGTCTACTCATTCTTTCTGGGAAGAGTTTGACCACATACTGAATGCCACAACTTCTATAGTTCCCACCCAACAAATTGTCTCCTTAATGTCATAGCTCTGGGAGTAAATAGAGCTTTGTATTCCTGAGTGGCCTTATGCCACAGGAAATAAAAAGGTGCCTATAAAATAGACCCCTTTCCAGCAGCTATGATTCCGAAATCAGAGGGTGCAGCACTCTAAGTACAGGCATTTGCTACCAATCTCCTCCTTGTCTTAGTGCAGAGTGAGGGGGAGATAAAAGCCCACATTAGCTTAATCATAAAGATAGAGGAATTGGAACACACATCTAACCCAAACCTTTTCAGTTATGTCTATGGAGTCTGACTTCTGTCAGTTTCAGGGTGCAGACAGGCCATGACACATCCTAAACTCCAGGGGCCACCAAAAACAGAGACAAAAACTCCAGGGGCCACCAAAAACAGAGACACCAAAACAAACACAGATATTTGAGAGGCACCATAAAATCAGGGAAGCCAGATGAATTGGTCAACTTCTCCATGAAGTCAGTCTGATAAGACTGGGAGAGGTATTTGTCTTATATGATGCACAGAAACCAATACAAAGAATCAAGAAAAATAAAGAAACACGGATATATTCCACACACAAAACAAAAACAAAGAAACAAGATACATCTCCAGAAATCAACCTGGGTGAAGCGAAGGTAGGTGATTTACCTGACAGGAAATTTCAAATAGTCATAAAGATGCTTACAAGGTAAGAAGAGCAATGCAAAAACAAACTGAAAATGTTTCCAAAGAGATAGAAAGTACAGAAACATACCAGAAAGATATTATAGAGCTGTAGAATACTCTTACTGAACTAAGCAATACAAGAGAAGGGTTTGACAGCAGACCAGATTGAGCAGAAGTGAGCTTGAAGACAGGTTAGTGGAAATTACACAATGTGAAGAGCAAAGAAAAAAAGAAAGATAAAAAGTGAGGATGGTTTCAGAGATTTATGGAAACCATCAGGCATAACAGGATATGTACTATTGGTGTACTAGAAAAAGAAGAGAAAGACAGAAAATATATTCAAAAAAATTATGATGGAAAATTTCCCAAGCCTGGAAAAGAAACAAAAATCTAAATACTGTAAGCATAAAGGATGCCAAATAAGATGATTCCACAGATATACACACTGATACATTATAAATTGCCAAAAGTTATTAAAGATGAGTTTTGAAAACAATAAGAAAAATTGTTACCTATATGTTATATATGTGTATTGCTACATATAAGGGAACCTCTATAAGATTATCAACAGATTTTTCAGCAGAAATCTTGCATACCCCAAATGAGTGGGATGATACAAAGAAATCCTGAAAGAAAAAAATCAATTGCCAAACAAGAATCCTATATTCAGCAACATTTGAAAATAAACAGGTAATACAGACTTTCTCAGACAAACAAAAGTTGAGAGAGTGTATCGCCTACAGAACTTCCTTACAAGAAACACTGGTATTTGATAGTACAACAAGGGTACTATGGTCAATAATAATTTAATTGTCTATTTAAAAATAGCTAAACAATGATAAATGGATTGTTTGCAACACAAAGGATAAATGCTTGAGGGGATGGATGCCCTAATTTCCAAAAAGTAGAACTACTATTTGTGCCAGCAATCTCATTACTGGTTATATTTCCATAGGAATTTAATTTAGCATGTCACAGAGATGTCTGCACTCTCATTCTCATTGCAATATTATTTACAACAGCCAAAATATGGAATTAACCTAAGTTCCTATCAACAGATGGATTTTTTTAATTTTTAAATATGGTTTATAGACACAATGAAATACTATTCAGCATTAAGAAAACCAGGAAATTCTGTCATTTACAACATGGATGGACCTGGAGAAGAGTATGTTAAGTGAAAAAAGCCAAGTCAAAGAGATAAATAATACATGATCTCACTTCTAAAAAGAATTTAAAAGTCAAACTTATAGAAATAAAGAGCATAATGGATGTTACCAGAGGCTGGAGAAAGGAGGATGTGTGGGGGGACCAAGCAAGGGGACACATTGGTGAACAAGTACAAGGTTTCAATTAGATGGGAGGAATAACTTCTAGTGTTCTATTGCATAACACGGTGACTATGGTTAATAATAATGTATTGCTAAAATACCCTATTTTAGCTATCAATATAGCCAAAAGAGAGGATTTTAAATGTTATCATCAGAAAGAAGTGATAAATATTTGAGATGATTGATATGCTAATTAGCCTGATTTGATCATTCCACAGGGTATACATGTATAGACACACCAAATTATGACTCACAAATATATATATAACTATTGTTTGTCAATTAAAAATAAAAGTTTTAAAAAAGTAAAACACAAAAACTTTAGGAAAAAAGTAACTATTACAAAAACATAACCAATATAAAAAACAAATTTCAGTAGAAGACATTAAACAAATTAAAAAAAAGAAATTTAAGGCATCAAAAAATATTTAACATCATTGATAGCAATCTCTGGTAGTCATGTAAACTTATATAACTCCCAGTGTAAAATTATGGTGATGTATACAAAAAGCCTTAAAAAACACTCTCTCCTGTTAATGAGTAATTCATTTCTCAGGATGTATTTTATAGAAATAGAGATGTGGGTAGAAACATATATGTATAATGAGATCTTGTCTTTTATTTAAAATTGATGATGAAACCTAGGCAAAATTTTTATAAGTTTCACATCCCCAAAATAGCAGAATGTCTAAAAACTCCATAAAATTGTATACAATTGCATACAATTGTTAAAATATTTATTCAGAGAATTGTAATATCAAAAATATTCATTAAAAAAGATAAGAAATGCAGAGCATAAAATCACTTACATAATATGGTTTTCAATATTAAAAAACTATACATGCAGTGTGTATTGCTGTCTCTCTAAAGGTATACATATATATTTAGATAGTATGTATCCACGCATGGATCATGTTATATACTATACAGTACAGTAATATATTGTATACTATATTTATATATTATTTATACATAAACAGTATATATATATATGTTTAGATATGTTTGTGTATCAGCTTTATAAGTTATCAAAATATATACTTGCATATGTATCTGTTATTATTATAGTGTCTTTTAAAAATTCTTACCTGGAAGTCTTAACTCTCAATATAACTGTATTTCAAGTTAGGACTTTTAAGGAGGTAATTAAGGTTAAATAAGGTTATAAGGATAGAGTCTTAATCCACTAGGGCTGGTGTCCTTGTAAAAAGAGGCAGAGACACCAGAGAGCTGTTTCTCTGCACATGGCCACATGAGGACAGAGAGAAGGTGGCCATTTTGCAGGGGAGAAAGAGGATCTTACCAGAAACCAGTCTTGGTAACATTTTGATCTTGGACTAAGAGCCTGTAGAACTGTGAAAAAAATAATTTTCTGTTGTTTTAGCCACCCAATCTGTGGTGTTCTTTCATGGAAGCCTGAGAAGACTAATACATCTGTGTATAAGGATTTTTCTGAATTGCTTTTAACAGTGAAGAACAGGAAACAAATTAAATGTTCATCAGTATAAAAATCTTATACATTCTTACATATTCATTCATAGAGTGGAATATACACAGATGTTCAATATAATGAGGTATTGTTTTATGTACCATTATGACAATGTCCAAAAGATGAGAAATCAACTCAGAACAAGTTATCTTATTTGTGTTTTCTAAATGAAATGCTATATTTTAAAATATATAGTATTCCTTCTTATGAAATAAGAAACAAACACGTGAAAATATACCCACCCCTTAATAGCATTGATTAAATCTGGGGATGTGAGACAGAGTAAGGGATTTATTCATTATAATGAGATGGTAAGCAGTGAATGAAGAATGTCACATTTTATTAAATATATTTATTTATTTGAATTTTTAAAACACCCACATAATATTTTGTAACTTTAAAATAATCTAACTCAGGACTTTCAGATTATGAGACTGATGCATGCTTAACTGTGCTTAGGAGTACTGGAAGTCTTGTCTGAGGAATGAGGCAAGAGAAAGAAATAAAAGGCATCCAGATAAGAAAACAAGAAGTCAAACTACCTCTATTCACTGATGATATGATTCTATACTTAGAGAACCCTTAAGACTTTGCCAAAAAGCTACAAGAACTGATCAATGATTTTAGCAAGACTTCAAAATACAAAATCAACATATGAAAATCAGTAGCAGTTCTACACATCAATAACATCCAGGCTGAGTCAAATTGAGAACACAGACCTGTGTACAATCACTACAAAGAAAATAAAATACCTAGGAACACACCCAACCAAGAAGGTGAAAGTTCTCTACAAATAGAACTGTAAAACACTGCTGAAAGAAATCAGAGAAAACACAAATAAATAGAAAAACATTCCATGCTCATAGATTAGAATGCTAAAATGGCCATACTATAGAAAGCAATTTATAGATTCTGTGCTATTCCTATCAAACCACCAACCTCATTGTTTGCAATTCTAAAATTCATTTGCAACCAAAAAAGAGCCTGAATAGCCAAAGAACAAAGCAAAAGAACAAAGCTGGAGGCATCACACTACCCAACTTCAAACTATAGAATAGGGCTACAGTAACCAAAACAGCATGACACTCGTACAAAAACAGACATGTAGATCAATAGAACAGAACAGAAAACTCAGAAATAAAGCCACACATTTACAACCAACTGATCTTCAACAAGGCAAACAAAAACAAGTAATTAGGAAAATGGTGTTGGGATAACTGGCTAGCCATATGCAAAAGAAAGAAACTGGACCCTTATCTTTCATTATATATAAAAATTAAATCAAGATGAATTAACTTAAATGCAAGACCTCAAACTATAAAAATCCTAGAAGACAATCTACAAAATACCAGTCTCAACGTTGGCCTTGGCAAAGAATTGTTGGCTAAGTACCCAAAGTAATTGCGACAAAAACATAAATTGACAAGTGGGACATAATTAAGATGAAGAGCTTCTGCACAGCAAAAGAAACTATGAACAGAGTAAACAGACAACCTACTGTTTAGGAGAAACTATTCACAAACTATGCATCTGACAAAGGTCTAATATCCAGAATCAATAAAGAACTTAAATCAACAAACAGTAAATAAATAACCCCATTAAAAATTGTCAAATGACATAATAAACACTTCTTAAAAGAAGATACACAAGTGGCCAATAAACACATTAAAAAATACACACCGTCACTAATCATCAGATAAATGCAAATTACAGTCACAATGAGATGCCACAACGGTTATTACTGAAAAGACCAAAAGGAAAAAAAAAAAAAAAAAAGATGCTGGCGAGGCTGAAAGGGAACACTTATACACTGCTGGTGGGAATGTAAATTAATTCAGCCACTACGGAAAGAAGTCTGGAGGTATCTGAAAAAAAAAACTTAACAGAGATATCCACCTAAGGAAAAATAGAACATTTTACCAAAAAGACATATGCACTCACACGTACATTGGAGCACTATTCACAATAGCAAGGACATGGAATAAACCTAGATGCCCATTAATGGTAGAATGCATAAAGAAAATGTGGTACATATACATCATTGAATACTATGCAGTCTTTTAAAAGAATGAAAACATGTCCTTTGCATCAATATGGAGGCAGGTGGAGGCCATAGCCCTAAGCGAATTAACGCAGGAACAGAAAACCAAATATCACATGTTCTCATTTGTAAGTGGGAGCTAAACATTGAGCGCATGGGCAGAAACGTGGGAAGAGCAGTCACTGTGGACTACTAGAGGGGGAAGGGAGGGTGGTATGGTTTGTCACACTACCTATTGGGTACTGTGCTCACTACATGGGTGCAACATACCCAGGTAACAAAGCGCTCATGTATTCCCCCAGTATCTAAAATAAAAGTTGAAAAGTAAAAATATATAAACAATAAAAATAGATAAATGAAATAAAATAATTGCAGAATGTAATTTTTTTTTTAAATACCACAAGCAGAGAGTAATGTTTTTAGGTCATTAAATTAAATGTACTGTTTAAATTTCTTCATTATGTTTTGTATATATATTAATATACTTCTCATTTTAATATTTTTTAAGATATGACATACTTTAATGTAATGCACATAAGTCAACACCTTGATAAATGTTTTACACATTAAACACAGCTGTGTAATAAACACCAAAATCAATAAAGACATTACTAGCAGCCCCCCACACCCATTTCTTTTGCATTCTCTTTCAGTCTATTTTTGTTTCCTCAAAGATAACCACTACTATGACTGCTGAGAGCATAGATTAATTTTGCTTTCTTTGTATTTTGTTGGAGGCGGAATCTTAAAATATCTACTTTTTTGTTTGACTTCTTTTAGTCAACATTATGATTGTGAGATTCATCTGTATTATTGCATAAAAATCATATTTTATAATAGAATATTTACCTGTATTTAAGTAGAGCATTAGATTGATTAAATTCTGAAATAAAAGTTTAATAACAAAATTAATTGTTTTCCTGCAGATATGGAGAGCAAAGGAATTGGCCTTTTGTTTACCAAAAAATAGAACAACATTTTACTTTTGCCAATTGCCATGATCTGAATGTGTCTCACAAAATTTGTATATTGAAACTTAATCATCAATGTGATAACATTAAGAGTTGTTGCCTTTAGGAGGTGATGAGGCTTTGTCCTCTTAAATAGGATTAAAGCCCTATAGTAAAGCTTCACATTGCATTTGCCCCTTTTTCCCTTCTATCTTCTTCCAGTGAGGATGCAGAATTCAAGGCACCATCTTGGAAGCAGAGACCAGGCCCTCATCAGACACTCAGCTGCTGGCTGCTTGATCTTGGACTTCCCAGCCTCCATGACTGCAAGCAATAAATTTATATTCTTTATAAACGACTCAGTCTCAGGCATTTTGTTAGAGCAATAGGAATGAACTAAAAGATGAGCTCTGGTAATAATTCTTGTGCTTTTCAACTATCAAATGCCTTGATGCTACAAAGAATGGTGCTGACAATTTATTCTCACACAAATATAACATTTAAAAGCATCTTGGATAGATCTATCTATTTTTGGCATTGCCTCTGTGAACTACAAGATGCCAGTTTTTCTTGATCTAGAATGGTATACAGCAAAAAGTGATTGGTGTCTGCAAGCCAAAGATGAACTTGATCAGTATAAACATTTCCAAGTTAATTATATTGTAAGTCAGATATTGTTTCAAATCCAGGATGTAGAAAAAATAATCTGAGAAATTTGTTTAAAATAACTTTATGTTTGTCAAAGACATTATCAAGAACTGGCTGTAAAGGTTCATATCCTGCCCAAGAAATAGACAAACAAACCAAGTCTGTCCAGCACAGGAAATTCATGGAGAAGGTCAATTCTACGGCTGGCCAATGATGAATGAAGTTCTGAAGTGTCAGAGGTATACAAATTTACCCCACACCTGCATTGCAGAATAACTTATGGAAATGTATCCCTGCTGTTTATTTGTTATTGCAAAAGACACCAAAGAGTAAGTGCAATTATCATCATCCTATATCTCCCTGGACAAACCAACTTTAATGTTCTGGAAATCAGACTTTCTTTTTTGTCTAAAGCCTAGGGTCTGAATGGTGAGAGAGATGGGCAGGTGGATCTCTTGAGCCCAGGAGTTCGAGACCAGCCTGGGTAACATGGTGAGACCCTGTCTCTACAGAAAAAAAAAAAAAAAAAAAAAAAAAATTAGCTGCATGGGGTGATTGGTTCCTGTAGTTCCAGCTACTCAGTGGGCTGAGATGGGAGTATTGTGGAGCCTGGAAGGTCAAGGCTGCAGAGAGCCATGATCACACCACTGCTCTCCAGACCAAGTGACAAAGTGAAATATTTGAAGAGACAGTCTATGTGTTTTCATCACTTTAACCTGAGACCATGTACAATGAGGATTCAGTGTCACTTATTTGGTGAAATGATCTCTTGTATTGTCTATCAGTTGAATTTACACTCTTATAGTAGGTCTTATAATCCCAACCTGACTATAAGTTCCTTGATGACTGATCAAAAAACAGTTTATATATTTTTTAATTTTTTAATTGTGAAATAATTAAAACTTCCATTAAAGTTGCAAGAATAGTACAGGGAACTCCAGAGCACACCTCACCCAGATTCATGGATTGTTTATTTACATTTTGTCACATTTTCTACATGATTCATTTTCTGTTTTTCTCTGTGTCCATATATACAAATATAGAGACAGATAATTATTGTTATATAGAGATAGATTTAATATAGATAGAATAATAATAATTTTTGTGGAGTTCTTGAGAAAGTTGGAGATTTCCTGTCCTTTTATGCCTAACTGCTGTAATGTGTATTTTCTAAGAAAAAAATACATTCACTTTTATAACTACAGTAGAATTTCCAAAATCAAAGAATTAACATAATAATAATGTATATATTTTATTGAATTTCACCAATTGTCTCAATAATGCTTCTGGTAGTAATTGTTTTTCTGATCTGGGATCCAGTCCAGGATCACATGTTACATTTAGTTTTCATTTTATTTGATCCCCTCATTCTTTATTAAAAAAAGAGTATTATAATTATTATAATTCCTTATGCTTCATTCCACTGTATGCAATGTTATAGCAGGTACACAATAAACATTAACTAAATATGTGTGGTCATGTATTCAGCTATGAATCGCAGAGAAATGCAGAAATAAATTATTTTTCCTCTTTTTTTCATATTAAAATAAAGAACTCAATGGTGTCCATTTGTTTTTGTACCCATTAATTCTATCTTACCTTTTAAAATTCATTGCATTTTCATTCTGCAGAGATCTTTAAGAGAAACTCAAATGGCTTTAAAAAAGATGCTATTAACCGGTTCTAACCTCTTTCTTACATTGGCTAAAAATCAGTATTTATGTAAATGGAGATTTTTACAAGTTACGTTCAATTAAAAAATGCACAAATTGCACAATTTAAGAATGTTAAAGGAGCATTCATTCAGGATTCAAATACTGATGACTGACCTCTCATATTGCATAGTTTTTATTTAATAAGTTGTATTTTCTAATACCCATGTAAATTAGTAATGTAATGTAAATTATCCCAAAGTATAAATTAATTAATCAGTTAAACAAGATGCACAGGAATTTAGACATCACAGAGTTGGTTTCTGGTGATGAATGGACTTGGGCAAGAAGTTAGAATTTTACTAGCTGCTCTAGCTAGGGCAATTAGTAAAGAAAAAGAAATAAACGGCTTCCAGATAGGAAAGGGAGATGTGAACTACCTCAATTTGCAGATGATATGATCCCATATACAGGAGTCTTGTATGCAGAATATATGAGGAACTTTGGTTTTTTGTTTTTGTTTTTGTTTTTTTTGAGACAGTCTTGCTCTGTCACCCAGAGCTGGAGTGCAATGGCACCATCTCGGCTCACTGCAACCTCTGTCTCCCGGGTTCAAGCAATTCTCCTGCCTCAGCCTCCCAAGTAGCTGGGAATGCAGGTGTGCACCACCATGCCTAGGTAATTTTTGTATTTTTAGTAGAGTCGGGGTTTCACCATATTGACCATCCTGGTCTCAAACTCCTAAACTCATGATTCGCCCTCCTTGGCCTCCCAAAGTGCTGGGATTACAGGTATGAACCACCGTGCCCAGCCAAGAACTCCTAAAAAAAAAAAAAAAAAAAAAAAAAGAATAAAAAAGAAAAAGACAAATAACCCAATTGAAAAATGAGCAAAGGATCTGAAAAGACATCTCTCCAAGAAGGACATACAAAATGCCAATAATCACTAATCATTAGAGAAATACAAATCAAAACCATAAAGAAATGCCACTCCACATGCACTAAGAGGACAGTAATTACAAAACAGATAAGGAGAGCATGTATAGACATTGAAATTCTTAACTTCAGTGCTGGTAGAAATGCAAGAAAATGCAGCCCTTTGGCAAAGTAATATGGTATTTCCACAAATGATCAAACATAAAGTTAGCACATGATCCCATAATCTACTTTTAGGTACATACCCCAAAGAAACAAAAGTGATAGAGAGAGAGAGAGAAAGAAAGCAAGAGAGGGAGAGAGAGGCAACCAAAGGATGACTCTGAAAGGTGGTACAAATAAGGTGTTAAATAAGCGAGGCAAAGATGACCTTTGTGTTGTTTGCTAACAGGCTGTTTATTTCTTTGCTGCAGTCTGAGACCTATCAGCTCAAAGCCCACATAGGCCAAACTCAAAGCTTGATACATCCGATTATTTCAAAAATAGTCTAGATAAGTATATTGTCAGCCATTTAGAACCTCCCTGCTTTGCATACCCCAAACAGCAGGTAACTGCTCCCCAGTAGCAATTACCTGTTGATAAAATAAAGCCTGCTGGTCATAAGTCCCAAGTGGCTGCTGCCCTTTTTGCTCCCTGACCCAAAGTCTCCCTGCTGTGGTGCTAAGAGACATCTCACAGAAAAATAAATCTCCTCTTCAATCCCCACCTCTCCTGGGGATTTCCTTGGCTTCTACCCGTAACTTGGTAGGATGGCCCATTCTGGATGGTTTCCTCATCCTAAGACTCTGGATGCCCATGCTATGAGGGACTTCTCTCATGCAACACTATTTAACTGCATGCAATAAAACTTACTGTGTATGTATGTGTGTGTGTGTGTATATATACATATATATATTTATATAATGCATTTTTATATAATATATATATTTATATAATGCATCAGGTTCAAGCAGTTGTGCTGGAATACAAGATAAGAGAAACACAACAATGAGAATATAAAGAAAAAAACACAAAACAAGCAATAGAAGACCTAAGTCCTGTCATAAAAATTAAATGAGGCCAGGTGCAGTGGCTCACACCTGTAAACCCAGCACTTTGGGAGGCCAAGTCAGAGGATCACAAGTTCAGGAGATCAAGACCATCCTGGCTAACATGGTGAAACCCTGTCTCTACTAAAAATGCAAAAATTAGTCAGGCATAGTGGTGCGCACTTGTAATCCAGCTACTCAGGAGGCTGAGGCAGGAGAATCATCTGAACCAGGAGTCTGAGGTTGCAGTGAGCTGAGATTGCACCACTGCACTCTAGCCTGGTGATAGAGTGAGACTCTGTCTCAAAAAAAAAATAATAATAATTTAATTTAATTTAAATAGTTTTTATGTGCCATTGAAAGACTTAAATCAGCAAAATGGATAAATAATGTAGTCCAACTATTTGCTATTCAAATTCAATGACATAGATATGTCAAAATTAAAAGCACTAAAAAAAGATATGCTATGCAAATATTAATTTTTTAAAAAAAGCATGAATGGCTATATCAACATCTGATGAGGTAGACTTCAGAGCAAAGAAAATTAGAAGACAATGAGGAATATTACATGATAATATAGGAATCAATTCATGGGAAACATATGATGATGCTAAATGTGTCTACATGAATCAACAGACCATCAAAACACATGAAGGAAACTGACAGCACTGAAAGAAGAAATAGACAAATCTACTACTATAGTTAGGGACTTCAACATCCCCTTTCAGCAACTAATGGAATTAATATACAGGAAAACAAGGACATAAGAGATCTGAACAAAGCAGAATATCCAATAGAATATGATTAATATATATAGAATACCCTGTCTGACAACAGCAGAATACTCGATAGGTTGTAGATCTTCTTAATCACATTGATGTAATTTCAGCTATTAATTCTTCTTTAAAGGTTGGTGAAATTCTCCAGTGAAACCATCTGAGCCTCGAGAACTCTGTATTAGTTCTTAAAACTGCATGTGAATGTACAATTATCTTAGCAAAAATTTCAATTGAAACAATAAAACTTGGATGTTGAAATTAAAGTTGCATTTAAAGCATTTTTCTTTTTTTTTTTTAAGGAGTGATTTTAAGATAAGTGAAAATAAACAAAGACAAGGAAGGAACAGCAAGCCTAAGATTAAAATAGTGGGTTATAAAACAAAGTAGAAATTAAAACAAACAAACAAACAAAAAACAGTAAACAGCAAGTAAGGGCAAAGAGAATTCCAAAACAATGCCAGGATAAGTTACTGACAACAGAAGCTGCCTCTGTAATAAAACAAACAAGAAGACAGAGAAAAAGATAAGGTAAGGTGGATGCCCAGTGATGTTATATTTGGAAATGATGACCAGCTGTGGACAATGTCAACACAGGAGGGAGTTTGGAACAGGTCTTAAGACAACTTTTCCTTTTTTTTTTTTTTGTTGAGATGGAGTCTCACTCTGTCACCCAGGCCAGAGTGCATGGCACAATGTCGACTCACTGCAACCTTTGCAGTTCTCTTCGCAATTCTCCTGCATCAGCCTCCCGAGTAGCTGAGATTACAGGCATCTGTCACCACGCCACCCAGCTAATTTTTTTTTTTTTTTTTTTGTATTTTTAGTAGAGATGGGATTTTACCATGTTGGCCAGGCTGATTTCAAACTCCCGACCTCAGGTGATCTGCTCCCTCGGCTGGTATTACAGGCATGAGCCACCGCACCCAGCTGACCCTTCTCTTTTTTATTCACCCCATGTACCTAGTTTGAGGGGCACTTTCCTATTAGACAAGGGCAGGGACCCATAACCACGAATAAACCAGGGAAAGAATATACAGGCCTTATGTGCTTCCCAAATTCATATCTCTGGTTTTTACCTCTTTTCTGAACTCTGGGTCAGTAGGTTCATTTGTCCAATTAGCACCTGAAACTTCATCCTGCAGCTGTTTTAAATTCAACATCTCCACAAACATTCCCTCTTGCTTTTCCTTCATACCTTGATTAAGGTAGCATCATCTTCTGTCAGTCTTCCAAATCAGAAACCTGGATTTCATCCTTGAACCTTCCCTGTCCCTTACTTCTCACATCCAAACATTTACTAAATCTAGTGTATTCTATGTCTTCCTTTCTCCCAGCCCTTGCTTTGCATAAGGTGACTGTCATTTGTGGATTACAAAGGCCTTCTAATTGCTCTTGTGGGGAGTTTCTCCCGTACTTAAATCTGCTCTTTACATGGAAATCTATAAAGTATCCTTGCAAAACATACATACTCAGAACACATCATGTTTAAAATATCCATTGGTTCCTTAATGCAACATAGGGTAGTCATACAATTTATGTTCACATCAGGATGCTAGAGAGTGACAGGAGACTACAGTGAAAATTAGGATGAGAAGAGGGTGTAAATCAGACCTTCCTGCAGAACCTGGAACATGTGATTTCTTCATTTTGACTAATGATGTATTCAAAGCCCTTCACAATCTGGCCCACACATCTCCCCCTGAGAGTCTCCCTTACTCAGGACTTGCTATATAATTTGCATGTCCAAACGCACAATAATGTGAGGACCTTTGTTCAATGGCTAACAATTTCAACTTAGCCACAGAAAATCATAAAATCAAGCACAGGGTCCTTCTGAGCACAGGGCTTTGTGTGACTGTACAGCTCACAAAACCATCAAGCTGCCCTGACTCTACCCCTAAAAGTATATCTTCCTACCAACAGAAAATTCTCACAGCTTTGCAGGTACAGAAAACTGTGTCATAACTACTTATCTCTGTACACTCTTTGAATTATCTATTTCAACATCTAAGAATGACTTTTTCTGTTTCTTTCATGCAAGACACAACTGAAATGACACCTCTTGAATCAGACCTTCCCCTTATCTCTCTACCAATGCAATTATTCTGTTCCATGTGTTGTTATTTTATGTCTATTACAATATTTACCAACTTTGAGTATAACAGATTGCCTTTCATGATATCTTTATCAACATAACTTTTAGCAGTTTTGTGCTAGTTTATTTTTTTCTTTTTAAAATTTTTCTTTATTTTTATTATTATTATTATTATTATTATTATTGTTATTATTATTATTGAGACAGGGCTTCACTCTGTTGCCTAGGCTGGAGTGCAATGACATGACCTTAGCTCATTGCAACCTCCACGTCCTGAGCTCAAGAGAACCTCCCACCTCAGCCTCCCGAGTAGCTGGGATTACAGGCCCATGCCACCACACCCGACTAATTTTTGTATTTTTTGTAGAGATAGGATTTCACCATGTTGCCAAGCTGTATTAGTTATTTTAAAGGATTTTTTTGATAATTCCAAGATCAGGGTCATCTCTGTGTCTGCTTCTATGGACCTTTTCCTTTATTGGTCATGGAACCCATTGTCCTACCTGTTAGAACGTCTTACAATTTTTAATTATATACAATAAATTTTGTATAAAAGAATAATAAACACTAAAGTGAATGATCTTAACTTCCAGAAAATGTCAGGCCTCTTCTTTTGTTTGAATGCTAATGTGGAAGTCTTCATCAATATGAAATGCAGTTGAACTAGACTGACTTTATTGCAGTTTTAGTTATATTAAATTTACCACTGGCTTCATGTGGTTTGCAGGGAAGATCTAAACTTTCCCTTCAGCATGGCTTAGGATCTGAGCCCCAGTCAGATTCAGGAGTTTTATTTGTGCTTTAGAGCTGAGCCACTACTTTTTCTGTGCCAGAAATGATATCCCTCTGTTTTATAGCTCAGCTGCCAACTTTTTGATTCACTGGAAAGAAGTCTTTGCTCTCCAGGGCCATCCTTGGTTTTCAACTCTGCATATCTCTTTTCACCCTGATTTCCATTCACCAGTCTTACAGCTATGAAGCACTGGAGTGTGTCAAAATTTTTATCCTTCTTTATCCCAGCCTGTGTAGCTGAGAGACCAGTGGGTCTGAACTCTCCTACTCATCATGTCCCTCCCCTTCAGTTGGCCGCTCTATTATACTTAGAGCAAGCTCTGCCTGCCTCAAGGGAATCTCTCTCAGCTCTCTTGCCTTGTTTCCAGTATTTTGGTATAGTATCATCAAGCACTTGTGGGAAAGATTTGGTGGGTGGCTGCAGATTTGCTCTGTGGTTTAGGCTTCTTAGAAATCTAAACTCTCATGCCAGCCTACGCACAGCCATTAAAAGTTCATTAAAAGTTTAGCTGGTTTCTCCTTACCCGCTTCTATGGCAGGTACCTCCTCCCCCACTACTTCACAGGACATGAAAACAGCTGTGGAAAACTCTTCTCTTCTGTGAAGGGTTTGTCATTTTTCTGGAAATTAGTTTATTTAGGTTTTATTGCATCCTTAACTCTCTGAAGGATTTTTTAAAAGAACTATGTGTTTTTGAAGTTTCTCCAACTTCTTTTGGTTGCTAGGATGAAAGCAATGATTTCCTGTGACTCTATATTCTAACCAGAAGTCCCACATAATATTTGTATAATTTGTCAATAATATTTGTACGTTTCTGAGTTACGAAATATTTATCATACAATAAAGAGTTATCTTCCACATTAAGTGTTTCCCCTTACAATCGCTTTCTTAGGTAGCAAGTTTATTTTATTTTATTTTTAAATGCTATAATGGCAGGATATTAGATTATTTGAAGTGAATTTTTAGGATTTCTTTTTCATTTGACTCATGTTTGACCTACAAATGCATACGCAAGCCATCATTATCCTTGAAGTATAAGATGACCTAACTTAAAATTTTGAAGAAGACATTGTGAAATCTTTATTTTTGGGGATCGACTTCTTTGATAATCACAACGATTTTAGAGCCAGTGACTTGACAATAAAACTGATGCCATACTTTGAACTGATACAATAACTTTGAACAAATTAAGATTCAAATAGAGCATTTGTATGTCTGCTATAACAGCTAACAAACCTAAGAGTTTTCAAATACATTATTTTTCTGGTGCTTCACAATCACTTTCTTAGGTACACAACATTAATAAAGATAATTAATATTACTCTTTTCCTACAGATTGATAAATTAAAGCTAAAGACTTGCCAGAGGTTACAAACACTGCTGTAAGTCTTCTAGCTCCAAGCCCATACTTATTCCACTGACATTCCTACTACACTCTGTTAAAAACTATAGGAATGCAAACACGTTTTTCAAGGTATATTGACTTTCAGAAATGGGACTTCAGTCTCAATAAAGAGAATTACTTGAAGGAATAAACAGTTTTGCATAATTAAATCTTTTCTTTTTTCCCTTCTCCAAATGCATCATGTGATTTACTTCTAGAAAGAGTCCTGTCCTTATTTCTTGTGGCCTTTTTATAGCAGCCATAGCACCCAGGGACTATGTAAGAAGATGAATTTACTCCAGTGTGCTGTGTGAAATGCATGGTAACTTGTCTTTTGAGCTTCATGGACAGAGGATAAATGTACATATCTAAGACTGTTCTATGGTCTTTTTGATTGTCCTCTCATGTATTAATAGTTTCCACACTCTTACTAGTAGGTCCCTATGTTCTGCTGAATAAAGTTTCAACTATTCAGCCTATCATTGAAAGATCTGCACAATTTTATACCGCCTACCTTTCTAGCCTTATCCCCTGTCACGTGATGCTTATTCTGGCCATAATAATCCATGAACTCTTCGCTACACATAAAGATAAACCTTCAGGTTGTGGAACAAACACTAGACTGAGAGTTGAAAAGCAGATTTGAGGAATATATATATAATATGTATATTATATTATATATAATGTTTTATAGATGTGTTATATATTATATATAATACATTATATATATTATACATATTATATGTATATATAGATTTAGAAACTAGTCATATATATATTTTATATTATATATTATATATAATGTAATATATATTGTATTATATATAATATAACATATATTATATAATATATATTATATATTATGCATATATAATATATACATATAATATACATGTTATATGTAATATGCATATTATATGTAATGTATTATATATAATATATAACACATTATATATTATATATATCTTTGACTAGTTTCTAAATCTGTTTTGACCTCATGTTGTTATATCCTTGTCTATATATATTATAAACAGGCTGGTATAGAGACTATCAAAGTTGTCTTCAAATTCTAATAAAGTTTTATTAAGTGGTTTTATTTCTGTTCCAACTTTTAGGTTTTTTTTGTTACTGAAAGAGCCCAAATTAAAAAAAAAATGACATTGTTAATTCTCCCATACTGTTACCTTGGGAAAGAATTACTCCAGCTTGGGAGACAAAGTGAGGCTCCATCTCAAAAAAAAAAAAAAAAAAAAAAAAAAGTATTGCTCCAGCCTCAGCCTTAGATTCTATTATTTGATAAATGTCTTGAAATACTCAATGGTTCAACTTAGAAATCTAATTGTTTAAATGTATTTTAATAAAAATGTCATGAGATTTGTTTCTTACAAGTTTGGATATTAATAAACTGCAACAGAAGCATTTTTAAAATTTAAGTCTTCAAGCTCACTTGTGCTTTTAAAGAAAAGACAGAAAAAGAAGCATTGACTTCACTTATAAGAACATTTAGTTCATGAAACTTCTCAACAAATTTCCATACTTAGGTACTGAATACAAACTATGTTTCCAGGAATTTCTTATCCTCCAGTCTCACTAAGAAAGTAGCTAGACCATTTGTCAACAAAGGAGAGCATTTCTGCTGAGGTAATTTACTAACCAGATGCTGAGATGGTCATCTCCTGCCAGGGTGTATTCTGTTGCCAGGGACTACACCTTCTATTTCAGGTTTTATTAAATTCTATGTTTTAAGAGTGGCTTCAGATGCTGACATTGGTAAGATGTTGTTTTTAAACAGATAATATATCTGGATTGGTTCACCTCAAAATAGGTCCAGGAGACACTCTACCCATTTCATCCAGGCTGTAGATCCAATGCAAGTTTTCTCCTTTCCTTGCTTTTGGCATCACCCATCACTGCCAATGACAATTGAATGACTTCAGTTAAGTTCAGCAAGCCAACTCAAAGGAAATATTATTGGTAATTTAATTGGACATAGAGCTAATTTTTCTGAAAATATTCTTTCTGAGGGCCAAAAATTTATGATTTTTTGATAAGAAAGTAAGCCCTTGATCTGAACTTTTGCTTGCACAGAATTCTTCTGGTGCCTTGTCTGTAGTAACAATTTCAGGTCCCTAAATATCTACTTTATGAAAGCAATCATTGACTAAAACGCCCAATAGTAAAATGATGTTTCTTGCATAGGTTATTCATTAATGTAATCATAGTCATTTAGAAGTATAGCCATCAACAAAATCTTAGATAAAAATGATTTCAGCACTTTTACTCGAAATGAGAAAAATAAATGAAAATTGAATTCTTATTTTTGAATGAGAACCTACAACAAACCTCCTTGGTGTGTCATCTACCTAAATGTAATCCCATGCTAGTCTTGTGAGGTAGAATTGTCCATCTTTTATGAACAATAGAAATAAGGTGTGGAAATACTCTGCTTCTTGCCCAGGTCACTGAATCCAGGTCTTCCTGCTTCTTAAGCTCCATGCTTTTTTAGGACACCTTATTGACACCCACTTAAATCGTTTTTTGACGCTGAAAAAGTTTGCTGGCCAGATGTAGTGGCTCACACCTGCAATCCCAGCACTTTGAAGGGCCAACGAAGAAGGATCACTTGAGACGAGGAGTTCGAGACTAGCCTGAACAATATCATGAGAACCCTCCCCAAGAAAAACCTTCAATTTTATCTGAGTTGGGGGAAGGAGTTGGGCCAACCAAAAAGTATCAGTAGAGAAAAAAAATTATTTCAAGGCTGAATGTCTCCCTTTGAAATTGGTAAACTTTTAAATATAATTTTAATCAAACAAATACTTCACTCTTTAAAAAACAAAAAAAAAATTATCTAGAAAGTAAATTTTAAAAATTTAAATGAAGCAACAAAGATATATGAAATAGTTATAGAAGTGAGATATTTGTTTACTCTTTTGTTCTTCAAGCCTTTATTTAAAAAAAAAACCTTTTTTTAGCAGAGAAAGGTAAGACAAAGGCTAAATACATGCATCAAAGCAAAAATCATAATGTACAAGAGTGAAATTTAAACTATCTTAACTAACTCATAGCATTGAATTGAGTATATTCTGTCCTAAATTATATACAAGTATCCTAAATAAATTTTGGTTAAATTGACTCTATTTCTGTCTTGATACATAGAGGTAGGTCCTAATAAAATTAAGAAAGAGCTAGACAGGGGAAATAAACATTTTCATTTGTTAAGAATCAGGCAAATTCATCATTGACATTTGGACTTATTTATCTTATGGGACTTATCGACGTGAAAGTGAGAACAGAAGAAATCTTACAGTTTTTTCCCCTTGAAGTTATAAAGATTCTTTTCCTAAAGAATCAAAATGACACAAAGACACTGGACTGAGAGGAACGAGTTAAACACAAATTATAGAGTTTCTTAAACATACCAGACTCTTTTTTTTTTTTCTTTCCCTATAATAGAATGTGGCAGTGTAGTATTTCAGGTTTTTTTTACAACTTGGATGTACCCTAGTTTGAGGTTGTGCTATAAAACTGGAAGCTTCCAGAAGCTGTGAGTACATGATTTTATTAGGTAGTGAGAGATGCTTGCTGCTGATGGATCATTATTCCTTCAAATTTTTCAAATTCACCAATATTAACATCACTGTGTCATTATTCACGGTGTGGCGTATAAGAAGGGACTTTTTTTTTTTTAATCTAACTCATTCCACACAGTCGGGGATTAGGAATGGTTCATTTTCATCCAGGAAGCAAAGGCCCAGGTGTTACTGAAACGAAAACAGTATAACTGTGGAAATAAACCCAATCACTCGTATGTTTCCTCCATTACTTAATATCAAAAGAAAAGAAAAATGCCATCCTTTGAGCCATAGCCACTAAAAACTATAGGTGAAACATATATGCTAAGTTAGGTAGAAATTGATGATTATATTTTCTTTTATGGAAATGTGTATGTATGTGTATTTGGTGTAATACAACTCATTCTATGAAAAAAATATAGAAATTGAAAAATTTGTGTAAAATGATTTCCATATTCTATATTTGCTCTTATATATAGTAAAGTATAGCCAATTACTGAGTTCCTAGCAAGATGAATTTAAAATTCATATACATACCAATGAGGTTATTCTATGTTAGTTAGCAAAACATTATCAAGGATTTTTCATTGTTCTATTGGAAGGGAATAAGTGTCAGAAAAAAAATTCTAATATTATTTATTATCTAATCTGAAAACTCATTGTATCTCTTAAGTTGACTCTAGTTTTGATGATAAGTTAATTCATAGGACTTTAATTTGCAGAAAAATGGAAACCTTCCTTAAGATTTACTTTTTAAAGAAAAGTAACAAATTTCTTAATTTGGTGCCAGTTTTCTCCTTTACTAACACTTATACTCAATAGCTAAGGGGATAAAACAGATAATTTATATGTGATGTAGTAAAAAGCTCACCAAGTAACTAAAATATACAAACTAGTCTAACATTTACATTTTTATCTAGATTTTTTGCATTATTAAAGTTGATAAAATTACATATCTTTTAAATTCCTGCTGAGTTTGTGTAAAACACTGTCTGAATTTTATAGTCATGGAGACAGTCAAGTGATGTATGTGTATGGCACACAATAAGACGTGACTAGCTAGTGTGCTCTACAATTCTTCTTAAACTCTGGTTCCTAATTCTGGCTCTTGCTCCTATTTTTCTGGGACTTTTTAAAACTACCAATGCTTAGGTTCCACTCCAACTAATTGAATGAGAACTTACGGTTCTGGGTATCCAGTCTTACAATTTTCTGTAATGTCCCAGTAGTTCTAAGTTGAACCCAGGGTTGAAAATTTGTTCCGTCTTTCAACAATATAGAAAAATGAGATTGTTAAAGGGTACAATACAATGGAATCTCAAACTCCTACTGACTTATCCGGTGGATTGAATTCTAATATTCTTTTAAATAAATGAGGGATATTTTCATCTGTAGCCCATAACAGTTGACCATGTCCCACTTAGGCTGAAAAGATATTTAAATAACTTCATTTAGTTGGCAGAAATCCAGCAAATAAACTGCTGCATGTTAATTAGCTTCTTCCACATTGAATTCAAGACTTAGGAAATGCATTCATTTATTCATCAAAGACCTTTGTAGATTTAATAATTGTGTGCCAGGAATCATTCCCAGATGGAATCATGAAATTAAGTCAAACATGACCTCTCCATTTAGTAACTGTTAGTAGGAATGTGTATGTTTATACAATATATATAATTGAGTCCTATTATATAGCAAAAATTTTTCTTAGAATAGATACCTCATAAAACAAAGAGATAAAAACCCATGCTCCATGGTGCTTGTTTTCCAGGAGGAATACTGGAAATATTAGATGTGAAAAAAAATGAAAGCAATGAAGGAGAATATGGAGTGTTGGTAGGAAATGAAATGGGTACAGTGTAAATGGGATATTTGGAAAGGCCTCATTGAGAATGTGACATTTAAGGAAGCACTTGAAAAAGAGAAGGGGTAAGCCACGCATTTATTTATAGAAGAGAGTTCCAGGTAGAGAAAATGCAAATGCAAATATTCAGAACCAGAGACTTATCTGGGATGTTCGAGGAAGAGCGAGGCAACCAGTCAGGGTGGATGGAACAGAGGAAATGAGAGAGTTATATGAGGTGAGGTCAAAGAAGTGACAGAGGCCATATGGCATGGGGACTAGTTAGAACTTGCATGTTCTGGGCAGCTGGTGAAGGGTTTTAAGGAAGAGACTGAAAAGATCTGAATTTCCTTTTAAACAAATTACTATAGTCATTGTGCTTAGGATTGACTGAAGGAAGCACATATGGAAGGAGAACAGTTAAACTATTATCATACAAGATTCCAGCTTAGGTGTGCCCTCTGCAGAAGATGTTCTGGTAGTAGAAAGAAAGAGACATGTGCTTTTAACAAAGTGTTCAAGGGAGGCTTTATGAAAGTGTGTATGTTTCATGAATCTTCAAATCATAAATAGACCATCTGGAAAGAAAGAAAAGGACATTTTTCAAAAAAAAGGAAATAAACGAAAGTATACAATTACCGTGGTGCATTTAGGAGTGATTTATTATACATTAGAGAGCAGCATGCAAGGCATGGCTGGGGCAATTGGGACTGGGATAGAGACTGGAGATCCCCCTGTACTATGCTGAGTAGTTTGGACTTTATCACATCAGCAGTAAAGGAAAATTAAGAGTTTTTAGCTAATCTGAAACACTGTGGAAGAAAAGTTAGAATGAGGGGCAGTTGGAGACAGCCACCAATTCAAAGGTTTTTTTGTTTTGTTTGTCTTGTTTTGTTTTTACTGTGACCACAGTCTATTAGAGAACATAAGTATTCACAATTATGGTGAGAGAGCTATAACAATAGCATACAAAGAATTCAATAGGGGAGGAAGAAGAGGAAGCAAATTAAGCTAAGTACAAACATTAAGAATGGTTTCATCAAGGAAGTAATCTTTAAACTAGATCTTAATCATACTTTCCAGGCAAAGAGAGTATGAAAGGTACAGAGACCTGAAAAAAACATGACAAATTAGAGGATGTAAAAGGCTGATTTAAGCACAGGACATAAGTAGAAAAAGGGCCAAGAAAGCAGAAGATAAGGGCAAATTATGGAGTGTAAATATGGTTCTCTAGGCAATGGAGAGAGAAGAAATTAAGTGTGATCGGATTATGCTTAGATGTGTATTTTAAAACCTGCTCTGTAGCAGCGCTCAGGAACAACTGAGATTTGCTGAGACTAAAGGAAGAATGACTGGATAGTAGACTATTGAAATAGACCAGGACAGAAATAAGGGATTGCATTAGACCAGGAGTACTTGCAGTGCAAAGTAAATGCTAAGGTTTATTTTTCATATTTTTTTCTGGAAATATTTTTTTTTAATTTCAGCTTTTAAATTTCAACTTTGATGTTATATTCAGGGAGCACACATGCATGTTTGTTACAATGGTGTATTGTGCAGTGCTGAGGTTTCGGGGCAATTCATTGAGAGAGTGAGCATGGTACCCAAGAGATAGTTTGCCCTTGCACTCTCCCTCCTTCTCCCCTTTTGGAAAAATCAGTGTCTAGTGTTCCCATGTTTGTGTCCATGTACATCCAATGCTTAGCTCCTTCTTATAAGTGAAAATATGTGATATTTGGTTTTCTGTTCCTGCATTAATTTGCTTAGAATAATAGACTCCACCTAATTCCATGTTTCTGCAAATGACATGACTTTATTCTTTTTTATATCTGAGTAGTATTCCATGGTGTATATATACCACATATTTTTTATCCAATTCACCAGTAATGGGCATTTAGGTTGATTCCATGTCTTTGCTATTGTTAATAGTGCTGCAATTAACATACATGTACATGTGTCTTTTTGGTACAATGATTTATTTTCTTTCAGGAGTTGAATGGTAGCTCTGTTTTAAGTTCTTTGAAAAATCGCCAAACTGCATTCCACAGTGGGTGAACTAATTTACATTCCCACCAACAATATATAAGCATTCCTTTTTCTCTTCAGCCTTGCCAACATCTGCTGTTTTTTGTTTGTTTGTTTGTTTGGTTTTGCTTTTTTAATATTGGCCATTCTGACTAGTATGAGATACTATTGTTTTGATTTGCATTTCTCTGATGATTAGTGATGGGAAGCATTTTTTCACATTTATTTGCTGCTTGTATGTCTTCTTTCATGAAGTGTCTGTTCATGTTTTTTTAATGCAGTTTTTAATGAGGTTATTTGTTTTTTGCTTTTTGACTTGTTTTAGTTCTTTCTTGATTCTGGTATTAAACCTTTTTCAGATGCATGCTTTATAAATATTTTCTCTCCTTCTGTAGGGTGCCTGTTTATTCTTTTGATAGTTTCTGTTTCTGTGAAAATGTTGCATTTAAAACATGTTGCAGAAACAATGTCAATTGGATTTGGTGATAAATTATATGTAGTTAAGTAAGAGAGAGAAAGAAATTTTAACAACATGCATGTTTCTCTCTTGGACCTCCTAAAGTAAGCAGAGAAAAAGAAGCAGGTTACAAGATGGGGTGGAAAGAAACAGTTTGCTTCTGAACATACTACATTCTAGATGGCACTTCTAGATTTAAATGTCTCATAAACAACTTGAAATATGCCTTGCAAGCTCAGTACTTGAAATAAAACAGGCATTCCGTAAATATTTTCTCAATGTCCAGATGCAACATTTTAAATGAGATGAAATTAGGCCAGCTTAACTTGTTGCAGTTGCAATATATTCCAACTCTTCAAAGAATAGTCTTGTATTTATATCACATATTATTCATGTGCTAGGTAATGCAGTCTATGTCCTAGCCCAGCTTCCAGTGCTAAATTCTACACTACACTACTTGTGACTCAGACATAAAATCAACAGTGCAAATACAGAAAGTGACCCTGAATCATCTCCCTGCAAGAAACCCTATTGTGTTTCCATTTTTCTTTTCTATAATTTAAAAGGTATACTGTCACATCATTTTACTAAATGTTTAACTACTATTCTTGAATTAGAAAATGTTTAATTTGGATGTAATCACAAAGAACACTACATAAAAGAGAGAGATGTGATGGGCCTGGGAAACAGAGGCATATTTTTTCCATTCTTGGAGCTAATACTCTGTTACAGTTCTAAAAATGTTACAGAGCTCCTTTGCAAGGTGAATGGAAAAAGTGCTTTCCATAGTTTTTCATTATGACAAAATACAATTCTGTTTATTTCATTAAATAATCATTGAATGATTAAATAATCCTACAAATTAAATAACTTACTGTCCTTTATAAGGCCATGTTAAAAGAAACTCCACGAAAATTTCTGGCATGAATGAAAGCATTTTCTATTGAGATGATCCATAGTCTTTAAGTTAATAAGAAAAAGATATTTATTCCTTTGGGGTCATAAAAGGACTCATAACACTCATGAATTGTGAAAATCTTCTGTAACTGATGAGAATTAGTGAAAGAATCATGAGATTACATTATAAATTAATATAATTTAAAGTGTGTTTTTCTTTCTATTTGCATACTGATTTATTGCTTTCATATCACTCTCATTAAATAATGTAAATGTAATCATAACACACATAATTACATATCTTAGTATAAGTTCCCTGTCAAAGGAAGAAAATTGCTGTGTTTATTTGAGGATACTTCATTATTATGTATACAATTTGTGCATATGTCTTACTGTGTTTTTCTAGAAAGAGATGTTACATATTAAATTAAATTATATCCAAAATTATTAGTCTGTTTTTATTCTTCCTAATATTAACAACCATGAAGAACCTCAGAGAAAAAGGCCTCAATATTAATAGAAGCAAAATTCACTAATATAACATTTAAGATAGGTCATTTATTTCATTAATCCTGAAAATCCCACATAGTAATACTATTGACTCCATTTTACAGCCAAGAAAAAAATCAGGCTTAAAAAATAAATATTTTGCCCCCAAATCACATTCCTAATAATTGAAAGACTTATCTTACTCTCAATCATCTACTTTAATTCCGAATTTAAATCTTAACATTTGCTTTCTACTCCAAAATGTGCTAATAAAATGTGACACTGATGTAGAATGATTATTCTTCTGATCTTCCATCAGTAGGATATGCTCTTTGTGCTTCCCACATGAATGGGAACATTATGTCATTGATCCATGCACAGTTTTAGCCTAATTCCTCCTAGCCACTATCCATCCCAAGGATCATATTTGGAGATGGTATTTGCAAGTTAGACGCAGAATTATTTGTGACTTAAAATAAAGAACAATGAATAAGAAGTCATTGTTTACAAGTTCTATTTCTGATTCTGCCAAGTGACCCCAGTTTGTGTCTAGAAAAGTCAAACCAGGTAACCATTCTGGATCTCTCTTCCCTGAGCTGAGACATGAGGGGATGGACAGATGAACTCTGATACCTCATTCCAGACTTTGATGTTTTTCTTTGTACAGACATAATTGGTCATACTGGGACTTGATGCATGTCCTTGGCTTCATTGATGGAATGAATGAACTTCGACATGCTGACTGGTTGAGACAGCAAAGGAAGACAATGGTTTGTTCTATGGTTTATGATAAATACTAAGTGACTAAAAGAAAGATGATTTGGTTTTAAAAGTTGGCTCCCAGGTCAGGATTCAGATGATAAATAATTCCAATCAAATAGTTATTTTATTCAAAGCAGTCTCATAATATCTTTTCAATTGGTCACTATGGACAAAAGGTCATCAAAATTACTGCTGGAAATGTCCTAAATGTACTAACATTGTTAGGCAAGAATAAAATAAAACATTGCTGCAGCTGTTGGTGAAACCTGGACTTGAATATTTGATATTGGACTTTGCCTGGGTAGAGAAGAGAGTTTAAGTGGACTATTGAGAAAATAGCCCATTTCTTGAAGTATGGGTCACTAAGCTTAGAATCAGAAAGCCAAGATTCTGAATCTGTCTGATGTCTGATTTAAACTAAATGTCTTGAAAATGCTCTTGGTTGCTTTATTAGAAAACAATTATGCTGTTTATGTATTATCACAGGAAATATTTTCTTACATAAAAGACATAATATTAATGTAATATCATAGGAAAGTGCCAACAATTGCAAAATAATTACTTTGTATTCAGTTCTACTTCTTATTATTCAGTTCTACTTATTCAATTATGCAGTTCCACTTATAACTAATTGTTTATTTGAACCTTTAAAAAATAATAAAGCAGTTTCATTCAAGTGAGTATACCATGGCAACTATGAACAGGATTTCTCCAATATAGAGAAACAGAAATGACTCTTTTCAAGGGAAAGGTAAGGAATGTTATTCAAGAATCTAGCTAAGTGTAGTTTTAAAAAGCCTTACTATATGCCCTGAATTACTCTTAAGTATTTGGGTAACACTTTTCTTCGCTCTCTGAGGTGTATTTCTAGCGGAGCATGCATACCCATCATCTAGATGGCCACAAAGATTCTTACCCTATCATCAGGATTTTTGGTTTAATAGAAAATCCACCAGTTAACTGTTTTGATTAAAATATCCTGAAAACAGTGGTGACAATTAGGACAAACAATAGTTTCATATGTAGCTGAGCAAAGAAAGTATATTTCAGAAATGCTACAGACATGAAAAAAATTGAAAAATCAATGAAATTTTAAGCATTCTTGAGATGACTTTATTCAATTCATAAAATAGTAGATGCGAGAGCTAATTATAAAGCAATTGGTTAAGGCTTGTTTTTTTTTCCCCCCCTGATTTTATTTTATTTATTTATTTATTTATTTTAAATTTATTTATTTATTATTATTATACTTTAAGTTCTAGGGTACATATGCATAACGTGCAGGTTTGTTACATATGTATACTTGTGCCATGTTGGTGTGCTGCACCCATCAACTCGTGAGCACCCCTCAACTTGTCATTTACATCAGGTATAACTCCCAATGCCATGCCTCCCCCCACTCCCCTCCCCATGATAGGCCCCGGTGTGTGATGTTCCCCTTCCCAAGTCCAAGTGATCTCATTGTTCAGTTCCCACCTATGAGTGAGAACATGCGGTGTTTGGTTTTCTGTTCTTGTGACAGTTTGCTAAGAATGATGGTTTCCAGCTGCATCCATGTCCCTACAAACGACACAAACTCATCCTTTTTTATGGCTGCATAGTATTCCATGGTGTATATGTGCCACATTTTCTTAATCCAGTCTGTCACTGATGGACATTTGGGTTGATTTCAAGTCTTTGCTATTGTGAATAGTGCCGAAGGCTTGGTTTTTGAGGACCTACAGGGAAGACATTGCTCTATGCCACTTCCTATTAATAAGACCCAATTTTATTTTGGTAATTTCATTGCCACTAATATCAGTCTGAAGCTCCAAATTGATATGGTGTAAATTCCATTATCAGACTAATAAAAATTTAGCATCTGAAACCCTTTATACAACTTTATTACTTTTTTCTATTATTATTCTTGTTAAAAAGGGTACTATAATAGCACTCTTAACCAACATTCTTATCTCACATTTCCCTAACCTTGTGATTGCTTATGATTTTCTCTTCCATTTCATAAACTCATGAAAGAAGTTTCTTAAAGGGGTACTATGGGTACTTTTTACAAGAGCACTCCATGGTTTCCAAATGCTAGTAACAGACCCACGACAACTACAACTACAATTGCCATCACACATGGCTCAACAGGGTGGTTGAGAACCATTCTAATGTATATATTGTAATCCCCCAACAAGACAGACCCAAAGTTATCTTCTCTTTTGTAGCATTTGCTCCATTCCTCATTTATCAGTATATTCTCATGGAATTCATTGTCATCTTTCTCGCCAGTTTGCAAATAGGTTATTTCTTTTCTACCTCCCTTTTTCTCTTCTATCTCTTCCTTCCTTTTTTTCTCTCCCTCTTTGCTCTCTCTCATTCTTTTCTTGCCCTCCTTTGCTCTGTGTCTCTAAGTGTCTCTCTTTCTCTGTGTCTCTCCTTTTCCTGCTACTCTCTGAGCCAACTGAGGACAAGAATGCTGTGGTATCTCTTTTGTGTCTATAGCATACACCAAAGTGCCTGGCATGGAATAGGTATTCAATAAATGTTGTTGAATTGAATTAAATTTTTCTTTTTCACAAAAGATTGCAAGCTCTTCCAATCCAGAAGCACTTTAATTACGCTAATTGGCATCAATTTAATTGTGACTCCAAAACCAAACCTGACAGCACCAGAATTATTTAGGGAGACTTTAAAAATGCAGGTTCAAGGGCTTTACTCCAAAACTACTGAATCAGAATCTGCATCTGCAGGGAAGCCTAAGAAATGATATTTTGGCAAAGTTTTACAGTGATCTCATTCCTTTCCTGAGCCTCGGCTTTAAGTAAAGCCCTTTTAATTACCTTATGCTATTGAGAAAATAGAAAGGTAATTGTATTAGTACATTCTTTCACTACTATAAAAATACTACCTGAGACTAGGTAATTTATTTAACCTCTATTTGTTTATAAACTTCCAATTAAAGGGGGTTTAACTGACTCACAGTTTTGCATGGCTGGGGGGGCTTCAGGAAACTTATAATCATCATGGAAGAAGCAAGGCATGTCTTACATGACAGCAGGAGAGAGAGAGTATGAAAAACTGACACTTTTAAAACCATCAGATCTTGTGGAAACTTCCTCACTATCACCTGAACAGCATGGGGGGGGACCACCCTTATGATCCAATCACCTCCTACCAGGTCCTTCCCTTGATACATGGGGATTACAATTCTAGATGAGATTTGGGTGGGGACACAGAGTCAAATCATATCAATATTCCTTAAAAAAAATCACATCTTTTTCTATATTATGAGATACCCTACAGGAAAGCAGGGAGACTTGAAAAGCATTCACAAGATAAATGCATTGAATTATCATATATTTTTGAACACATTAAATAATAAAGTATACTAAAAAGCTGTTATCAAGATGCAATTTTAATTATTCAGTTATATGAATAAAATGTTGGGTAGAGATAAAAATTTAAAAGTATGTTTTCTCCTTTGTTGTAGAAGTGTTTTAAAACAAACACCCTTCTAACAATTCAGATGCTCATCAAGCTTTTCCAGTGTATTTTGTTTGAGATAGTCCTTATATATTGTTCTTTTTACTGTGCCAGATGCAAATACTATGACCCACAATGCCATTTAATGGTATTTGCATTTGAGCTTGTAGTGTTTGCATTTGAGCAAACACTCAAATTTTGAATGGAGTATTTTCATTTCAGCTTAGAGTGTTAGAAGTCAGCTTCACTCTTCCTTCCTCTTCCTCTTTGGAATATATCTATATTCCTTCTTTCAACATATCTCTTAAGTAATCATATTTATGTCTAGTTATGTTGTAAATCATCAGTAGAAAAAAGGATGTGCGATTGCAACGCTGTTGGGTGATACTAGGCTAGAAAAGTCGAGAATGTCCAAATCCCCCCTTTCTTAAGGCATCTCTCCCCCAAGTGAGGTCTGCAAGGGAGACACACATATAATGAAAATAATAAAGGAAAATGTCATTTGTGCTTTGTTGAGAGTGACCCAAACTCAACAAATACAAATACAGCTATCACTTAAAAACTGGGATAGAGTATGTGATTTTGGCCTATGGAAGCTTCCTTCCCTCTTTTCCTACCAGAAACTTAATTCTGACAATTGTATCACCTTTGGACCAGAACATGTGGAACAGGATAATGAAGAGATGAGGATGATGAGCACCTCAATGAGAAACGGCCTGCTCTTTCTTAGAGTAGGTGATAGCCCTAGACTATTACTACAGTTATTAGATGGAAGGAGAAAGAATCTGGCTGGTAATTGTATGGACTTCCTTGCAACTAGGTGAAGAAAGAGATAATGTCAAGAAAATCAAATAGTCAAGTTCCTTCCATTTCAAGGGAATATATTACCATGGAAAAGAGAAGTAGGCAGAGAGTGTGTAAACTTCAGTGAGACTAGTAAACCAGCCCTTCTAGGGAGTGGAAGGTGAAGGGCTGGAGGATGAAGCCCCACTCTGGTGTTAAGGAGAGGTACCTAGCCCCACTCTCCTTTAGAAGCCTAAAGCTACGATTTGTTGGGTCCTTACTAAGTGGCAGGCACTTTTCATAAACCAGTGCAGTAGAAATTAAGACTACAAATGAAAACAAACAAAGACTATTTATTCAGAGCCTGCTATAGTCGACAAATGCAGCCACCACTTTGCATTTGGCAAACTCAAAGGCAGGCAGAAGAGTAGGAAAGCTTTATAGTGAAAAAAGGGAAGGCTTTAGGTTTGCCCTGACGCGAGGCTCTTGGCATATAAAGCTACAGGTGGGCTAAGCAGAAATAGGGTATCCTACATGATTGGCTAAGAATGCATATTTGGCTTTTTCTGATAGGTTTAAAGTTGGAAGTGGAAACAAAAGTTAGGGAAGCTGTCAAATATTAATCCAATTCTGGCCATTTTGGGCTGAGTGCTACAGAGATTATCATTTGGCTTCCTCAATTATTACTAGACATAACATTCTGACTTCTGAAAGTTCTGACTTATAACAGCTTTGCTTCCTGGGTTGATTATTATTGATAAGGATTGTCTTCCTGGACCTGGTTGTTACAGCTTATGAATCAAATTTCTTTTTTAAAATATATGATTGGTCATTGTCTGTTTGTACATTAAGTCTCTCACTTATAATCTTGCAGCTCAAGGCATGATCTACGAACTAGCCATGTTGGGGTCAACTGTGAGCTTGTTGAAAATGCAAAATATCAAGCCCCTCCTCAGATCATTGAATCAGAATCTACCATGCGATTCTTATGCACATTAATGTTTGAAAAATACTGAGTCATAATTCACCCTCATTTCACCACAGGGAGGCATTATCACTGTTTTTAAAACAAGGAAATAAAGGCTCAGAGGCATTGGCCACTGGCCTGGATGTGTCTAGTAAGTGGAAGAGCTAAGTTGTAAACCCAGCTGACTTCCAAGCTCTGCCTTTTGTGCTCAAATGAATCAAACCACTATTTTTTCCTCAACAGAGTAAGGACTAATAAGTGTCATGAGGTGACATAGAACCATATGCCAGTGGACTACAAGATAACCTATTCTTCATAAGAAGCACCAGGCAATATAGTGTCACTGTAGAGTTTGATGAGGTCTGGTGAAGAAACATCAGATTAGTGAGCACTGGATCCCTAAAGAAAGAACATTTCTGCTGTTATGGGGAATCTTCAAAGGGCTGCAAATGGAGCAGAGACTATCGAGATTAGACCTGTGGTATTTCTTTCTTCTCATAGGAAACAAATGTATTAATAATCTATTATCACTATTCTTAAGGCATATCACTTCATAGAAAATAAAATCATACAGATTACAACAAAGGTAGAATCATGCAATACACATATTTCTGAATTCCTTATTTGTCCAAAAATAATACTTTTGTCATTTTTATTCCCTGTTTTAGGGAATAAGAAGAACTTGCCCTTGATATCCCAAAGAGGTAGAAAGTTGTGATTATATGTTTCACCATTAAAACTGCCATTAACAAAATTAGAAAGTTATAAGTGTGTGTCACCAAGGGACCACAGTTGGTGCATCCAGTGAAGCTACACAAAGCTATAAGCTATTTTTTTTTTTCACCTCTGAAGGAGTGAGTTGGTCATGCCTAAGAAGCTCAGCTGAGGTTTATAGCAGACCTTTCCAGGTTCCCAATGGTCAGGTAAGCTACAGCAGCTTCTAGAAACACCACACGTGACAGTTAAAGGTTAATTAACAAAGATTGATGTCATTTGAAGTTTCAATTGAAAATAGGGGCTCATGGGAGTTAGGTTTAACTCTTGCTTCTGTCTCACCTTGTCTACCTTCTACCTATAGAGAGACAAGTCAGGTAAAAATGCAATTAATTAATTGACAGTATTCTTTGTATAAAGGATGACATATTTATAGAAAAATGTATGACTAAAGAAATTTTTCTCTAATTTCTTATAACAATAGTTGAGAAAAAATAAAACTTTTTATTCATATTTTTTCAACACATTTATCACTTGATAATGAATGCAAAGACCAAAAATAAACAATTTAAACAGGGAGTGGTCACAAAATCCATCAGATGATGGCAGTTACCAATTTTTAAAATAGCTTCTACTACAAAAATATAATAAAAGATACCTTAAATATTTTTATTTCTATTTAATCCCATGAGAAAAAAATCAGATTCTATATGAATAAAGATCCAGAAGAATGTAGCTGAACTGTTTACCTAATAAAGAAACAGAACACATTATACAGGGTAAACTTTCAAAACAAAATTTAAACTCAGAATAACTGATATACCAGTTTTAAGTAATAATCCACCAGTAAGGGTGAAAAAAGAAGATGAGCCCTCTAATTGCTCTCTTTCTCTCTCTGTCTCTCATACACACACACACACACACACACACACACACACACACACACAGTGTGTATTTTTTTTATAGAATACAATTTTAAGCTTTCACTCTTTTTCCATGGCATGTATAGTCTCACACTTTACTTACAGAAAAATACATTAAGCAAAAGGAAGCCATTTCACTTCCTTTTGAGATGGGAGACCTTCCTTAGGACATTGTGTTCAGTCAGGTTCACGTTTTATTTGTACAGAAAGTTCAATACTGTGAGGTCATGGAAATATTGGGGATTAACTTTCATGCATCTGAAAACCAACCTATAGAGATAGCAGACCTCCAGGTGAAAGAGTAGAAACAATTCTATTGGTCATATCTGTCAGAAATCTACCAAAGTTGTTTCAGAGAATCCTAGGGCCAAATGGAAGTCAGTTCGAAAGGTCCAAATCAGTGTGGCAGCTGAATACATTTGAGTAACTTTAAAATATTTTTTCTTGTCACGCACACAAACTGCATGTATTCTTTAAAAGGTTTAAATGTCTCTAAAATATTACAGTTCATCTATCTGATATACATTCACTCTACTTCACATATTTTTCTAAAAACATAAACATATGCATAATATTAAGACTATAGGTAAAATATTTTTTCAAAGCACACATAACAGTAACAAAATTGTAATACAAGACACACAGAGAGCCAGAGGGAGAAGTCTTAGATCCTGGAATTTCAAATGAGACCAAGCAAAAGTTATAACCACAATCATCCCTATTTGGAAATGTTTATTATTAATTTCAAAAAGTGAATATAAATAAAACACAGACATCATCCAACATTTAAAAGCCCCAAAATGATAGAAAGTATTTTAATTACAAACTTAATATGCACCATTCACATTTATTAAAGAAGTCAAATTGCAATATTCTTTTAACTTTATAAACATTCCCTTTGGTATTCAAACCCAGAGAAGGCATCATATTTCCACTTTGACTGCAAATTCAGTAGTAGTGAGGAATACTTAATAGGAGCTTGTGGTGATTTCAGGGTAAACTCACAGAGAGTAGAAGTCTTGGATGAGTCACAAAGACAACATATTTAAGCACAATAGAAAATGCTTTACATATGGTGCACATTTTTTCCGGTTAAGAAGATAGATACCCTCAAGTTCAGGAATATAGAAAATAAATGGATGTAATGTTGGTTTATCTGTGACTACAGAGCAAAAATTTATTCATCCAGCATTTAAAATAATGCCCTATGCTCTAAGCAACAGGTGCATAGTAAATTGAGCTAAAAGGTTATAATAAGGATATAGGTGTAATTTGGAAAATACATATTTTGCAATGGTTGTAATTTTTTCTAATTCTTAAAATAAAGTAATAAGAGTTTCAGGGAAAAGCTTTACAGCAGAACTTACCGTACCATCTAAGGCTTAACCAGTTCCACAGATGGTATTGTTTCTCAGTGGATTGAGTTAAATACTGACTACAAAACCTGAATGCAATTGCTTCAGGTGAGACACGCTCTTTTAAACCTATTTCTTAAAAAGATTCCTATTGAACTTAGAAGCAGTAAGACAAAGAGAGAAAAACACTGTAATGAGAGTCAGAAATCTCAGGGTCCTGCTACTCATAATTGGTGTGGTTTCGGGCAGGTCAGTTACTTAACCTCACAAGTTCAAGAAACCAAAGCTCTCTCCAGAGCTAACTTTTTATGATTTTATTATTTCTTGAATGTTTCCCTTTGCAATAATAGTAATAATAGCAACAATATCGACAGTAGTACATTAAAGAAAAACAACAATAGGAGTCTCAGACAATTTATGTTATGATTACTTTTCTTTCAGTAGATTGCGAAATGATCTAGCATGAGTTGCTTCTCTGGGTCTTAGTGTCTTTTTTCTTTTCTTTTCTTTTTATTTATATGAAGGACAAGAACAATGCTCTTTCAATCAAATTCTACTTAATTCTAAAAGGCAAACCTGCAAACACGCATACATATGCATGCACACACACACCCACACCTGCATATATATTAGTTGAAAAGCAAAACAAAGCAAGATGCCTACTTAAGTATGCATTTTTCCCATTATAACACACTGAAGTCTATCAATGCTTTGATTAGCATTGCCTCATTATTTTGTTTGGTGTTGTAAATAAAACATGACCTGATATTTCTATTTAATTGAAGAATATCCTGAGATTTTCAGAAATTTGGCCTTAAATAGGTATTCCTACAAATACTTCTGTAATGCATGATGCAGAAAAAATGCATGATTTTAAATATTTGTTTTATCAGAATTGTTTTTACTGAATGACTTTATAGTAAATAAATAATAGAAACTAAACTTATAAATGATATGAATAGCATTGTTTTGTATATTTTTAAATTTTGTATATTAGGACTCCAATAGAAAATTTTACATAATTTAAAAGATTCATAGTTTTGAGCTTGAAAATCTTGAATAAACTGTTCTATACCATCTCTGACATTGAATAATTTTAAACAATTGGCCAGAGAAGAGATCTAAAGGCTATATTAATTAGATACAGAGAAGGTACTTGTTATATTCTCTACCAAGGGTGGCTGCTGGCTGAGTTTCTTCCATGGAAGCTTTGAATGCAGAGAAATGTCATTCTAATCCTGGGAAAATCCTGTCAAGAATCCAAAGTCTCGGTAAAAAAAAAAATATATATATATATATATACACATTTCAATGCATAATGAAAATTCCAAACTGAGCTAGTCTCTTCTTCTAGTGAAAATACAGAAGTGCTGACTGGAGGTCAGTCTTTCCTGGGGAAGGAAAATGCCCATCACGCCACGAGTATTAACGGGACGAATTCCTTCATAATAGTAAGAGGTGGCAAATGCTTTCCTGGCTGTTGTTTTACTGGGGAGAAATAACGCAATCCTTGCCTGCTTTAACTTAATGAAAATTGCCATACTTCATTTGTTTAAGGCTTTGTGCACAGTATTTTGTCGTATTATATTGGTGATTTTGGACTACCTCCCTCTATTTAGTAGACAAATTCTCAGGAAATAAGATACAGATTTTAAAATAGAATGGGAATGAAAGTGAGAGCCTGGATCATTGAATTATTTTGCTCTCTTTTCTAAATAAATTGGGGAATAAAGTAAGAGTAATGAAAATGACATGTTACCAGATTAATATTTGACTCTCCATTGGATTGGTTCAATCCTAAGAATTTGTGAAAACACATGTTTGCCATAATTTTCTGAAATAATTAATATCCTACTTTTGGTATGTCATGATCCTAAGAGTTTCTTTGTTAAGCCATTCTGAGCCTGTCCACCTAGGACGTTTGAAATACTACTCTATTTTTCAAAGCTCAATGCAAATCAAACGCCACTTCACCTATTAAAGTTTTTTTCATTCTCTCAGTATTCTAATTTTGCCTCTTTTAAACATCAATCAAAGCTCTAGCAGAGATACTAATATGTCTTTATTACTTTATCACATTATTATTTTAGGACAAAATAGAGGCACTGTTTAAAATACATTAACAATGTGCATTCTCATAAAATATGAGCAGCTATATCATAGGGAGTGAAAAAATAACTAAACTTTTTATTTTTATATCTTCAAAGGAAGAAACATTAAATAGAGAATGAAAGAGAATAAATGAAGCCAAAGAATAATCTCAGTCACTAAATAAAAATAATAGAATTCAAACATGTGTTAAGTGACCACCACTTTGAAAAGAATATGTCATTAGGACTATTTCAGGCATCTGTCAAGGAGCAAGAGTTGTGTGCTCTTAAGGAGGAGTGGTGACTGCAGCTAGCTAGGAGCCTCCCTGTGACTGCAGCCATCAGCAAACCCACTGCAGCACAATGTGCACTCCCCTCTAAGTAGACTGAGAGCTCCTCCAGCACAACTCTTACTGTAGGAACCCTACACAGTAAAGAAAAAGAAATGAGTGAATGAAGTAATGCTGAAGATGCTCATTATTCTTACTATTTTAGTTTAGAAGAATTCATAAAGTTGCAAATGCTCATTCTGAGTTGTTTAATGAAATACTTTGTTTTGAAAAGTTATTTGTTAAGTCATGCCTGATCCAAAACATCCCTTTGCTTCTGCTACCCTGTTAGTAGCTTTATGAGAAGTTTTCTGTTTTCTCTGGGATTCAGGCCTGAGAATGATTTCTGTCTTCATTCCTGCTAACTCTGAGCTGCAGTCAAGCCTTGCGAGAGAGGTAGAAGTAAAGTGAACCCGATGAAGAACTTCAGGCTGCTTTTATTCCATCTGTTCTGATTGGTTCTTGGTATGCAAACTATCTTTGAGTGACATGATTCAGGCTGAAGTTCTCACTGAAATTCTCATACGAGTTTCTTCTTAGACTTGAAAGCAATCACGTAACAACATGAAGAAAATAATTGTTGACTGAAATTCAGACATTTTTAAAGGCTGCATTCAGGCTCTTTGTTTACATATAAATGAAAAAAAAAAATAGAGACAAATCACCTTTGTGACCTGTATTATTAAGTACAACTATTCCAGGGATGTTTGAGAGAGGGTGAGTTGACCCCTCATCAAAACCTGCAGAGGAAATCGGTGCAGAACAGCTATATCAAACATTATAAGATCGTTTTACTCCTGGTATCTTCTGTGTCCTATGCTCACTTGTTGGCATTAGAGCAGTATGTTACTTGAATAGCAGCATGTGCGCTTGTCCTGGCAAGGCTGGAAGTGCAATAGCAAGAATAATGATGTGTCATTCCAGCTTGTAGATTTTGCTAACTCCTAGGCAAATTGACCAGTCTGTCCTGCTGTAAGTTATTACACAGAACTTTGACCACTCAACCCCTAATATATTCTGTAACTCTATCCTATTGTTTTTTGTTTTAATTTTAAGTTTGGAATTCAATACCATTCTACTTTTTCTGACTACTTCTCAGCATCTAACAATTTCTTTTATCTATAGCAGTCCACAAACCATATTTCAAATGCTTAATGCTCACCTTCCTCACCACCACCACACACGTACATGTTTGACATTTGTCATAGTCCCTTGTCCTTGTAATTGGTTCTCCGTTCTAAAAGAAACACCTGACAAATACGAAAATCTCTCATTTTTGCCTAAACCAGTAGTTGTTTTCAATGTGAGGTCTGTGAACTATGTTCCTGAGCTTTATCTGGGCTGCTTATTAAAAAGGCAGATCCCCAAGCCCAACAACCTCAATTTACAGAATCAAAATTGCTGGAGGTAGTGCTGAGAAATCTGCAATCTCTAATACATAATTTTTTAGGTGATTCCTAAACTGCATTTTGGGAGACACTGAATTACATAAATGTATAATCTTAGCTTATATGGAAATAATGCATTTCCTTCCATGCCTATTTATAAAACTAACGAGCTGGAGTGGTGGCTCACGCCTGTACTCAGAGCATTTTGGGAGACGAAGCTGGGAGGATCACTTGAGCTCAAGAGTTTGAGACCAGCTAGGGCAACACGGCAAACCCCTGTCTTTGCAATAATGATGAGGGTGATGATGATAATAATAATAATAATAATTATTATTATTATTATTATTATTTTCATATAAGGAGTAAGGAAGGGATCCAGTTTCAGCTTTCTACTTATGGCTAGCCAATTTTCCCAGCACCATTTATTAAATAGGGAGTCCTTTCCCCATTTCTTGTTTCTGTCAGGTTCGTCAAAGATCAGATGGCTGTAGATGTGTGGTATTATTTCTGAGGACTCTGTTCTATTCCATTGGTCTATATCTCTGTTTTGGTACCAGTACCATGCTGTTTTGGTTACTGTAGCCTTGTAGTATAGTTTGAAGTCAGGTAGCATGATGCCTCCAGCTTCGTTCTTTTAGCTTAGGACTGTCTTGGCAATGCAGGGTTTTTTTAGTTCCATATGGAAAAAGCAGTTTTTTCCAATTCTGTGAAGAAAGTCATTGGTAGCTTTATGGGGATGGCATTGAATCTATAAATTACCTTGGGCAGTATGGCCATTTTCACAATATTGATTCTTCCTATCCATGAACATGGTATGTTCTTCCACTTGTTTGTGTCCTCTTTTATTTCACTGAGCAGTGGTTTGTAGTTCTCCTTGAAGAGGTCCTTTACATCCCTTGTAAGTTGGATTCCTAGGTATTTGATTCTCTTTGAAGCTATTGTGAATGGGAGTTCATTCATGATTTGGCTCTCTGTTTGTCTGTTACTGGTGTATAAGAATGCTTGTGATTTTTGCACATTGATTTTGTATCATGAGACTTTGCTGAAGTTGCTTATCAGCTTAAGGAGATTTTGGGCTGAGATGATAGGGTTTTCTAAATATACAATCATGTCGTCTGCAAACAGGGACAATTTGACTTATTCTTTTCCTAACTGAATATCCTTTATTTCTTTCTCTTGCCTGATTGCCCTAGCCAGAACTTCCAACACTATGTTGAATAGGAGTGGTGAGAGAGGGCATCCCTGTCTTGTGCCAGTTTTCAAAGGCAATACTTCCAGTTTTTTGCCCATTCAGTATTATTGGCTGTGAGTTTGTCATAAATAGCTCTTATTATTTTGAGATACGTTCCATCAATACCGAATTTATTGAGAGTTTTTAGCATGAACGGCTGTTGAATTTTGTCAAAGGCCTTTTCTGCATCTATTGAGATAATCATGTGATTTTTGTCTTTGGTTTTGTTTATATGCTGGATACGTTTATATGAAAATTAATTCAAGATGGATTAGCGACTTAAATATTAGACCAAAAACCATAAAAACCCTAGAAGAAAACCTAGGTAATACCATTCAGGACATAAGCATGGGCAAGGACTTCATATCTAAAACACCAAAAGCAACAGCAACAAAAGCCAAAATTGACAAATGGGATCTAATTAAACTAAACAGCCCCTGCACAGCAAAAGAAACTACCATCAGAGTGAACAGGCAACCTACAGACTGGGAGAAAATTTTTGCAATCTACCCATCTGAGAAAGGGCTAATATCCAGAACCTATAAAGAACTCAATCAAATTTACAAGAAAAAAACAAGCAACCCCATCAAAAAGTGGGCAAAGGATATGAACAGACACTTCTCAAAAGAAGACATTCATACAGCCAACAGACACATGAAAAAATGCTCACTATCACTCGCCATCAGAGAAATGCAAATCAAAACCACAATGAGATACCATCTCACACCAGTTAGACTGGCCATCATTAAAAAATCAGGAAACAACACGTGCTGGAGAGGATGCAAAGAAATAGGAACACTTTCACATTGTTGGTGGGACTGTAAACTAGTTCAACCACTGTGGAAAAAATATGTGGTGATTCCTCAAGAATCTAGAATTAGAAATACCATTTGACCCAGGCATCCCATTACTGAGTATATACCCAAAGGATTATACGTCATGCTGCTATAAAGACACATGCACACGTATGTTTATTGCGGCACTATTCACAATAGCAAAGACTTGGAGTCAACCCAAATGTCCATCAGTGACAGACTGGATTAAGAAAATGTGGCACATATACACCATGGAATACTATGCAGCCATAAAAAAGGATGAGTTCTTGTCCTTTGTAGAGACATGGATGCAGCTGGAAACCATCATTCTCAGCAAACTATCGCAAGAACAGAAAACCAAATACCGTATGTTTTCACTCATAGGTGGGAATTGAACAATGAGAACACTTGGACACAGGAAGGGGAACATCACACACTGGCTCCTATTGTGGGGAGAGGGTAGAGGGGCAGGATAGCATTAGGAGATATACCTAATGTAAATGACCAGTTAATGGGTGCAGCACACCAACATGGCACATGTATACATATGTAACAAACCTGCATGTTGTGCACATGTACCCTAGAACTTAAAGTATAATAAAAAAATGTACCAAAAATTTAGCAAAGTGTGATGGTGCAAACCTGTGGTCCCAGCTACCTTGGAGGCTAAGGTGGGAGAATCAATTGAGCCTGAGTGGTTGAGGCTACATTGAGCCGTGATCACGCCTCTACACTCCAGCCTGAGTGATGGAATAAGACTCTCTCTCAAAAAAAATGAAAAGAATAAAAAAATAAAAATTAAGAAACTAACCAAGATTGAATAAGCAACATCAAACCTCACACTCCTGCTTCCTGAAGTCCAGTCAAAAGATCTCCACCAGCACTCACTACCCCACCTAACCACCATAATCTTTTATGTTGCTAGCTAATGAAGGTGCACTTCTATCTGACTCTGTGGGTGGGGCCATTGTGTGTGGAAGCTTTTCAGTTCTGTTAAGGAGAACTTCTAGTTCCTGAAAGCAGGGATCATAGGTGACACACCAGCTGAATGATCACCAGGCATTCATTCTATTGGCTCAATTTGGGTGATCAGATTACAGCTTGCATGATTCCCTGTAAAATGAGGCAAAATGTTAGAGGTTGGAAAATTCTGGTAAACAATAGATGGTGTCAACAGCATCCCTCAGGTCAACATGTTACCCTTTTCATTAAACGTGGCTTAAATTACAGGTCATTAAGATTACTGCTCATACTTTTAGTAAACCCAGTAAAAGAAAAGATAAATTCACATGCTCTACTGGGCGAAAGATAACGACTAAAATAATAAGATGACATAAGCAAGCAGGGGTTAAGGGAGGTATGACATGATTTTTTAATAGAAACCACTTATGGCTTAAAGGATTCATTATGTTAGCTATTTATTCAATTTTCAAACCTTATAGTTGAAAGAGTTTCCTAGGTAATTAACTATTTTTTTTTTCTCTGACTCTGTTTTCCTTCTCTTTGAAGATCTCAGGATTCATGAAACCAATTATATTAAAAAAGCATCTCATTACAACACTTTGATTATTTTTCTACACAGTTCTTCACCAGGTTGTGACAAATTTTTCCACTTTTGAAGTTCCACAGCTGGTTCTGAATTAGCAATCTGGTGCCTTGTATTCAATGCCAGTCTTGGACCTACTGGATAAACCTTTCATATAATTAAAGACAATGCCTATGCCCACACTCTTTAAGACACGGCACATATTCCTTACCCCTGTGACATTTTCAAGTTCTCTGTGTCCACACTGTGTTTGTCTTTTAAGTACATGCTACCTATGTCTCCTTTAGAATGTGGGACTCTGAACTGAGCAGAACATCTTAGGTGTGGTGGGACAGCTAGTTTGTCATATAATAGGTTCTAGATACAGTATTTTTATGATACAAAGTAAGATCCCATTAGTTTTATTTTTCAATCATCACAATAATGTTCACATGCATGTGAATATCAGGTAAAACTTTTAAGTGTCTCTCCTCACTACAAATCACCTCCATGCTGATATTTAGCCAAACCACCTATATTCTATACCAGGTCCTTTGGTTTCTTAAAATATGTAAATGTAGAACTAAATTCATTCACTGATAAAGTTTTGTCTTGTTTGCTTTGAATAATTCAGTTCACAGAATCAATAATAATAATTTTGTCCAAAATGTAAATTTCCCAATAACACCATGTCATCATTAAACTTAACAGACTTTTCATTTTTGAAGGAGATATTATGTAAACATTATTGATAAATTTTTAGACTTTAAAAAATTTTCAGAATGTATGTATCACAAAAACTTAGTAGATCAAGATATTATTTACCAAATTACTTCTACTAATTTTTAATGTATATGATATATACATATATCATACATTACTCTATTTCAATTTAGCTATCTTTATCTTGGATTGTATTTAAAAAGAAGCTTTATGTGATTTCATTTACATTCATTAGAATTGAATCTGAGAATTGAACATTCGTTGAATGCTTATAACTAATGTACTTAATAAATATTTTTTCAGTACCTGACACAGTGGTAACCATAGAAGCTGAGCATATACTGGTTATGATAAAATAGCATAAATGATCCTATTATCTGTCTCATGGAGCACATAAGTTATACTGTAGTGGTGAAGACAGAAAATTAGCATACATGCAAAAAATACATATATAATTACAACATGAGACAAATGTGATAATGAAAAGGAACAGATAGAGAAAAACAGGTTGAATTACCTAGTTAGATAGGGTAGTCTGTACAGTTTTGTTAAATCAACCCAATATAAAGTATCCATTACCAATAAGAGAAAACAAGTCCATTATTTCAATAGTGTATAATGGCTATTTGCAATTATGCATCTATTCAAAGATTTTTGTGGCTCTTTGAGTAAGCCTTAAAATAATATTATTATTTAATTTTGAGACAATGTATTTTATTGGAATTATGGAAAAAATGATGGTTGAAATTATTCCACTGCTTTAAACAGGGATCTGAGTTTTCAGTTTTTCTGTGGGATTCTTAGGAACAAAACCAGAATTCATAAGTGTAACTCTTTCATAAATTTATGACTATTGCCAAATGATATCAAAGAAAACATGACAAAGTCTTCAAAAGGGAGCTGTGCTATTATGTGTTTGTAGTTACATCCCTTGATAATAGGTTTGCTAGGAATTTCCAGGCTGTGAGCAGTAGCAGTTTGCTGGAATTTCTTAAAACCACCATTTGGCTATCTAATGCAGAGCTTATTCTCGATAAAATAAAATGAAATAAATAGTATTAACTAATTTCGTCTATTTTGATTAATAAAAATAGAGGTACTTTGTCTATTGTGAAGGAAGTGCCTATTCTGAGTTTAATTTCACTGATCAATATCAGAGTCTGGGAAAAGCAATTAGTTTGATTTAATCCAAGGATTGTTGACATGGTGGTAGAAAAGCTAATCAGAGTCCAGGGAAGTAGGCTAATAGCCAATGCTCAGAATTCAAACAACAACGCCATGTCAGAGACCCTATCCAAGCAACGCATAGACAATTTAGATCAGAATCAGTATCAGGACTTCTCTAATTCCAGGAATAATAAATGTGGGTAAGATTTTAGAAGTGAATACAGAGACAGGACAGCTGTCAAACATCAGGCAAGTTAATTCTAAGTCATTGCAAAAGACCCTCAAAAACAGGGATGCTAAGAAGTAAATAAGGCCCATATCACAGAAAATGTGCCTGGCAATAAAATGGGTCCCAAGATACAAGGCAGAATTTAGAACTGATATCCCCACTTTTTCTACAGTTACTGGTACCTCGGCGTAGACAAAGAAACTTCTGGTAAGAAAGAGACCCACCCAGCAGATATCCACCCAGCAGGTATCAGCCAGGTAAGCTGACTCTCTATTTACTTGATAGGACAAGCTGAAAATAGGCAGCTCTTATCCTATTAAGTTTCTAGGAAAGTATTAGTTTAAACCACCAAGCTGTAGAGCATGCTTGGGCCCATGGAAAAGCTGCATTCATGGCAGAAACACTTGGGAGAATTCCTGGGTTTTAGGGAAATTGTCTAGATAGTGAAGCTTGCGGGGAGAACCAAAAATCGGACCAACTTTGAACTAAGATATAGCAGGAATTAGCTTTGGGGATATATGGAGGTAAGAGGGACAGTGAGGTAGGGGCCAGAGTGACAGAGAGATCTGATGTAGCCTAGTGAAAAAAATAGACAATTTCAGAAGTGTGGAGGGACATAGATTAAGTACTAAGTTTCAAGTCCCCTCTCACCAGGAATTCTTCCCAGGCAGGAAACAGAAATCGCAGGGTTGATGGGACTGCAGCTGTAGTGATTAAACTCTAGAAAGAGCTGGATTGGGTATAACCTAGTCTGCTGACCAATGTCAGGGCATTGGTTAATGCAGGAGGGGGAAGCTCTGGTGTTCAGTTGGGGTCCAGTTGCCTGAACATTCATAAGAAGCATTCAAAATAGACTGTTCCACTGGTAAAGCTGTAGGAACTAGGGCACAGTGGAGAAAAAAAACTAAATTTAAAAGTTTTCTGAGGTGGAGCTGAGGAAAATTAAGAAATAATGGCTCAGAGAGTCTTTGGGGTTATAGCAAAGAGTCTACAAGTCAATTGCCATGCTGATGCTGGGAGGGCTTTTGATTTAATGATCTTAGCCTTATCATTGTCTGATGGAGAATGGAAGCAGCTCTAAATAACTCATTTGTCTCGTGGTACCCTCTGGAACAGATTGGTTGGGAACAAAGACTGATAGCAGAAGCCATGAGGTGTGATATAGTTGGATTTTCAAGAGCTTGACATTTATGCAGAACTAATAACTGTGTCATTTATCACACTCTCCTAATATGATGGGTATGTGAAACTTAATAACTTGGTGGCAGTGGAAAGCAATGTCTGTAAAGCATAGGTGAAGCAGTGATTTAATTGTCATCTTAATGGAGCCAGGCAGATTAAAAAAATCACAGGGATTATGGCAAGGAAGCACAATTGCTCCCACACTTATGGGCTGAGGAACAATGTTTGAGTCTTTGAGGATGTTGTCCTTCTCCAGTGAAGGGAGAGAAGAATCAGCAGCAGCCAGATCAGCTAGATTAATGCAAGTGCTCAATGAGAGGGCAATAATTGCAGTTGGATCACATTCACAACAAACAATATCACAACAAAGTAAGGGATATTTTACAAATTTTTCAGTATCCATGTATATAAAACCAAATGAAAAATTTATAGTGAGCTCTGCACACATAGATTCTTCTAGATACAAAGCAACTTTGTAAATAATTAAATTACACACATTCCAGATTTAAATCCTTGTTGTGTTAGCTTGGGAGAATTGTTTGATGTGAGGTGTGTCTCCACAATGATGGATACCAAGCAAGAAATTGGAAAGGAATAAGTCAAGTTAATTACTTTTATCCAAAGAATAGCAAACAATAGATTAGACCAGTTTGGTTTTTCCCTCCAAAGACATTGGTTTTCATTCTATTAAGAGGATTTCAAAAGCAAACAAAAATAGTTTGCAAAACAAAGATATTACCTGATAATCTTGTTTTATTGTCACGCTTTTTGAAATAGATTTTGTTGTTTATTTTTTTCAAATGTTAAACGAGGAGGTAGCCACATATGCCAAAGTAAATTCAATTTTGGAAAAAAACAAAGTATAGCCATCCCACGGTATCCAGAGGAGATTGATTCCAGGACCTCTCACCCTCCACAAATACAAAGTCTGCAGATGCCCATGTTCCTAATAGAAAATGGCATAGTGTTTGCATATAACCTATGCACATTCTCTCATATACATTAAATCATGTATGGATTACTTTTAATATCCAATATAATTTAAATTTTATGTAAATAGTTGTTATACTATGTTGTTTTCTATTTGTATTCATGTTATTGTTATATTGCTTTTTTTCAAATATTTTCTATGAGTGGTTAATTGAATCCCCTCAAGCAGAATCCATGTATACAAGGGGTAGACTCAATATAGCGCAACCAGATATAGTGTTGTAAGTATGAGGAGAAGAGTAAATAATTTAATACACCCCACAGAACAATTCCTTATTTGCCAAAAATAAAATATACTCTGCTTTCCTTTTGGGTTAAGAAAATGTAGCTGCCTAGTAAATATGAACTGTTTTTCAGAGAGTTCAATAATTCATTCATCACCAATCATCAGTCATAGCTCAAATTATTCCCATGTGGTTGGCTAGTTATCAAGATGTGACTTAAGGGTGCTTATCAGAGCATTCTAACTTTTTGCTGAGTTAACACTTCTATCTACTATGAAGCAGAGGTCACTCCATAAAGATGAGCCATGAAATCAGCTCTATATGTTAGTCCTATTTTAATCCTCTTCAATATATACCCAATACAGACTCTGAATTATGTTATTCTTCTTCTAGAAATTAGTAAATTTCCACTGGAAATTGTTATCAATTTTTGAATATCTTACTATAATTCTTTTTAATCACAATTTATATATAATTTAATAGTTTAGCATATTTTCATATAAATCTTATTCTACACAAAACAACTAAAACTAGTAAATGCCATATTAAGTGGTAATTGTACCATAACTGCTTAAAAATTAATCCCTCTCCAATTAAGAAACTGTGAAATATATGGGCTATTATCCTTCATTGATTGTTTATATGGTTTCAATCTTAACATTATGTTATCTAGGCCTTCTAAAATGTGTTCAAGATAATGACATAGCTCCTCTTTTCTTTTATAAAAATGTTTTCCATTTTTAAAAAAGTCTCTTCATGTTAAAAACTCTCAATATAAGAGGTATTGATGGAACATATCTCAAAATAATGAGTTATTTCTGACAAACCCACAGTCAATATCGTATTGAATGGGCAAAAGCTGAATATTCCCTTTGAAAACCGGTACAAGATAAGGATCCCCTCTCTCACCACTCCTATTCGACATAGTATTGGAAGTTCTGGCCAGGGCAATCAGGCAAGAGAAAGAAATAAAATGTACTCCAATAGGAAGACAGGAAGTCAAATTGTCTCTGTTGGCAGATGACATGATTCTATATTTAGAAAACCCCATCATCTCAACCCCAAAACTCCTTAAGCTGATAAGCAACTTCAGCAAAGTCTCAGGATACAAAACCAATATGCAAAAATCACAGGTATTCCTACACACCAATAATAGACAAGCAGACAGCCAAATCATAAATGAACTCCCATTCACAACGGCTACAACAAGAATAAAATATCTAGGAATACAGTTAACAAGGGATGTGAAGGACCTCTTCAAGGAGAACTACAAACCACTGCTTAAGGAAATAAGAGAGGACACAAACAAATGGAAGAACATTCCATCCTCATGGATAGGAAGAATCAATATTGTAAAAATGGCCATACTGACCAAAGTGATTTATAGATTCAATGCTATTCCCATCAAACTACCATTGACATTCTTCACAGAATTAGAAAATAATAATTTAAATTTCATAAGGAACCAAAGAAGAACCCGTATAACCAAGACAATTCTAAGCAAAAAGAACAAAGCTGGAGGCATCATGCTACCTGACTTCAAACTGTACTGCAAGGCTACAGTAACCAAAACACCATGGTACTGTTACCAAAACAAATAGACCAATGGAGCAGAATGGAGACCTCAGAAATAACACCACACATCTACAACCATCTGATCTTTGACAAACCTGACAAAAACAAGCAATGGGTAAAGGGTCTCCTATTCAGTAAATGATGCTGGGAAAACTGATTAGCTGTATGTGGAAAACTGAAACTGCACCCCTTCCTTACACCTTATACAAAAATTAACTCAATATGGATTAAAGACTTAAATGTAAAAATGTAAAACCCAAAGCCATAAAAACCCTAGAAGAAAACCTATGCAATACCATTCATGACATAGGCATGGGCAAGGACTTCATCACAAAAATGAAAAAAGCAATTGCAACAAAAGCGAAAATTGACAAGCAGAATCTAATTAAACTAAAGAGCTTCTGCACAGCAAAGGAAACTATCATCAGAGTGAAGAGACAACCTACAGAATGGGAGAAAATTTCTGCAATCTACCCATCTGACAAAGGCTAATATCCAAAATCTACAAAGAACTTAAACGAATTTACAAAAAAAAAAACAACAAATGACCCCATCAAAAAGTAGGCAAAGGATATGAACAGACACTTCGCAAAAAGAAGACATGGCCAGGCACGGTGGCTCATGCCTGTAATCCCAGAACTTTGGGAGGCCGAGGCGGGCAGATCACGAGGTCAGGAGATCGAGACTATCCCGGCCAACATGGTGAAACACCGTATCTACTAAAAATACAAAAATTAGCTGGGCATGGTGACCTGTGCCTGTAATCCCAGCTACTCAGGAGGCTGAGGCAGGAGAATCATTTGAACCAGGGAGTCGGAGGTAGCAGTGAGCCTAGATCACACCACTGCACTGCACTCCAGCCTGGTGACAGAGCAAGAAAAAAAAGACATTTTACACGGCCAACAAATATATAGAAAAAAACTCAACATCACTTATCATCAAAGAAACGCAAATCAAAACCACAATGAAATACCATCTCAAGTCAGTCAGAATGGCAATTATTAAAAAGTCAGAAAACAATAGATGTTGGTGAGGCTGTGGAGAAATAGAACACTTTTGCACTGTTGGTGGGAATGTAAATTAATTCAACCATTGTCAAACACATTATGGTGATTCCTCAAGGATCTAGAACCAGAAGTACCATTTGACCTAGCAATCCCATTACTGAGTATATACCCAAAGGAATATAAATTATTCTACTACAAAGACACATGCACATGTATGTTTATTGCAGCACTATTTACAATAGCAAAGTCATGGAACCAACCCAAATGCCCATCAATTGTAGACAGGATAAAGAAAATGTAGTACATATACACCATGGATTACTATGTTGCCATGAAAAGGAATTAGATCATGTTCTTTGCAGGGACATGGATGAAGCTGGAAGCCATCATCTTCAGCAAACTGACACAGGAACAGAAAACCAAGCACCATGTGTTCTCACTCATAAGTGGGAGTTGAACAATGAAAACACATGGACAGTGAGGGGAACAACACACACTAGGGCCTTTTGGGGGGTGTAGGATAATGGGGAGAACTTAGAGGATGGGTCAGTAGGTGCAGCAAACAACCATGGCACATGTATACCTGTGTAACAAACTTGCACATTCTGCATATGTGTCTCGTTTTTTTGTTGTTGTTGTTGTTTGTTTGTTTTTGGTTGTTGTTGTTTTAGAATAAATTAAAAAACAAGAAAGGGAAGATACATGACACATCAGCAATGCAAGAGTGAGATGCTGATGGTCCAAGCCCTAATCTTGCTTGAGGAAAAGCATGCCCTGCTCCATTTATGAACACTTAACGGACAGAGGTCCTTGCCTCTGCAAGACAGGTGCCTCACTGTGAACATACATTTGATTAGCATGGAGACCACCTGGATCATTTCTGGAACTGTCACTGTCTATGACACTGAGCAGGTGCTTTGGCCTTACTCTGGTCCCCTCAGGCCCCAGCACAGCTCACTGGTGACTCAGAAAGTGACTGCTGGATTTCACGTGAGCATCCAGCGTATCCCTCTGAGATCTGCTGGGTGCTCCTTAGTGTCTCCAGCACCTGCCTGGTGTCCTGATCCCCCTAGGCTCTTCAATAGAAACACTCTTGGTTTACAGTTTTGCGCTGTGATGCTTGATTAGAGATGATTTTCTTGTCTCATGGACAATAGGAATCAGAAAATGAAACAGGAGTTTGGAGTTCTTTATGAACTCACTTCTTCCAAAATAATTGTCAAGACATTTGTGTCTCGAATAATTTGGGGTTTATTTCGAACTGCATTTATTAGCATTTAGAGAGGTAGTTACATACTTTCAGGTCATATCCATAGATGCTCATCTTTACATATTGATTTCTGACTCAATTGGTCTGTGTCCATGCCACACTCTCATATCCACCATTGCCCTGCCACATACAAAATGTAGACAACATTACTTAACAATGAAATCTGAATTTCTTATTCTTAGAAACATAATGGCTCCCATAAATTTTTATCAATTGAATGAGTAAAAACATCCCTGTTCTTCATATTCTCATTATTAAGGTATTTATAATCCTAGAAGCCCACTTTAAAAAATAGTTCTCATTGCCTTAACTTATATGAATGGTTCAGATATAATAGTATATTTAAGGGCACATCAGCAACTTGAACACATTTTGACTTTTTCTGACAAAGGAAGACCCAGCCCCTGAGAGGAAACCTCCTCCCCAGCCTCCTGTGCACCTGCTCTGGGGCTGGAAACTGTACTGGGTGACTTCTGAGTGCTCCCTTTAGCCCAGCCCTTGCCTTGCCAGGAGGTTCCTGTTAGGGTTCACAAAACATTTTCCCCCAGCTTCTAAAGCCCAGCATTAAATGGCTGTGGTCCTGCTTTAGAATACTCCCTCGGCAACACCATATGCTGCTGACACCATCTCTTGAAAAAATTTATTAGCCTTACTAAACCTATTGATCTCTGCAGGAAGACCCAAAGCAAGGATTCTGACACAGGAGGGAGCCCCTTCTCTGAATCTCCAGATGCGCTGAGTCAGTGGTGGACCCAATAAGAATCCAAAAACTTGCAGGAGTTTTGGGAGTTCCCTGTTTCTTCACTGATCTCTTGCAGTTGAATGTTACAGCTGAGAATACCAGCAGGTGCAAATACTTTCAGATTCAAGCCCACTCCATGTCTTTTATTCCAACAACACACATTTTCCCTTCTTCCTAGTGTCTGGCCTATAGAAAGTGCCTCCTACACTGACACTAGGCCCCGGTACCTGACTTTTTTCTCCTAGAGATCTAAAGCAAACACGTGACAAGGGAAGTCTTGGGAAGTGCATGCAGGTTGTTATTTTCCTTTTCTCAGCTAGGAACCCAGAAAAGGCCCCAGGACAAAAGAACCTAAGGTCAATGAAGAAGTTTCCAAGACCTTGGTCTTAAAAATATTGATGTCGATGTCAGGGGCTTCAGATTGCTCTATTGTCCTTTTCTTATTCTCTGCCATTGTCTTTCTGTTCCCCTATGTTCTCCTCCTCAGATAGAGTCTGTGCATTGTCACACTTTCATCTTTAATCCAGAGACATCATACCGGTTAGAATGTATTGTACAGTGCAAGTAAGCACTGTCTGTTCTTAAAATGGAAACCTAGAAACTTGATTGGCTTCCTCCCCTGGGCTGTGACCTTTACCAGGAGTCTCCAGGGGAAAAGCTCATTTGGGGCTGTTACTCCCTTTTGTAGTTTCAGAGTCCTTGAACTCTTCAATTACATCTTACCCCTGCTGGCTAACTTTACTCATTCGTATAATAATGGAAGAATGGCGGAGAAATATGAAATCTGGAATGGAAGTTTGTTATTTTGTTTGTTTGTTTGTTTCCACATAGGATTAGGTTCTGGAAAAGTCCTTCCCTGTAGAAGCTTTTGGGGAAAGCTCCTGATATATTTCTCAGTAATTAATCTTCTCCAATTCTTAGCCATAGGAAATGTATTTGGATTGTATTTTGTAGAGTCTGGGGGTTTCTGGAGAGAAAGTCCAGAAAAGTGAGAAGTATAAGTCCCTCTGAAACTGCTGCCTGTACCTAGCCCACATCTGTAGCTCAGACATCTATAGTGCTTAGCATGTAGGTGCTCTCAACAGCTTGTGTCTTCTGCAACTTATGTTCCATTTAAGCAAGTGTCAGTGGCGATTCTGGACGTGCCTGTCTCTCCAGTTTTGGGAGTGGATAATTTTCCTTGCAATTTCAGTTATTTAATAGATTCCAAAAGGTATTGACATTCAGATTTTGCAGATGGTTCTTGACATAAAAATGAGGGTGATGAATTTTGTAATTTACATGTTGGAGCAAAAACCAAAAGTACAATCGTGGTCATCTTTGATGTGTTACTGGAGGCAGAATTCTGATCTCATTACAAATAAGTGCACCTGGTCTGACATAAATGAACAGGCAAGGGCACAGAGGAAGGACATGACACAACACTAATGAAAAAGTATTAGCAATTTTAATATTGTTCTGAGGAAGCTGAAATTGTGAATGTAAAACAGTGCAAACTGGTCATGTCTCAGGTGATGTTGTGTTCTGGAAAGTACCTCCAATCCTGGACTGCATCCAGTAGGTGCACCTGGGCACTCAAACCTGAAACAGGGACTCTTATTCCTTAAACATAAGACATTCCAATAAGAAAGTGGATCTCAGGTGAGTTACAGAGCAGGGAGGATATGGAGGTGTCTTTGGCTTCCCAGAATTGCTGAAACTGAAAAACCAAGGCCACCTCTGTGGGGCAGAGATCCCCCTATGAGTACATCACATCAGCGATGTCTTCACAAATCCTTGGCTGTGGAGGAGAATAAGGAATATGATTTATTTCTTTCTGCTAACTAAATGTACTTCAGGAGAAATGAAATGAAAATTCAATGAATATGTTTATTGCCATTAAAAAAAAAAGAAACAAAGTATTTAACTTTCTTCCATAGACTTGAATAAAGATCAAAGCTTTTAATATGATAGTTTAATATAATTTTTTGTGACATTTAAATTAATCTATTTTCTAAATAAAATATGGAATGTGTATATTTATAGATTTTTTTATACTTGAAGAATATAGAAAAGAGTTTCTAGTGACTATGGACCTCCCTTTAAGAAAGCTTAGTACTTACCTCAGGTGATTCGCCCACCTTGGCCTCTCAACATGGTGAAACCCTGTCTCTACTAAAAATACAAAAATTACCTGGGCGTGGTGGCACATGCCTGTAATCCCAGCTACTTGGGAGGCTGAGCAGGAGAATCACTTGAACCCGGGAGGTGGAGGTTGCAGTGAACCAAGATTGTGCCACTGCACTCCAGCCTGGGCGACAAGAGCGAAACTCCATTTTAAGAAGATAAAAAAAAGAAAAAGAAAACTTAGTCTACTGCCAATAGTTGATTACCAAGACATGCCACACCTTAAGCATTTTCAGCCAGAAGAAGTCTCCTCACATTTTGACTATGTTTCATGCAATTTATTCATGCAATGCCCCTAAAGATGGAGGGTAATGCCAGAATATTGTCTTAGATTTTTTAGTGAAATTAATCTTGATAAATATAATCAAGATGACGTAAGAAGTTATTTTCTTATATTTTGGAATTTTAAAAAATTGTATTAGGACTGCTTCTGACTTTTTTCACTGATATGTAATAGTTGTTCAGGCCGGGCGCGGTGGCTCAAGCCTGTAATCCCAGCACTTTGGGAGGCCGAGACGGGCGGATCACGAGGTCAAGAGATCGAGACCATCCTGGCTAACATGGTGAAACCCCGTCTCTACTAAAAAATACAAAAACTAGCCGGGCGAGGTGGCGGGCGCCTGTAGTCCCAGCTACTCGGGAGGCTGAGGCAGGAGAATGGCGTGAACCCGGGAGGCGGAGCTTGCAGTGAGCTGAGATCCGGCCACTGCACTCCAGCCCAGGCGACAGAGCGAGATTTCGTCTCAAAATAAATAAATAAATAAATAAATAAATAGTTGTACATATTTATAAGATACATGTGAAATTTTCTTCATTTTTCTCTTCGACATTCATATTCTTCTTTAAAATCATTATTTCACCATGTTTGTATGCCGCCCCACTAGTCATTGGGAATACAAAAGGAAAACAAATATATCTGAATCCAAGTTTAACACTTCATTCATTGTTATCTACTTCCATTCTCCATCTTTTCACCTACTACTAGCTGATCTTTAAAAAACAAAAACAAACAAACAAAAAAACACTTTCCTGGTCCTGGTGTGTTATTTTAAATTCACAAGTGAGGTCCAGAGTTCAGCTAAGCTTTGATGATAGGGAAGAGGTTTCAACAAAAAGGGTAGAATCACTCACAATGATATACTTAAAGTGAATGACTAACAATTTTTCCAGGCTTCTAATATTTATTTTCGTGTGAAAGGAATTCCAATAGACAGGAAGAAACTCAACCTGAAGCAGTATACTTAGAAGGAGAAACTAAGTATGTGTGACTCTTATTCACTTTTTCCTAGAAGCCAAAGTGCCAAGAGAGAGCTCTGCTCTTCCAAGTTGTATGGCCTCTAAGTTGTCTACATGTGGACGCCTACAATTGTTAACACAGCTTGTGCCAGTGACCAAGCTATTTTATGGAGGTTTGATGTTAAAAACCATATGCTAAGTCATATTCTCCAATATTACTTTTATCAATATAAAACTAACTTTTCTGCCTCATCTATCAATTGGTAGGAAACTTGAGTGGATGGATAAAAACATAGATTATACTGAGCCTTCTCAAACAATACATTTCTCTTTGATGTTCAACCCCACCCCACCCCATCCCAGCCCCATTCAAAAGTTTAGAACTAGGCCTCCAGAAACAATCTTCATTTATATTTTGAGAATACTCAATTAAAGTTTTAATTCTTCAATGTGAGATTATGTTACATTTCAGTACAAAATTCCCACCCACCACCGCCCAAAAAACTCATAAATATCCCAGATATTCTCTCTCAGTTATAAAATCAGTAGAACCCTAGTTAGTCAGGGTATCTCATAAATGAAAAGTGGAGTTCCAAAGATTACTAATGTTTGAAACACTAAATAAACATTTATTTTGCAAAGTTGACCCAACCAGCATATATCTAGGTGACCTTCTGAGCTCTACAGTTCTACCAGCTGTAGTTTGAGACTGAAATAGCAATCCCATTAGAAAAAAATGCAGGCAAGTTAATATTTTTTATTTTCTGTGGTATTTCTTTTCTCTTTCTTACTCCATTCAAATATGTCACATTCCAAAGATACTGCCCATAATCTGTTAACATAGGTATTAGAACAAATGGACTACAACCATAATTGAGGGATGGGGGGTTTGGAGGAGGCCAGAATCATCATTGCTTCTATTATGAGCTTTTTGGATCCCAAACTATGGAAACTGGAAAATGCTATTGACACGTCTGCTGATTGGTAAGCCAATATCTGTTTATTCTCATTGCCAATGTCTCTTTAGTCAAAAGGGTAGAAACTACAATGGAGGTGGAAGGAAAAGGAAAAGACAATTCCACTCCTCTGGCTTAGGGGGTTTGGGGAGAAGAAAGAAATTTTTTTTTAAAAAAAGAGTCATGAATGAGACTTTATTTATTGGATTACTTACTTGCCCCTCAGATTTAGGTCAGAGTGAATGAGGATCATTACCTATGTTATGAGAAATAGGGCATGGGTTGGGAGAGGGAGTTGACAGGGGGAGGGAGCTTTTAGTCTGCTATAAATGTGGAAAGCTGGGAGAAGTTGGCCTCATGGGCTGCCTCTGCACCCATGTGACACCAGGCAAGAGGAGGAACATTAAAGCAAACTCATAGATACAGTTAGGTAGGTAGTTGTAGGATCTGACTTAACTTTCCCTGATTCACTTCAATCCCATGTGGCAGACACTAAACCTCTCTCTGTTTCCTACCTAGATGCACATGGCCACAAGTTGTATTTTGTGTTTGTTGTTATTTATCTATCATCTGTATGTTTGATTTCACTGACATGCTACCTCAGTGTTTACATTCTGAATAATCGTTATGACATTTCTACCATAATAGGCAAGCTTGGAGTTGTTAGAAGTTAAACATCTTTTTTCCCTATTTATTCACTCACCCTAGCAACCAGTTACCTATCCTTAATTTTGCTGAAAATACCAAGAGGGAAGAGTGTCCAATCCAGAGTCCTGAATGACTCAGTGGTGACTTAAGCACTTAAGGTCAATTCTTGCTAAACATGAGTCCCTCTATTGCCTCTAAAACAGAAAAGACTTCATGTGCCCTTGAGACTATTCATCAGTCGGAGGTGTAACTAAGACTGTGGGCATTCAGAGCCATTGGTCCCTCAAATTTCACTAGAACATATACAAGTGCCAATAGATCATAAACCTGATGACTCAGTGAAGGTCACTGGAATACCAGGGTTACATTACTTTACATCTGAATTTTAGTAACTCAGCTGAGAACCACTTGCCAATGACAGCCCTCAGAGGGCTGTACAAACTGAAGGCTACTAAAAAGAGAAGGAGAGATCCTGCAACTTCCTTTAGGCAAATGCCAGCCTCCCAAGAGCTCACAAATGTTACATCTTCTTTTTGTCATACTTGACAAGGGTTTTTAACATGTATATATAAATGCCACAAGCCTTATAGCCTTTGGTTAGCAAGTGCTCTGAAAATTTATTCTGAAACTTCACTATCAGCTGATACTTGAAATATTCTCTATTTTCAATAAAATCTATAGAAATTTAAAAAGAAAGACAAAGTATTTCAACATTTTAAGTACTGATTTAAAATTCCTTTGGATTTAAAACACCAGTTTCCCTGTGATTAGTTTTTCACTGGAAAGCAGGTGGAAGTTCTTAAAATATCTTGACCATTCTAACAGCCTCTTGGCTGCTTTCTGTGCTTCCACACTTGCCCTGCTCCTAGCTGTTTTCAGTATGGTAGCTGGTGTTTAATTTCTTTAAATATAAGTCAGATTAAGTTGCTACTTTACTGAAAACCACCTCATAGCTTCTTATCTCACTTAAAAATCTCAAATTCTTACCATAACCTGCATGGTTCTATAATAGCTCCCCTGACAGTTCGCCACTTATCTCTTTGCTATACCTTTAACACACCAAGCACACTCCACTCTCAAGGCATTTGTACTTGCTACTCCCTCTGCCTAGAACTAGCTTTCCCTAGATAGGGGCATGCTCACCCCCTTACCTTATTTGGGTCTTTGTCCAAACTTATCATCTCAAAGAGGAAGATCCTGACTAATGCCCTTAAAAAAACATACTCCTCTTACTTTGCTCTATTTCAATGCACAATCGCTATCTGACTTTACAATATATGTATTTTTTAAATTAATGCATTCCTCAAAATAGAATAAAAATTCTGTAAGATTAAGAAATTTATTTGATTTCCAGTGTATAAAATAATACAATAGTAGTCACTCAAATATTTTTCACTAAATCAATTTTAGTTAACACATACGTGAGTAAAATCAGTGAATTTATGTGATGTGATCTTGTTGCTTGATTTGTAAAGTTTCAAGCATGTGTATCATTGCTAGACATAAGAGCATACCATCTGTACCTTATCAAATTAGTTTTATAAGTGGCAAGTCAATTTGCTATTTTTAAAAAGTTACCATGATGGCATTTCTGACGAATTCAATAAAGAATTGGTGACGTTAATTTACACATAGATTTTCCACAGAGAATCTGCGTCATTTGTTTTAAAAATTATGAGCCAGAGGTTGCATTTGACACAGTAAAAGAATATAAACCAGAGAGTACTTGGAAAGGATCATTGTTCTTTGACTTTAACATAAATGTTTTGACATGTTTGGTGGCAGATTTTCTTCTCATTTTTATTTAGTTAATATTACACATAAATATTTTTCCAATTCATATTAGTGTATATAGAGCAAAGTCTTTGGAGATAGGCTAACTCTGTATTGGGGACTCCATTGCAGAACATAGTGAGTTGTATATTTCCATCTTCAATTCCAGTCTGTTTTCTCATCTGTTAGATGGGGATCAACACACCCACATTGCAGTGTTTGAAAGTACGCAGTTACTGAATTAAATTTCTATAATGAATGTAGCCTACTACCTGGCATATGGTGGGGGCCAATTTCTTTCCCCTTCTCTTCCGTTTCCCTTTCCCTTACCTGTGCCTAACCCAAACCTTGTTGGGAAAGTAAGGGCAGATTCACTCAGAATGTTTCAGACACTAGAGAAAAGTTACTTCCTATATTTGAATGATATAAGAATCGTGTATTCCTCAGTAACTTGAATCATCTTTTTTTTTTTGTTATTATTATACTTTAAGTTCTAGGGCACATGAGCATAACGTGCAGGTTTGTTACGTGTATATACTTGTGCCATGTTGGTGTGCTGCACCCATCAACTCGTCAGCACCCATCAACTCGTCATTTACATCAGGTATAACTCCCAATGCAATCCTTCCCCCCTCCCCCCTCCCCATGATAGGCCCCGGTGTGTGATGTTCCCCTTCCCGAGTCCAAGTGATCTCATTGTTCAGTTCCCACCTATAAGTGAGAACATGCGGTGTTTGGTTTTCTGTTCTTGCGATAGTTTGCTAAGAATGATGGTTTCCAGCTGCATCCATGTCCCTACAAACGACACAAACTCATCCATTTTTATGGCTGCATAGTATTCCATGGTGTATATGTGCCACATTTTCTTAATCCAGTCTGCCACTGATGGACATTTGGGTTGATTCCAAGTCTTTGCTATTGTGAATAGTGCCGCAATAAACATACGTGTGCATGTGTCTTTATAGCAGCATGATTTATAATCCTTTGGGTATATACCCAGTAATGGGATGGCTGGGTCATATGGTACATCTAGTTCTAGATCCTTGAGGAATCGCCATACTGTTTTCCATAATGGTTGAACTAGTTTACAATCCCACTAACAGTGTAAAAGTGTTCCTATTTCTCCACATCCTCTCCAGCACCTGTTGTTTCCTGACTTTTTAATGATCGCCATTCTAACTGGTGTGAGATGGTATCTCATTGTGGTTTTGATTTGCATTTCTCTGATGGCCAGTGATGATGAGCATTTTTTCATGTGTCTGTTGGCCGTATAAATGTCTTCTTTTGAGAAATGTCTGTTCATATCCTTTGCCCACTTTTTGATGGGTTTGTTTGTTTTTTTCTTGTAAATTTGTTTGAGTTCTTTGTAGGTTCTGGATATTAGCCCTTTGTCAGATGAGTAGATTGCAAAAATTTTCTCCCATTCTCTAGGTTGCCTGTTCACTCTGATGGTAGTTTCTTTTGCTGTGCAGAAGCTCTTTAGTTTAATGAGATCCCATTTGTCAATTTTGGCTTTTGCTGCCGTTGCTTTTGGTGTTTTAGACATGAAGTCTTTGCCCATGCCTATGTCCTGAATGGTACTACCTAGGTTTTCTTGTAGGGTTTTTATGGTATTAGGTCTAACATTTAGAGCGAGAAGTTCGGCACATTGATATCAATCTTTTTTTTTCCTACATCCGTCTTCACAAATGCAACATTTTCTGTGACTTTAAAATTGTCAGCAGACGTTACAGTAAGATTTGATATATTGGACACATTTGGTGATCTCGGCCAGCCACATATAATTCTGATTAACATATTCTGGCTAATCCACTGCCTATGTTCACTGCTAGAACTCAAAATCCAAGTACATGCCATTCCATTGTATCATTCCAAGAGATTCAAGGGATTACATTTAATTACAGGAAACATAAATTATCAGTGTTGTTGCTCTTAATCTGTTGAAGTTTTGCTAGATATTTTAGATTGGTTGCTTTGTCTATGATTTTGAATGTATACAAACTTAATCTAAGTTAATATAAATGAAAGCTATTAAGTATTAGTTATACCCCTTGTTATACAAAAACAGTATCTACTTATAATGAATTGAAATTGAACTATACTAGTTTGATATGCATCAATAAAATGTTATAACAGTTCTACTAGCCTGTCTCTATTGACCTAAATTACTTAAAATTAATAAATGTATGTAGGAATACAAAAAATTGAACATGATACATCTTTTTAGTGAGAAAAAGGGAATTAATACTCAAAGTCAGATAGCTAATTTTAAGTACTTTGTGATTCATAAATGTGTGCATATGTCTGTATCTGTATACATATATATAAACTTAGATTAAGTTTGCATACATTATGTGTGTGTGTGTGTGTGTATACACACATATATATATAATTGGATACTCTATGTTCTAAGCCAAGAAGAAATAATAAATAAATTATTATGCTCACTTTAGACATGAGAAAATTTGGGTTAAAATATGTAAATAATTTATTCAATATTATATATCTCTGAGTGCAAAGAGGCAAGCTTTCTTATCCAGTGTTCTTTCTAAGACACTAATGGCTTAAATATCTAGAAACTCAAAAGCGATAGGAAGGCACAAGTGTGATATGGAAAAACACAGGAGTATCAGAAATCACTTCTGATTATAAGCCTGTTGAGGAAAGCGAGAAAAAGGGCTGTCATCAAAAAGAATACACACACACACACACACACACACAAACATACATTTGTTAGTTCTATCTATCTGCCAAGAGGGCTAGAAGCAAGTGAAATTCTAAAAATACACTCATACCCAGATATTGGGTTCCAAATGCCACTTTTAAATAAAGGGAAGTAAGCCTGCTTGAAGTATGGCTTGATACCAAAGTTGAGAAAGGGAAAATACAAAATGTGCTTGGAGCATCTTATGGTACTAGAAATAAAGTACTCCAAAAAAATCAAAGAAAGAAAGAAAAGGAAAAGGGTGAGATAATGAAAAGACACAGGAACCAACCTGAACCAGCTTCCAATGGTCAAGATCATTAAAACAAAAAAACAAGGATAGAATGAGAAACTATCACAGAAACTATCACAGGTCATACAAGCCCAAGAAGGTAAGAAAATGAAATACAATGTACTATCCTAGATTTGTGTTAAATCCTAGATAGATAAGGAACTTAACTTAGAAAACATTGTGAAATCTGAGCAAAGTTTTTAGTTTAGTCAATAATTTTGTACTAATGTTAAATTTTTAGTTTTGACAAAAGTACTGAGGCTATGTAAAATGTTAACTTTAGGGGAAGCTGGATAAAGGGCATGTGGAAATTCTATTCTATTTTTACAATTTTTCCATAAACATAACATTTTTCCAAAATAAAAAGTTAAAAATCATTCAGCTTTTTTTCTTCCTTATTTCTGCCTAAACGATGTATGATTCTAATCAACAGATTATCCACAGTCTCATTCAATGGAAGACCGTGCCCTCACATTGGAGAATTTTATTGCCCACCATCCTGAAAACACAATCTCAAATATTCTGAGTGTTTAACCTGATGTTGGTTTATGGAATTGGTGGAAAAAAGATATAGGTTGTTCCCTGAATGCTATGTAGACTGAGTCTATGAAATTTTAAACATAAGTATTTCTAGCTTCCCTAAGGCATCCATCAAATATAACATCCTGCTGTAGAGGACCTCACTGTAATATTACATACAATAAAAGAAAGTCACATTTTAAATACTACATAATTAATATTTATGAAGCATTTGTTATGCTCCAGGTACTCTACTAGAAAGTAGGAATATAGTGTTAAGTGAAGCAGACAGTGTTCCCATGGATATCGCTTCGATAAACTGATTTTTTTTTTCTTTTGAATTTCTTTTGACCCAGCAGTGGGATTGCTGGATCATATAATAGTTCTATTTTTAGTTGTTTTAGAAATCTTGATGCTGTTCTCCATGGTGGCTGTACAAATTTAATTCTTACCAAGAGTATACAATTCTCATTGAGAATTTGTTAAGTTTATTTCTAGATATTTTATTTTATTGCTATTGTAAATGGGATTATTTGAAAGGGTCAGATTGTTTGCAGGTGACATATAGAAATACTATTGATTTTTTTGTATGTTGATTTTGTAGCCTGCAACTTAAATAAATTTATTTAACATTTCAAATTGTTTTTTTAATGGAGTCTTTAGGTTTTCCTAAATGTAAGATCACATTTCCTGCAAACAAGAATAATTTGACTTTTTTTTCTTTCCAATTTGGATTCCATTTGTTTATTTCTCATGTCTAATTGCTTCATCTAGGACTTTCCGTACTATGTTGAATAACAGGGGTTAAAGTGGGCGTCCTTGTTATGTTTCAGTTATGAGAGGAAAGGCTTTCAGTTTTCCCCCATTTTGTATGATATTAGCTGTGGATCTGAGGTATATGGTTTTTACACTGATGAGGTATATTTATTCTGTACTTAGCTTTTTGAGAGCTTTTAACCATAAAGAGATACTGAATTTTATTGAGTGCTTTTTTAGCATCAATTGAAATGATCTTATGGTTTTTGCCCTTCATTCTGTTGATGTTGTTTTATGTATCACATTTGCTGATCTGCATGTATTGAGCCATGGTTGCATTCCTGGGATGAGTACAACTTGTTCATAATGAATTACTGTTTTAATGTTTGTTGAATTCAGTTTGCTACTATTTTGATGAGAATTTTATGTCTATGTGGACTCAGCTGCCATTAATAAAATAATAGGTTACATGTCTCACATTTAAGCCAACATTTAAAAATAAAGAGGGGGGGTAGAATTTGTCATAATAATATTTGAATGTCTCATAGAATCAAGTCATAATATCTGAGTGGTCTTCAAACTATATCTTTCTGCATGTATTTTTCATCTTCCTCTCTAATCATGGCTACCAGTGGCTTTGAACTTGGGTTTGAACGTGGTGCTGCCATTTATCAGCTTTTTTTCCCTTGAAAAAGTTATTTAATTTATTGGTACTTAATTTTGCTAATGTATAATATAGGTTTGAAAATAGTAGCACCTACTTCACTGGGTTGTTGCAAAGACTGAATTAGTTGCTGTATATAAAATACATAGAACAGTTGCCTGGAATAGCAAGCATTCTAGAAGTGTTAGTAATTGTGATTTGTATTCCAAGATCACTACCAAAGTTTTATGTGTAGCCATTAACTTTTAAAATAAGAAAAATAAAGATTTTTCTGAAGTAGTTCACTAAAGGATGAAGATTACCACAATAATTTTTACCATGTAATTTAATTAGCAAAATTAAAGCACCATTTTATTTTTAAAAAATTAATGAAGGCTCTAGAATGTTGACAGAGTCATTCTTCATTGTTAGGTCAACGTTTTGCCATACAAAACATCTTCATACAGCTGTCTGGATCACAGTAACCTTGGGACAACCTTGAATGGCTATGAAAAAATCGATGCTACATCATACACTAGAAGTTAACTAAATGCATGAGAAGAAAGGGAAGAAAGGGAAGCCAAGAACAGAAATGTAAACTAGATGCCTCACCTGCCATCTATGTGCCACCTATGGCCACAAATTCTAAAAAGGGGCATCAGGAAATATGGAAAAACAAAAACTGATATTTTGTTCTGCTTTGTTTTTGTCCTTGTATTCTTCCCAGGGTTCCGTCTTACTGGTTTTGATCCTTTATTTATCCCATTAAATAACTCTGAAGGAGAGGCAATAGGGCCTCTTAGGTTATCTTATGTCCAATCTTATGTACATTGTCAAACCTCATATTTTACTGTATTTCTTGACCATTAGTTTAAATATGAATATTTTAAGTATAGCAAAAATAATGAAGAAGCAAAATAAAGAGGTTGAACGAACAAGTCAAAAAAAAAAAAAGGGGGGGATTTCAATAGTGGGTACTCTTAAGGAATGACAGAGTTAAGAGAAAAATTCAGGTTAAGAAAAGGAGACAAAAAGAGAACATCATAGTTGTTGAAGGATGCTTGCTACTTAATTTAAATGTTTTATAGGGTTTGACACACCTAGGATTCGAAGGGAAAGTTATAAAGCTAGCCATATGTATTGGCACTTACAATGTCAAAGTACTCTTCTACCAGCTTCATATATACTAATTTATTTTATCCTCATAACTTTATGCATAATACCTCATTTCCACTACAATTGAGGAAGCTAAGCCCAGAACAGCTAAGTTTTATAAAGTCATACAGCTAGCACTTTGGGAGGTCGAGGTGGGCGGATCATGAGGTCAGGAGATGGAGACCATCTTGGCTAACACGGTGAAACCCCATCTCTACTAAAAATACAAAAAAGTAGCCGGGCGTGGTGGCGGGCGCCTGTAGTCCCAGCTACTTGGGAGGCTGAGGCAGGAGAATGGCGGTGAACCCGGGAGGCGGAGCTTGCAGTGAGCCGAGATCGCACCACTGCACTCCAGCCTGGGCGACAGAGCGAGACTCCGTCGCAAAAAAAAAAAAAAAAAAAAAGAGAGACAGAGCCAGGACTTGAAAATCTAATAATATCCAGGAAGCCCAAGACCTTCAAATCTACTTTTTATTATTTTACTTTGAAAAATAACTAGATTGGAAGCTTAATACTATCAAGCAAAATTCAAGAGCTAAACTAAAAGCATGAGAATAAAGGGAGTCAAAAATTGCTCATACTTACAGCCGAGAATTACGAAAAGGAATGTGAGGAGATATTAATAAACAAAAACTTATATTTTGTTCTATTTTGGTTTTGTCCTTATATTCTTCCCAGGACACATTAAAATGAATGCTATTGAGATTTTTTAAGGAAGTCCTATATGAGAATGAGAGTATGACCTCTATGATTACATTTGCCAACATAAGAAAAGACATAAGTAGTTATTATTATTGTAATTTTTTACAAGATCTTGGATTTTAAATAGAATTCTCTTAAAAAAAGAATAGAATTTTTTATTATCTTATTTAGAAAAATACTATGGAATGTTTTTGGCTTTTGATAATCATGGATTCAACTAAACAGAAAACTCAGAGACAACTGAATAAATGAAAAGATATTTGCATGATTATTTCAAGTTTCAATTTTAAATAAAAAGAGTAAAGACTTAAGAAGAAAAACAGCATTATATGACCAACAGAAAGAATTTACCCCCTTAGTATAGAAATACAGATTAAAATTCAGAAATCATTTATAATGATACAGAATATCAATATGTGAAAGTATTTTTAAAAATCTTATGATAGTCATAACATATTCCACAAGTTATTTGGTAAGATCCAATATTCATGACTAAAAACAACTGTTAAACATAAATGAAAACATATTGTAGCATGTTAAGAATTCATGTTTAAAACCAATAATCAGCATTCTTCCTAATAATGAAAATACTAAGAATGTGATGAAGCACTTAACATAGTTTTAAAATCAGGAAGAATAACAAAAATGCCCATGGTGTTGTGAAATAGAAACTAGTCATATGATTATTGATAACTGATACGGTTTGGATTTGTGTTCCCACCCAAATCTCATGTTGAATTGTAGGAGGGGCCCTGATTAGATCATAGGGATGAGTTTCCCCCTTGCTCTTCTCATTATGAGTGAATTCTCATGAAATCTGATGGTTTAAATGGGTGTGGCACTTCCCTCTTAGCATTCTCATTATCTTGCTGCCATGTGAACAAAGTGCTAGCTTACCCTTCGCCTTCCAACATGATCCTAAGTTTCCTGAGGACTCCCAGTCATGCTTCCTGTTAAGTATGTGGAACTGTGAGCCAATAAAACCTCTTTTCTTCATAAATTACCCAGTTTCAGGTAACTCTTCATAGCAGTGTAAGAATGGACTAATACAGAAGAATGTGGCACTGCTATAAAGAAACCTGAAGATGTGGAAGGGACTTTGGAACTGGGTTTTGGGTAGACCTTGGAACAGTTTGGATAGCTCAGAAGAAGATAGGAAGATATGGGAAAGTTTGGAACTTCCTAGAGATTTGTTGAATGGTTTTGACCAAAATGCTGATAGTGATATGGACAATGAAGTCTAGGGTGAGGTGATCTCAGATAGAGATGAGGAACTTAATGGGAAATGGAGTAAAGGTCACTCTTCCTATGCTTTAGCAAAGAGACTGGTGGCATTTTGTCCCTGCCCTAGAGATCTGTGGAAACTCGAACTTGAAAAATATGATTTCGAGTATCTGGTGGAAAAAATTTCTAAGCAGCAAAGCACTCAAGATGTGACCTGGCTGTTGCTAAAAGTATTCACTTATATGTGTGGACAAAGACAGGATCTAAAACTGAAACCTACATTTAAAAGGGAAGTAGAGCATAGAAGTGTAGAAAATTTGCAGCCTTGTCATGTTGTGGAAAAGAGAAACTTGCTTTCTGGAAAGAAATTCAAGCTTGCTGCAGAAATTTGCATAAGTAAAGAGGAGATGAATATTAATAGTCATGACAATAGGGAAAATGTCTCCAGGCCATTTGAGAGACCAGCAGTCACTACCATCACAGATCCAGAGGCCTAGGAGAAAAAAGAAATAGTTTTATGGGCCAAGCCCAGGACCCAGCAGCTCTGTGCAGCCTCAGGACATGGCACCTGCATCCCGGCCATTCCATGTCTAGCCTTGGCTAAAAGGGGCCAAGGTACAGCTTGGGCCCCAGGCCTTGGCAGTGTTGGGTGTTGGGTATTGGTGCTGGGCCTGCACTTGGGCAGAGGCAAAAATTAAAGTTTGAGAGCCTCCTCTTAAATTTCAGAGGATGTACGGAAATGCCTGGATGTCCAGGCAGAAGTTTTTTGCAGGGACAGAGCCCTCGTGGAGAACCTCTACTAGGGCAGTGTGGAGGAGAAATGTGGGGTTGGAGGTACCACACAGAGTCTCCATTGGAACACTGCCTAATGGAGCTGTCAGAAGAAGGCCACCATCCTCCAGACCCCAGAATGGTAGAGTCACTGAGAACTTGCACTGTGCCCCTGGAAATGACTCAGGCACTCAATGTCAGCCCATGAAAGCAGCCACGGAGGCTATATCCTGCAGAGTAACAGGGACAGAGATGCCCAAGGCCTTGGGAGCCCACCTTTTACATCAGTGTGCCCTAGATGTGACACCTGGAGTCAAAGAAGATTGTTTTGTAGCTTTAAGATTTAGTTACTACACTGGGGGGTTTCAGACTTGTACAGGACCTGTAGCCCCTTTGTTTTAGTGGATTTCTCCTATTTGGAATGGGGCATTTTTGTACCTTCCTTGTAATTTGGAATACAAGGACCAAATTTCTGTACCTTTCTTGTATTTTGGAAGCTACTAAATTGTTTCTTATTTTTCAGGCTCATAGGTGGAAGGGACTTACTTTGTCTCAGATGAGACTATGGACTATGAAGTTCATTTTTTGAATTAATTCTGAAATGAGTCAAGACTGGGGGACTGTTGAGAAGAGATACTTGTATTTTGCAATATGTTGACATGAGCTTTGAGAGGGTCCAGGGGCAGAATGATATGGTTTGGATCTGTGTCCCTGCCCAATTCTCATGTAGAATTTGAGAAGGGGCCTGTTGAAGGGTGGTTGGATCACGGGTGTAATTTCCCCCTTTCTGTTCTCATGTTAGTGACTGAGTTCTCATGAGATCTGATGGCTTCCCACTTCATGATCTCTCTCTCTCTCTGTCTCTCTCTCCTGCCACCAGGTGAAGAAGGTGTCAGCTTCTCCTTCATCTTCCACCATGAAGTTCTGTATAGCAGTGTGGGAACAAACTAATACAATGACTGCAGACATAAATACACTAGAACTTCACCATTGCGCACTAAACCTCATTAAAATGTTTAGAGCTAATAAAATAATTTGGTAAATTATCTGGTTATAATATACAAATATCAATAGCTATCTTCTGTATCAACAACAATCACTATGACCTATTTCGCATGGGCAACCATAATCCTGAAACATCTAAAAAGTACCTTTCCTTAGAGGCTGGTAAGGAGAAAACTATAAAAGTCTACTGCAAGAGATAGAACACTTAATAATTGGAGGCATATGCCAAGTTCCTAGAGAATAAGTTTGAATATTTTGAAGATATTATTTTACCAAATTAATTTTATGTTTAATATGAGTCTAATAAAAACTCCAATGGGATTGTTTTTGGTCTTGATGAAATGCCTCAAAAGTTCCTATGCCACAATAAGGGACAAGATTTCCTAAAATATTTTTAAAAGATGAGTAACTAGGGAGAGTTAGCTTATAGCTATTGAATGATACTGGAAATCTATATTGTCTTTTATGATTGCTCTGTTTTTGATATTTAGTGATAATTCACATATTTTATAGTTAAGTTTTGTTCATAAAAATAATAGTTTATACAATTTTGTCTAAATTACTTACATATGTTAAAATAAAGTGACCAAAGAGTTAACACACAGAAAATTAGTATTTCAGGCATTATAGACTCATTGATTTGAAATATATGCCACTTAGGAATAGTATATAGAAATGTGTCACAGCTGTTTTTGCTGCTGCCCAAATTCAAGTCACCTTTCATCTCTCCCCTGACTATTGAAAAATTTTTTTACTTGGTCTACTCAGTTTCTGCAATACATCATTCACAGAGCTGAGAAAGTTACCTGTACAAAAGTAAATAACACACTTCTTCCAACCATTAGTGTTTCCCTGTTAGCTACTCAGCTTACATCTGTCAGTATGGCTCACTGCACAGCTCTAACCTCATTCCCTCCACCATTCTGCTATGAACTTATGTCCCAGCTGCCCAGAACATCTTATCCACATTCTCTTATTTATATCATGGTCACTGTTCTTTGCACATAATTTTCCTTCTGACTAGAATGCTATTGCAATATTCTATTCAAACACATCCCAATACTGTGAGTCTTAATTTAGATATCAACTTTTTCATTATTTTTATTTTTATTGTTATTTTTGGCTATTTCATGGAAAGTCTGTGAAGGCAGTGTCTAGGTAGCCTCCCTCTCCATCTCCAACACCTAGACCAGGGCCTGCCACATAGTAGAAGCTCAATAAATATCTGTTACATGAATGAACATCTGCTACAGCTGCATCATATATTTTATACTTATTTGCTTAATTTTTTTAACACTATATGAAAATAAGAATGTGTTTGGAGGGTTTTTTGTTTTAAGTTTGTTTTCAATGCTGAGCACATGGTCAACTATTGCTGAAATGGAGCACATAGTTGTTAAAAAAAGGTTAAATGACTAAACAAATAAATTTAAAAATATAATAATACAACAAAGAATACAGGCATTACAACTAGCACAAACTATAATGGTAATTATTTGTTAAAAGAGCCAGTGAATATGAATATATATGTATTTATACACATATATACCAGTTATATATAGTGATATATATAGTTTTATATATATATATATATATAGTTTCATAATTACTTGATATTTGTTGCGACTGCAGGTAAATATGCTTAGATATTTTCACAGTCAGCATTCTTTTTATATATTGCCTTACAACAAAATGACAATTATGACTCTTCAGCAGTCATTTTCTACCGTACTGCAAGTGTTAAGCACTGATGCTGGCTTCATCACTTGCATTACCCATTTTAACCTAATAGGGACTTTCTGGAGAGCAGCCTTTCTTAAGGGTCCATTTATTGTACAGAATCTTGTGCGTCAGTGCCAATTTTGTAAATTTTTTTTGTTTGTCAAACACTTAGCATTACTTGTGTATCACACCCCAGGGAATTGTTTTCTGAGTAAGCAAAAATGCAAATTAAAACTTGAGAAAAATGCTAAAAATAACATTTTAGAGCATTCTCAATAATATCACATATATATGTATATATATATGTGTGTATATATGCGTGTATATGTGTGTACATACATATGTGTGTGTATATATATATGACAGTCTAATTGCAAATCCCACATATATCTTTCATAAAAATTTTATTAAGATATCTCTGTACAGAAAGATGAATATATTCGCTTTCTATCTGTATAGCTATTTGAGAGCAATAAGTCTGACAGGTTTTTAAAGCACTCTGTCATCAAAATTTGCCTTTAATTCAGATTATTCAAATCAGCCTAAATTATCAATATTTATTTTATAGACATACCTTGTTTTGTTGTGCTTTGCTTTAGTGTATTTTGCAGATATTGTGTTTTTTACAAATTGAAGGTTTGTCACAATCCTGTGTCAGCAAGTCTTTCCTATAAGTGCCATTCTTCCATCAGCATGTGCTCATTTCATGTGTCTTTGTCATATTTTGGTATGTCTTATAATATTGTAAACTTTTTCACTATTACTGTATCTGTTATAATGATATGTGATCAGTGAACTTTGAAGTTACTATCATAATTGTTTTGGTGCACCACAAACCATGCCCACATAATCAATAAATGTATGTGTTCTGACTACCTACATTGAAATCAATAAATGTATGTGTTCTGACTACCTACATTGACCAGCCTTTCCTCTATCTCTCTCCCACTACTCATGCCTCCTTATTCCCTCCAAAACAACAGTATTGAACTTAGCTCAATAAATAATTCTACAATGGCCTCTAAGTGTTCAAGTTAAAGGAAGAGTTGCATATCACCTACTTAAAATAAAAAGCTAGAAATAATTAAGCTTAGTGAGGAGCGCATGTTGAAAACTGAGAGGTTCTTGAAGGAAATTAAAGTGCTACTCTAGTGAAGCCATGAATGATTTTAAAAAAAAATGCAATAGCCTATTACCAATATGGAGAAAGTTTGATCAGTCTTGATAGAAGATCAAACCAGCTGCAACGTGTCCTTAAGCTATAGCTTAGTCTACTGCAAGACTCTACCTCTCTTCAATTCTATGAAGTCAAAAGAGTGAGGAAACTGAAGAAAAGTTTCAAGCTAGCAGAGTTAGTTTATGAGGTTGAAGAAAAGAAGCCATCTCCATAACATAAAAATGTAAGGTGAAGGAGCATAGTTGCAGCAACTTATGAACAAGATCTAGTTAAGATAATTGATCACTGATGGAGGTGAGTACACTAAACAACAAATTTCCCAATGTAGATGAAACAGTGTTATATTAGAAAAAGGTGTTATCTAGGATTTTCATGGCTCAAGAGAAGAAGTCAATGCCTGGCTTCATAGCTTCAAAGGACAGGCTGACTTTCTTGTTATAGGCTAGTGTATCTAATGACTTGAAGCCAATGCTCATTTATCATTCTGAAAGTTCAAAGAGCCTTAAGAATTATGCTAAATCTACTCTGCCAGTGCCCTAGAAATGAAACAACAATGCTTGGATAACAGAGCATCTGTTTACAGAATGGTTTACTGAATATTTCCAGCTCACTGTTGAAACCTAATGCCAAAAAACAAAGATTCCTTTCAAAATACTACTGGTCATTGACAATGTACTAGGTCACCCAAGAGCTCTGACGAAGATGTTCACAGAGATTAATGTTTCCAAGCCTGCTAACACAAGGTCCATTCTGAAGCCCATGGATCAAGAAATAATTTTAACTTTCAAATTGTATTATTTAAGAATTACATTGTGCCAGGCTAGAGCTGCCATAGACAATGATTCCTCTGCTGTAGCTGGACAAAGGATATTGGAAATCTTCTGGAAAAGATTGGCTATTCTAGATGCCGTTAAGAACATGTGTGATTCATGGGAGGAGATCAAAATATCATTACAGGAGTTTGGAAGAACTGGATTCCAACCTTCATGAATGACTTTGAGGGGTCCAAGACTTCAGTGGAGGAAAATAACTGCAGATGTGGTAGGAACAGTAAGAGAAGTAGAATTAGAGGCGGAGCTTTGAAGATGGACTGAATTGATGCAATCTCATGATAAAGCTTGAATGATGAGGTGTTGCCTCATATAGATAAGCAAAGAAAGTGGTTTATTGAAATAGAATCTATTCCTGGTAAAGATGCTATGAATGTTGTTGAAATGACAACAAAATATTTAGAGTATCACATAAAGTTAGTTTACAAAGCAATGGCAGTGTTTGAGAGGACTGACTCCAACTTTGAAAAAAGTTCTACTGTGGATAAAATGCTGCCAAACATCCTCACATGCTACAGAGAAATCTCTTGTGAAAGAGTCAATCAATGCAGAAAAGTTCATTGTTATTTTAAGAAATCGTCATTACCCCTCAATCTTCAGCAATCACCATTCTGATCAGTTAGTTGGCAGCCATCAACATCAAAGCAAGACCCTCCATAAGCAACAAGATTATGACTCTCTGAAGTGTCAGACATTCGTTAGCATATTTAGCAATAAATAATTTTTAACTCAAGGTATGCACACAGTTTTTTAAAGACATAATACTAGTGTACACTTAATAAACTATAAACATAACTTATGTATGTACCAAGAAACCAAACAATTTGGGTGATTTGCTTTATAGTGATACTTGCTTTATTGCAGTTTCTGGAACCAAACCCACGATATCTCCAAGGTTTACCTGTATTTACAGGATTCAGGTAGTTAATCACTCTTTGTTACAAATTGTTTTTTCACGTGACAAACTGTTCTGTCAATAAGCAGATTTATACATTTAGATTTTTTTTTCCCTTTCAGTCTCACTCTGTGGCCCAGGCTGGAGCACAATGGCACCATCTCGTCTCACTGCAAGCTCTGCCTCCGGGGTTCACACCATTCTCATGCCTCAGCCTCCCAAGCAGTTGGGACTACAGGTGCCCGCCACCACGCCTGGTTAATTTTTTGTACTTTTAGTAGAGACGGGGTTCCATCGTGTCAGCCAAGATGGTCTCGATCTCCTGACCTCATGAGCCACCTGCCTTGACCTCCCAAAGTGCTGGGATGACAGGCATGAGACACCGTGACCAGCCTAGATTTTTTTACTTAAAAAAAATGTTTTAAAGAGAGACACGACGACAACATGAGTCTGAATTTGGGATTAAGTTTGTTCATATTAAAGTAAATAGAAAGCAAGTAAACAGAAAATGTCACACAACATTCAAATAAAAATAGAATGAGAGTATACATTTGGGTATTTACCTTTCTTTACCTCAGATTAATATGGAATCTCATTTGACAGTTCTCTGATTATAATCAGTAAAACGTCCCCAAATCATTACTGTAAATTTATACCACTTTCTCATCTAAAGCCTAAGAAGGTGGTGCTTAGTAAAAAGGAGAGAGAGAAAAAAAAAGACTTTCTAAAAGTAGCTCATATATAAGAAAATATATAATGGAATGTAGCATGGTGTCCAGCAAAACTCTTTGAGAACATAAATACTTTATTTATATTTATATTTCCTTATTTTTATTGAGTTTCATTAATTTAAAAAATATTTACTTGGTTTAAAATGTGACTTAAACAATTAGAGGACCAAACTTATCTATATTCATTACAGTAACACAAACCCATTTTGTCCTTTTTTCTAGTCATATGATTAGATTTAGCAGGAACACACACACTTAAACAGACACCAGTAGCTACAGAAAAAGACCCCTGTTTTCTTTTTAAAAGTACAAAATGTTGGATAAATTATTGAGTGTTTCAAATGTCACTAATGACACACAGTGGTTCAATTATTAATCTCTTAAAGAAAACGCAAAGTACTAGGACTCTTATCTTCTGAAATTATGAAATGCCATCTCCACCTTTCCCTGGTGTCTATGCCCTGGCCTTTAGTCTTATTGCCTGGAGAGATTGCTATACCTCAAGTAATGTATCACTTTAGCATAGAGGAAAAACAAAAGCTACCAGTAGCTATCCAAACCGGAAGCCCTGGAGACAAATTTTAAAAATGCAATTGTTAATTATCAAAGAACAACTTCTACCGTTATGCCAAAATATGGTAAATGTTTCCTTTATTTTATGTATCTGTTTTTATTTATTATTTATTTACTTATTTGTCCATGGTAGCCAAATTCCCTAATTGGGTTGTCTGCTTGGAAAGAGTTAAAGTCTGAAGTATTTGTATCTGCCTTAATTCTGCTTCCATGCTCATGGATAGGAAGAATCAATATTGCGAAAATGGCCATACTACCCAAGGTAATTTACAGATTCAATGCCACCCCCATCAATCTACCAATGACTTTCTTCACAGAATTGGGAAAAACTACTTAAGTTCATATGGAACCAAAAAAGAGCCCACATAGCCAAGACAATCCTAAGCCAAAAGAACAAAGCCGGAGGCATCACGCTACCTGACTTCAAACTATACTACAAGGCTACAGTAACCAAAACAGCATGGTACTAGTACCAAAACAGAGATATAGACCAATGGAACAGAACAGAGCCCCCAGAAATAATATCACACATCTACAACAATCTGATCTTTGACAAACTTGACAAAAACAAGAAATGAGGAAAGGATTCCCTATTAAATAAATGGTGCTGGGAAAATTGGCTAGCCATAAGTAGAAAGCTGAAAGCCCTTCCTTATCTTTTATATAAAAATTAATTCAAGATGGATTAAACACGTAAATGTTAGACCTAAGACCATAAAAACCCTAGAAGAAAACCTAGGCAATACCATTCAGGACATAGGCATGGGCAAGGACTTCTTGACTAAAACACCAAAAGCAATGGCAACAAAAACCAAAATTGACAAATGGGATCTAATTAAACTAAAGAGCTTCTGCACAGCAAAAGAAATGACCATCAGAGTGAACAGGCAACCTACAGTGTGGGAGAAAATTTTTACAATCTCCCTATCTGACAAAGGGCTAATATCCAGAATCTACAAAGAACTTAAACAAATTTACAAGACAAAATCAAACAATCCCATCAAAAAGTGGGCAAAGGATGTGAACGGACACTTCTCAAAAGAAGACACTTATGCATCCAACAGACACATGAAAAAATGTTCATCATCACTCGCTATCAAAGAAATGCAAATCAAAACTACAATGAGATACCATCTTACACCAGTTAGAATGGCGATCATTAAAAAGTCAGGAAACAACAGGTGCTGGAGAGGATGTGGAGAAATAGGAACACTTTTACATCAACCATTGTGGAAGACAGTGTGGTGATTCCTCAAGGATCTAGAACTAGAAATACCATTTGACCCAGCCATCCCATTACTGGGTATATACCCAAAGGATTATAAATCATGCTGCTATAAAGACACATGCACATGTATGTTTATTGTGGCACTATTCACAATAGCAAAGACTTGGAACCAACCCAAATGTCCATCAATGACAGGCTGGATTAAGAAAATGTGGCACATATACACCATGGAATACTATGCAGTCATAAAACAGGATGAGTTCATGTCCTCTGTAGGGACATGGATGAAGCTGGAAACCATCATTCTGAGCAAACTATCATCACAAGGAGAGAAAACCAAACACTGCATGTTCTCACTCATAGGTGGGAACTGAACAATGAGAACACTTGGACACAGGATGGTGAACATCACACACTGGGGCTTATCATGGGGTTGGGGGATGGGGGAGGGATAGCATTAGGAGATATACCTAATGTACATGACAAGTTAATGGGTGCAGCACACCAACATGGCACATGTATATATATGTAACAAACCTGCACATTGTGCACATGTACCCTATAACTTAAAGTATTAAAAAAAATACTTGCTTAGCTTCACAATTAAAAGTAAAACTGGTAAACACAAAGATAATGCAATACTTGTTGCATTGATGAATTGCATTGATTTCAAATCTTGCCAAAGGGGCCGGAAACAAGAGAGCAAGTGAAAGCATCCAGATCAAGCTGATAGGATAGATGAACCTGCTTCTGGGTCTGGGTTGCATACTCAGGACTTGTTTATGCTGTGATCAGGTGTTTTGCCTCAGTTCTGTTATGGAAGAGCTAAGACAGCTTAGGATTGCTTCAGCTGGAGCCTACATATTCCAATGCCATGACCACAAACCCCTATACCAGTTTTGAACAGTGGCAAATCAGCAGGTTTCAGACTAGGCTGAGGACTAAGTTATCACACCAGCTCATTCAAGATTTACAAGATTTACATTGGAACTCAAACTTCGTAAAAATCAAGTTTAACCTTTTCCAAAAGAGCCTTTAGCATATAATAATAGCTGCCTCTAAAGACTGAAAAATAAAGTACCTGGACACAACTTCTGAAGTAGCTGATGAGCATCAATGTTGCTACCAGTGAAAGCCCAGCAACTTGATTTTGGCAAATAATTTTGTTGAGAAAATCAGCATTGCCAAAAAGGGATTTTGGCTGCTGATTGAATTTTTTCCCTTTGCACTTGATACACTTTGAAAATAGACATAGAAAGCCCTTGGTTGAACCCAATAAAATCTGTATATATCAGCTTATTGGTCTCATGTGTGACTTCTGGGTATATTTTTGAGGATAGCATCCACCTTAAGACATTTTTAAATTAGGATTCTTTCATGAATGTGGAAAAAATGGAATTTGTAACAAGGTCACTAATAGAATGTACTTGCATGACTCATTTATCCTTTTATAGGATATGCATGGCCAGACACAAGGGTGTTATCTACAGTGTTTCTAAAATTACCTCTCTGGAACTTTCTTCCAGCCCTAAGAAACTTCAAAGTAAGAGTAAGAGAGACATATTTCTCATGGATAAATTTAAAAACAGATAAATGATTTTTAAATGAAAGAAAGAGAATCTCTTGGGTGCTGTATGCATGAATCCGCACTTTAACAAGCACTTGAACTGGCAATAACAGAAAAATTGTGGAAAAATCAAATTCAAATGAAAACTTTAAAATTTTAAGGACACAAAACAGTTTTTATGTATTAAAGAATATAAGACACGCTTCTTAAATATTGTACATTTTTATGGTAACTATAACCAGAAAACAAGACAAAAATAAAACAAAAACTGTGCTTTGATTTTAAGGAAGAAGTAATTTCAGTTAGCAATGGCTCCACAATGGAGCAATTTTTCCCCCTCCCAGATACTGAGTGATAAGAAAAACCCTGGGCCAAACAGGTAAGCTTTCTGTAGACTACTTGAACATTTTTAAATGTCTTCTTTACTTATTTATTTAGAGACAGAGTCTCACTCTGTCACCCATGCTAGAGTGCAGTGGCACGACCTCAGCTCACCGCAACCTCCACCTCCCAGGTTCAAGCGATTCTCCTGCCTCAGCCTCCCAAGTAGCTGGAACTACAGGTGCCCGCCACCACTCCTGGCTAATATTTTGTATTTTTAGTAGACACGGGGTTTCACCATGTTAGCCAGGATGGTCTCGATCTCCTGACCTCGTGATCTGCCTGCCTCGGCCTTCCAAAGTGCTGGGATTACAGAACTCTCTCTCTCTCTCTCTCTCTCTCTCTCTCTCTCTATATATATATATATATATATATAAAATAGCCAGCTTATGGCATTGGTGTGTTAACACTTCAGGCGTAATACTATTCTTTCTCTGCTTGTCTTTATAATTTATAAGTTTTAATTATTACGATATCAGAGCTAAAAAAAGAAATAAGTAACTCATGGGAATAGAGAGTAAAATAACAGTTACTAGAGGCTAGACAGGGTAGTTGGAGTTTGGGATTAAAAGGGAATGGTTAATGGGTAAAAGTATACAGTCAGATAGAAACAGTAAGATCTAGAGTTTTGTACCACAATAGGGTGACTGTAGTTAGGAATAATTTATTGCATATTTAAAAATAACGAAAAGGTGGAATTAGAATGTTCCCTTTGCATTTTGAAATTTCATTTGCAGTTGGACATTCAGTCATCACCAACACTGGTCCTACCTATTATCATTCAAATGGAGAGAATTAATTCATTGAACAAATTATGGAAGAACCCATGCAAGCTGCTTATTTTCTTCATCAAATTAGGGGTTATTTTTATATCCTTCCAAGTATGAAATTCCTGCAGGTTTCTGGTTATTTGAAGCATAGAAAAAATTTTAAAGTGAAGTTGACTGTCAAGCTTAAGGGCAGCTTTACTTCAAAACAAGTTGGGCATGAGCCTCGGGCTCTGAGATATCTGAGAAACCTCTGATAAGGAACACTGATCCTCCCGGTTCCTCACACTCCTTGAGCAGTTCCCATAGTCCTGAGCAACCTTGACAGGCTGAGGTCACAGGGTAAGAAGGAGCTGTATTTAGCCTCACCTCCACAGCCTGGAAGAAAAACCAAGACCCTGGAGCATGTTTCTTTTCAAAAAGAAATGAACACAGAAAAATTAGAATGATAGTAGATAATCCTACAAAATGGAGGAGGCAAAAGGCAGGGTTGTGCACTGTCTGAAGGTTCTCCTTCTGGGTAGGCTCAAAGTCAGTCTCCAAAGGTTGATAATATCAACTAGGCCATCTGCAGTTCTAGGATCTAAGGCCTACCTACAGCACATTGTTTTATCTACAACAGAGAATTTTGGTACACCTGTCCCGGGAAGTCAGCTCAAACATATTCTGCTATTCAGTCTTTGCCTGGTTGAAATATTTGATATTTGAAAGAGCTGGTATAAAGGATAGGTTAAATATCCATTTCTCCAGCTTTATCTCTGTTTTAAGCTATATCATAAGAAAGTGATGTTGCTACATTATATTATCTTAGCTCCTTGCAGAAATGCCTTCTAAAGGTTAAGATTTAATGTTATCTCCTCAGCTTTTATAAAGGTGCAATCAAAACCTTGGACAATTAACTGGCTACTCATTGTCCCATTTGTAAGAATCCCCATAATAAATTCCTTCTGCCATTCATCAGGGAAAGTTTTTTCTTCAGATGGATTTTAATGCTACTTTTTATTGGTCAGAGAGAAACTGAATAAATCGTTTTGTTTCTTTTTTTTTAAATTGCCTGCCAAATCCACAGTGAAGCTACAATAACTAAACCATCTTAATTTCCCATTGTAATGAGCTCGCTCACTCTCCCTCTCCGTATCCAATCAGTGTTACATATACTTGAGATCTATAGATTACTTATTTCAAAATCACCTAGAAGGTCTTTGAAAAATACAGGTCCCTGAGCCACAACCCAGAGATTCTGATACAGCCCCTTGAAAGGGGCAGAGGAACATACACTTTATTCAAGCAAACTTCATACTTAATAGGCACTCTTGAATTTCAAACTGGTCTAAGTGGTTCCAAATGGTCTTTTAGTGGTGTTAAGGGATTCACATTTTATTTGTTTTAATTGAATAATATGACCGATATAAAATATTCACACACATAAGCATGCTCTTTTTTGGTCAAAGCAGTAAGACGATAAAGTAACACATGATCAGACAGAAAGAATAAACAAGAAGACCTTATACTGTTGACATGGTTAAAACTCACACACAGATGTGTTGCTCACCATTAAGATCATATTAAGAAAAAAAAGCGCAGGAAGACACCAAGAAATTCTGCATGGAAACCTAGCAAGTATTTTTGCAGAAAGGGATAAAACGTCAGAGTTCTAGTTTCCAGGTACTTAAGCACAGGATCTCACATTATGTGTAGGGTTTTTTTCTTTAAAGCTTTTTAATGCAAAAAGTTTTGTTTGGGTTGTAAACTAATTGCAGGAGTATGATTACTAGATATTTTTTTAATTGCCTCTGCAAATGGGATTTACAAACATTAAAACCAGGGTATAGCCACTGTACAATGAATGTCATAGGCAGAAATCTTAGACATTTATAAAACAGCATTTTTTTCTAGCACAATTGTTGATTCTGTCTAGTGTAGACACAGGCTAAAAGTATAGAAAGTTACCATATAATCCAGTTTACCCAAGCAAATTAAAAAATAAGTTATACAAAGCATTGCTTTCAATAAATCATGGGTACTTTTTAGCATACTCAAAATCACACAATAGGTAATATTGACTAAATTTATTTTTAAAACTGTGTGAATGCAATCTGATATATTCTTTATCAAATGAATCTTTCTTTTTTGTAGAGTGCAAACAGTAAAGTATCTTACTCTTTTCCATGAAGAATCATATAAAAACAAATGTCACTCACTTGTGGTCACAACCTGTCAAGTTAGTTTGAAAATTCATACAAAATAAAAAGGTGGTAGTTAATAGTTTTAAAATCTCTACTTGGTCTTTTGAAAAATATGGCAGGATGAGCACAAATATCCGACCTCCTTTGGTTATAACTAACAGAAAGAACCAAAATAGCAGAAACATAGTAATAACTATTTTTTAAAAAAATTCCAATGGCACTGAAAACTAGGTAAGCTGACACCCACAGGGCACAAAGCTCAAGTAATGTCTGCTTTGTATAGTATAAGTGGAATCAGGAAGAAAGGAGATATTTAGAGGCAACTCAATACTCCTTTTCCTAAGAAAGCAATACAGCTTCACAGAAAAACAGTAGACATATTAGGAGAAGCTCATTTTTATTTCCTATTTTATTTCCTATTTTAAGCATAGGTTAGAGAGCTATGGAATAGGGAAGAATTCCTCGCACTGCTATAAATCAAAATCAGCTGAGGAAGAAACAGCTCGACCACGTCCAGCTATGCCTAAAGGAAAGCCAGCTACTTGCTGATTTGGTCAATGAATTTTATAGTTGGATGAAGCCATTATCTAAAACAGAAAGATCTAAAACCTATAATCAGAGAATATTTAGAAAATAACAATAATAAAAAATACTTCACATAAAAATGTTGAGATGCAGCCAAAACTACTCTCCAAAAAGACATGGTAACGTTTACTATTTTAGTGGTTGAATAGGAAGAAATAAAAATAAATTAACTAAATATCCAGCTCAATAAATTACAACTAGAACAAGAAAATAAACCAGGATAGGCAGGAGAAATAAATAAAGGCTAATATTTGAGTTTTTACTTTTTTACTTTTTTGCATGAAGAATTTCACTTAATCCTCCTTACTACCCAATGAAACAGATACTATCAATAATATTATTTTATTTTATAGATGAGGAAACTGAGATGCACAGAGTTCAGTTTAAAAATGCAAAAGTGGAACAATTGATAAAACAATACTTAGTTATTAGCAAAAATTAGAAACAGAAAAAGATTTTATACATGTTATTAGGAATGCACAAGATGATATGACTACAGATATAAAGATATTCACAGAGTTTAAAAGTATATCATAATGGCTCTCTTATGGAACATTGGAAGTATCAAAAGAATTGATGAACTCTCAAGTAAAATGTAAATCACTAACTTTGGCTCAAGAAAAGATAAAACCCTCTGAATATCAAAGAACTAAAAATATTGTCAATACTTTCCCCAAAATAATGGCACAGGCCTGTATAGTTTTAAGAATGGCTGGGTAAAAAATCATTTCTTACACATTCAAAATTTCTTTTTATTCTTTTGTCTACAGAAGTCTTTATTTCTTAAATTGGTAATAAATATATGTATTTATTAGTTTATTTAAATTTTCTTTTTTTAAAAAAACTTTATTTTAGGTTCGGAGGTACATGTGAAGGTTTATTACATAGATAGACTCACGATACGGGGATTCAATGTACAGATTATTTCATCACCCAGGCATTAAGGCCAGTACTCAATAGTTATCTTCTCTGATACTCTCCCTCATCCCACCCTCCACCCTCAAGTAGATCCAAGTATCTGTTTCCTCATTCCAAATTTCACTTAGTCTCTCTATAAATCATCTCACTTCTCACTGCTACCCTGTATTGCTTCCAAATTTCTTTCAAATTTTAGAGAACAAATTGTCCTCAGGCTATAATTGTTCCATTTCCAGGTCATGATATAAAACTGAATATATATGTTAACTTATCCTTCATTCAGAGACTAAATTAAATGGTAATAAAGGAATGCAGAAAGTGTATACTGAAAACTACACATCAAATTAGAGGGAGGTTAAAAGCAGACAGCACTACATTTCTAGAACCCATCTCTACAAGGCAAAAGGTAAATTGTGTCTTGGCAGTGATGCAATGTTGGTAAACTGGTAGCTGGTGCAAGAGATAAAGTCAGGCCAGGCCACCTGGAAGAGCTCAACAGGTAAAACCTGATCTATGACAAGAGCAGAGGAAGTGGAGCTATTTATAACATGACTAATTGAAATTCAAACTACGTACAGGTTGATTCCTCTCATCCTTCTTTCATTTTCATCACCTCTACACAATAGAAAAGCCGGAAGCCAGGAATTAAACTAAAAAGAAAGTTTCTGAAGGAAAGAATGAGAATAGACAGAGAGAAGGAGGGAGAGAAGGAGAGAGGGTGGGAGAAATGGAGGGAGGGACAGTGGGAGAAGGGGAGAGAGAGAGGGGATGTGGGGAGGGAGGGAGAGAGAGAGAGAGAGAGAGAACAGAGAACTGTCTGGAGAGAAATCAGGCAGGTAGGATAGATCTTCATGCTCTAAAGCCTTCTTTGTTCTAGCACTTGGGAAACATCCAGTTTAATGAAGCAAGTGCTGCCTGCCCACGCTGAAGCAGTTGCTGTCAGCTGACAACCCACCCAGATACACTAGCCTCCCAGTCAGCCTCTTTGTTGTTTTATTCCTAAATTTTAATGAGTAATCCACAATGACCAGATATTTGAAGAAATCCAGCAACATGGAAAGGAAAGACTGAGAGACAAAAACTAAAAAAAGTATAGTGGAGGATAGGGCAGTAGTTTGGAGGAAACTAGAAAAAAAAAAAAAAAAAACTATTCTCAAAATCAGTTTCTCTCAGATTACCTATACAGGATGGGAGAAATGCTAACAATTGATAAAACTGGAATTCAGATGGTAGATTCAATAAATGCTTTGTATCAATGATAAATTTACTGAAGTTGATAGCTGTACTGCAAGAATATGTAATTCTTAAGACACATATGCTGAAATATTTAGGGGCAAAGAGCTATATTGCAGCTGTGTGTGTGTGTGTGTGTGTGTGTGTGTGTGTCTGTATACAGACACACAGCCTTCTGAATCTGTTAGGTTCTGCATTCATGAATTTAACCAACAACTGATCAAAAATATAAAAAAGGATGCTTACACTAATACTGAACATGCACCTATTTTTCTTGTTATTATTTCCTACAAAATACAGTACAACAACTATTTTCATTCCATTTACATTGTATTAGTTGTTATGTTACCTATAGATGATTTAAAGTATACCAGAGGATATGTACAGGTGATATGCAGATACCACACCATTTTATATAAGGATCTTGGGCTTCATTGATTTGGTTATCTGCAGGAGATTCTGGAACCAATTCCCCATGGATATCGGGGAACAGCTGTACACACAAATACACACACACACACACACACACACACACACAGAGAGATAGAGAGAGAGAATAACAAATCAAAATAGTAATGGTAACAACAGATAATTCTGGATAGAGAGTATAAAAATGTTCTTTGTACTTTTCTTGTCCTTGCAATTTTCTGTAACTTTGGAATTATTTGGTTGTACACAGAATGTTTGAAATTTCAAAAAATGTACCTCCCATGCAAATTTCTCAGGAAGGTATTGGAGTATGTGCTCCCCAAAATTAAGGAAGTAAACTAAGGAAAATGAAGATATGAATACAAAAGACTCCATCTGTATTATACGAGAGTGTCAAAGAAAATGATCAGATCTAGAGAAAGAAGATTACAGATTAAAGGAAGACAAAATCTCAGAAAAGAATCCCTTTAAGAAATTAAAACTCATGGAATGCTTTATACATCTGAATCTATTGAGAGAAAATTTAGAAAACATATGGATAATATGGAGTCTAACTAGTAAGTATGTATATTTGGAAAACTAAATAAACAAAAAAAGTCCACACGATTAATAACTACAGAGAAACAGTGTTTTGTAAAGGATATGTAATGTTAATTTCTGCATGGCTTTGTAGTGAAAGTGTTTATATAGAAAAATAAAGTAAATGAATATTAATCTTACAATATTGGAAAGATAAAGGGCTCATGTTCTATGATGTATGAGCAGGATGAAAAGAAGCTCAGTCTCTTTTATCATTTTTGGAAAGTAAAACTGGAAAAACATCATGAATCAGCAAGCTGAAGATGTTATTCAGAGATTCTTTACATAAATAACAAAAGAATTAGACAAGAGAGTTAAAAGCAGTAGCTTACAAAATGTGAAATTAAAAGGGAGGTAAGCAGTGAACTGCTAGTTTGCATAAAGAACATCATAAAACTACTTGACTTTAAACTTTGTGCATACATAACTTGAACAAAAATAAAATTAATGGAAAGACACCTAGAGACTGGTAGGTAGGGAAAATGGGGAGAGGAAATGAGAATGATATAAGTGCTAACGTCTGTTGTATAAGAGTGGCGACTTACAGATCCTATACACAGCTGATGGAAAAATAAACAGAGATGTGAATTCATGGGATAAAATACATAGTTTCTCTAGAATAAAACATGGGCTACAGCTACATTGAGAATATGGGGTGCTGGTAGGTAGAAGGCAGTGAATGTGGCGAAGTCCTCAGCAAGTCAATAGATAATATCTAAGTTAATAAATGAAGAAACAGTATTAAGAAAAATGAGGGAAATTTCCAGAAAGTATAGAACAGACATAGATAAAAGGGAATACCTCTGGAGAACAAGACTCAGAGTGAAGAAGGGTGGATAAGGACACAGATAGATTTTATTAAAAGCTCTTTCTTAAAATTTAAATTTGTGTCTGTGCACTTGTATGCTTTAAGTAAAATTTTTAAAAACCTATTTTAAAAACATTAAATGAGACAGAAAGCCTTATAATACATTTTGAAGCTAGAATAACCCTGATATCAATAAAAAAGAATAATATTTAAATTACAAACAAATATGCTTTTGAATATAAATGAGAAAATTCTAAATAAAATAAATTACTGGTAAAATTAGACTCAAAATGGTATTTTTAAAGTTAACATAGTGTGACTGTTTTAGTTCATTTTCTATTGTTATAACAAGATACCATAGACTTGGTAACATACAAATTTATTTCTTACAGTGCTGGAGACTGGGAAGTCCTAGCACCTGATACTGGCATCTGGTAAGGGCCTCATTGCTGTATCATAACATGGCAGCCAAGGGCCTTATGTCGCAAGGGGACAAAACCATGATTGTCAGCTCAGATTTCTCCTCTCCTTATAAAGCCACCAGTCCCACAATGGGGGTCCCACCATGATTACTTTATGTAATCTTAACTACCTCCCAAAGGCCCTACCTCCAATCAACAAATAAATTCGGCAATTAAGTTTATAACACAAGACATTTGGAGAACACATTCTAACCATAGCAGTTACCATGCATAATTTTTTTTCTATAAAATCATTGCTTATTTAACATTTGAGAACATATTAACACAATTTATCCTATAAAGACATCAAAAGAATAAGCCAGCAAATCATTGTGCAAGATTACAAAATAGTATTTGCTAATATTGAATAGCATTCTTATTAAGCAAAAGGATGTTTTAGGATAACAGAACAACTGTAGCGCCCTCTAGATCAGTTCAATCATGTGCATCTACATTTGCTTATTCAGCAAATATAACTAAGTATAATACCATGCTGTGGTGCTAGAGATATAGCAATGAACAAGAAAACATCCTTGAACTTTTTGAACTTGCCTTCTAGTGAGAAAGTTGGCAAATAAACAAAAAGTAACATAATATCTAGTTTTACTAAGTTATAAATAAATAAAATAGAATGAAGGGTAGAAAACAATGAGATTCCTATTTTAGAGGAGATGCTGAGGGTGTGATTTGCAGAAGCAGTGACATCTGAGGAGACAGTGTACCATGGGATTATCCAGGAACAAGCAATTCAGACAAAGGAACAGCATGAGCTCTTGGGGAATGAGTGCGAAGAGTGATAGTGAATATAGTGTAAGAGAGAGCCGGATGCCAGATGATGTGTCATCTTGCAGGCCACAATCAGGACTTGCTGAACCAATTGTTCCACTTGCCAAATAGCAGCATCTCGGTCCAACTCCTCTCTTAGGTCTCTCAAAACACAATGACAGTTTATCTTTTAAAAAATAAATAAATAATATTTTGTCTACGCTTCTGTCTTATTCTATTCCATATATAACCTTAAATTGTGTCCCTCTAACTGTGCCTGTCACCTTTTCACTGCTTCAAAGCCATCTGTGATATTTCTCCCACTCCCACCTCTGCTCCCATTGCCAGACTGTTCAGTCTGAACACAGCTGTGCTAATCCATATTGCCTACAGTCCCAACAGTCTCACAGCTCACCTCTTCATGGGCATGGCATCGCTGTTACCAGTTGTAGTCCTGTTCTCAAGAGGCTGTATAAAGGTTGTTGCCTTCCCTCATTAACTTCCTTAATTTATACCATTTGCATATAATACTTTCATTACATTGAAAGCCTAAGAAAATCAACCAAAAACTATTAGAATTCTCTAGAAAGTAGCCATAAAGATCTTTTTTTAAAAAAATTATTTATTATTATTATTCTTATACTTTAAGTTCTAGGGTACATGTGCATAACGTGCAGGTTTGTTACATATGTATACTTGTGCTATGTTGCTGTGCTGTCCTTATCAACTCGCCAGCACCCATCAACTCTGTCATTTACATCAGGTATAACTCCCAATGCAATCCCTCCCTCCCTCCCCATGATAGGCCCCAGGTGTGTGATGCCCCTTCCCGCAGTCCAAGTGATCTCATTGTTCAGTTCCCACCTATGAGTGAAAACATGCGTGTTTGGTTTCTGTTCTTGTGATAGTTTGCTAAGAATGATGGTTTCAGCTGCATCCATTCCTACAAAGGACACACAAACTCATCCATTTTATGGCTGCATAGTATTCCATGGTGTATATGTGCCACATTTTCTTAATCCAGTCTGCCACTGATGGACATTTGGGTTGATTCCAAGTCTTTGTTATTAGGGAATAGTGCCGCTAATAAACATACATGCATGTGTCTTTATAGCAGCATGATTTATAATCCTTTGGGTATATACCCAGTAATGGATGGTTGGCCATATGGTGGTACTTAGCCTAGATCCTTATGAATCGCCATACTATTTTTTCTCATAATGGTTGAACTAGCTTTACAATCCCACCAACAGTGTGCGTCCCTATTTCTCCACATCCTCCAGCACCTGTTGTTTCCTGACATTTTAATGATTGCCATTCTAACTGGTGAGATGGTATCTCATTGTGGTTTTGATTTGCATTTGATTGGGTCAGTGATGATGAGCATTTTTTTCATGTGTCTGTTGGCTGTATGAATGTCTTCTTTGAGAAATGTCTGTTCATATCCCTTTGCGGCTCCAATCTTTTTGATGGTTGTTTGTTTTTTTCTTGTAAATTTGTTTGAGTTCTTTTGTAGGTTCTGGATATTAGCCCTTGTCAGATGAGTAGATTGCAAAATTTTCTCCCATCTCCAGGTTGCCTGTTCACTCTGGATGGTGCTCTCTTTTGCTGCGCAGAAGCCTTTAGTCAATGAGATCCCATTTGTCAATTTTGGCTTTGCTGCTTTGTGTTTTAGACATGAAGTCTCTTTGCCCATGCCTATGTCCCGAATGGTGTTTGCCTAGGTTTCTTGTAGGGTTTTTATGGTATTAGGGTCTAACATTTAAGTCTCTTAATCCATCTTGAATTAATTTTCGTGATAAGGAAAAGGAAAGGATCCAGTTTCAGCTTTCTACTCTCTATGGCTAGCCAATTTTCCCAGCATGGAGGAAGATCTACCAAAGCAAAATGGAGAACAAAAGCAGGGGGTTGCAATACTAGTCTCTGATAAACAGACTTTAAACCATCAAAGATCAAAAGATTAAAGAAAAGCCATCAAGCATAATGAAAAGGGATCACCAACAGGAAGAGCTAACTATCCTAAATATATGTACCCAATACAGGAGCACCTAGATTCATAAAGCAAGTCCTTAGAGACTTACAAAGAGACTTAGACTCCCATATAGAATACAGTGGGAGACTTCCCTCATCACTCCACTGTCAACATTAGACAGATCAACGAGACAGAAGCTAACAAGGATAATCCAGGAATTGAACTCATCTCTGCAAGCAGACCTAATAGACATCTATAGAACTTCCACCCCAAATCAACAGAATATACATTCTTCTCAGCACTACATCACACTTATTCCAAAATTGACCACATAATTCAAAGTAAAGCACTCCTCAGCAAATGCACAAGAACAGAAATTATAACAAACTGTCTCTCAGACCACAGTGCAATCAAACTAGACCTCATGACTAAGAAACTCAATCAAAACCGCCAACTACATGGAAACTGAACAACCTGCTCCTGAATGTCTACTGGGTACATAACTAAATGAAGGCAGAAATAAAGATGTTCTTGAAACCAATGAGAACAAAGATACAACATAATTGTACCCCGACACATTTAAAGCAGTGTGGAGAGGAAGTATAGCACTAAATGCCCACAAGAGAAAGCTGGAAGGATCTAAAATTGACACTCTAACATCAGCTACAATTAAAAAGAACTAGAGAAGCAAGAGCAAACACATTCAAAAGCTAGCAGAAGGCAAGAAATAACTAAGATCAGAGCAGAACTGAAGGGGAGATAGAGACACAAAAAACCCTCCAAAATCATCAATGAATCCAGGAGCTGGTTTTTGAAAAGATCAACAAAATTGACAGACCACTAGCAAGACTAATAAAGAAGAAAAGAGAGAAGAATCAAATAGACGAATAAAAAAATGATAAAGGGGATATCACCACCGACCCCACAGAAATACAAACTACCATCAGAGAATACTATAAAACACCCTATGCAAATAAACTAGAAAATCTAAAAGAAATGGATAATTTCCTGGACACTTACACTCTCACAAAGATGATCTTAAAACTTCATATTCAAAATCAGTGTTTTCTTATGATAATAACTCACCATTCAAAAAATTTCATTGCCATAAACACTATAAATGATTTACAAGTGAATTCAAAAATAAATACACATTTTACTAAGACCAAATAGAAGATGAGGAGAGAAGACATGCATTTGTCTGCATAGAGAAAGCAAAAGTTCAAAAGTTGTTTTGAACTTAAGTGAATTTAAATTTTCTTTGAAGGAAAATAAAGTTTTTCTTCAGTAAAAGTGTTTTCTGTGTTGTTACTTGGGCAATATAGGAAAATATTCATAAAGAAGCTTGCAGAGGCCAGACTCTCTCACATCTATATACAGATGTGTGTGTGTTGGGGGGTGTAGACATACACACAGATACATTCATATACATGCATATAAGTATGCATTTATTATGTTAATTGAGTAATTATTTAGTATTTTAAACTGTGAAACTTGCAAAAGAATACATCGAAAGATCAGTGCTGTGGAATACAACACGCAAGAGGAAAACTGATAATATTAAACTTGTTAGGAGTTATTTCTAACTGGAAATAATTTGTTAACCAGAGTGTTGATCAATTGGATTTTCTGGGAAATAGAATTGTGATAGATTCAGGAGCACAAAATTTATTGAGGAGTAACACTTTGGAAGGCAAAAGTAGGAAGTAGGATTTGGCAGGAGAAGTTGTCAGGCCATGACAGAGACATGACTGGTTTCTGCCAGCCCAGAGGGGAGCGATGGAGCACAGGCTGCTCGTTAGAAGAATCTCTATTGAGTGGAAAAAGCCAAGCACTTAAAAAACTGTCCTGCTCCTCATTGGCCAGGGGCCATCCCAGAAAGAGTGTGACCTTGGCTTGAAAGCGGAGGTGAACTCTGGAGGAGCTAACTGCTGGAGGCTGTCAGCTAACCACACTCCTCCCCGCTGAGCAGTGAATCCTCTCTGTAAGACAGACACTAACAGTGCATATCTGTGTCTGTCGAAACCAGTGTAAAAAAAAAAAAAAGTTACATTTCTACTACACTCCATAGGTATCCATTCCAAATGGATGAAAAGCATTAAAGGTAAAATGCAAAACAACGAAAGAAATAAATAACTGTTTTTCAAGACTTGTAAAATGTTCAGCTGGGCAAAGGCATAACAAATAGTAGAAATAGAAAGGGAAAATAATAAATAAATTACATAAAAAATCACGAACCCCCTGTATCTCAAAACAATATAAACCAAATTTGAAGGCAAATGATGTTTGAATTAAATAATTAAAGCAAATATTAAGGATAATGGTCATTTATTTTGAATAAGGTCTTGTTGCAACTCAGTGAGAAAAAGATAAATATTCCAACAAAAATGGCTGAAGACATGATTATGTTGTTGTTAAAGAAGAAAATCAAAAGCAATAAACATGAAAACATATAATCATTATCATAATAAAATAATACAAATTTAAGAAAGACACATTTTCCTACTGGATTGGCACAATATATCCAGAGCTGGCAAAGACAGCAAAATGAAGACTTGCATATATTACCTTAGAACCTTTTTTTAACAATAAAATACCTAAATTAAAATTCCACTTTTTGGTCATAACAAAATATGTTCATGAAGATAGAGTTATGTTTATTGTTTTCTGAGAGCTAATGATATGTCGACTAAAATATATTTAAAATGTAAAACATATGAAGTTAATATAATAATATGTAGTTAAAAAAATGAATAATCCTCAAGTTTAGATTATGCTTATACACAATGAGGATTGTGATGTAGTGACCTAAAATAACTGATCCTAACAGGCTTTGAGAAGGCAGCAATAGATAAGCAATAGCAAGGAGAATCGATCTTCCTTCTTGTAACCTCAGAATGGCTAAAGAGGGTCCATAGGAATTAGCTGAGAAAAAAAAAAATACATGATTCTTCAATAGGAGGAACTGAGGTTGATGTAAAGGGAAAAGTAGTAAGGAGGCAGTGTGGTGAAGTATAAAGAACACTATGGTTGGAGTCTGGCCTCCATTCTAGGACTAGGAGGCAGATGTCCTGGAGTGAATTGCTGGAGTCCTCCTCTTTCCTCAGTTATTGCCACCTAATGTCTTGATGTCCCTTCTTTTATTCTTGTCTTCCCATCAATTATTCTTCATATCACTGCTAAAAGAATCTCCTCTGATTTCTCCAAAGAAGAAACTTCCTGAGGATCTGGTGTCTTTGTACCACTCTGGCTGCATGCTCTTGCCATAAAGAACTACTTACAGTTTCATTAATGTATTAGAGGCTCTCACTTTTTATTGATTTTGCTCATGCTATTTGTTCCCTGGGATTTCTTTTCTTTACATTGGTAAATTATTAAATTTCTGTTTATCCTTAAAATGTAGATCAAGTACCACATCTGCCTCAGAACCTTCTGAGACGTTTCCAGTATGAATTTTTAATAACATCTTGTGCATGCTTTGAGGATCGATTATACACTTAGTTAACCTGTCTAAACTCAGTTATATGTATGCAATCAAGAGAGGGAAAGAATTTAAATAGTGCAAGTAAGTGAGCCACCTATCGTTCTGTTCTACAAGTGTCAGCCACACAGTGACAAAAACATGTAAAACCCGAATCTGTTCTCCTTCAGTGGGTCTCAGAACCTACATATTGCTTACAGGTTGTACATTCTGCATTGCTGAACGTGGTGCTATTTTTAAATGGGCATATTTCATAAAATCTGGCAGTGGATACAAATTAACTTCACCTGATGCTCAACTGAAAAAAAAAAAAAACCAACTATCTGTTCCAAATGCTTGAGGAAAAGGAGGCTAGTTGTTTAAATTCATTGCAAAAAGGTATGTAAGTTACCAACCTAACACCTTCTGTTGCGTTTTTAAAGATTATTTTGTTTACATAAAATTTTTTGACTTATGTGTTGACTTTATATTCTAACCCCACTGAAGATGTGACTTTTCTTTACCAATTTTATAGCTTTTTTCCACCATATTGAATTTTTTATTTATACGGTTATGAGCTCATTGAGGAATCTATCCAGAATACACCAGGTGTTCAATAAATGTTTGTAAAGTGAATGAACAAATTATGTGGCTTGTAAACTCAGGGACTGGCCCACTGCTAGAAAACAGCTATGTAATCTGACAAGTATATATGTCAAGATGTGAAATAATGCCAAGCAATGCTCTTTAGGAAGCTCACAGATAACAGAAGCTTTCAAAAGACATGTCCCCCAAATTGTCATCATGTCAAATTATTGTGTCATGGCAAAAAAATTTAGAATAAGTGAAGGTAATTCAAAGAGAATATTCACTTATTTTTTCCCAGTCTTAGACCAAGCTATGCAAGCTGTTCATAAGTAATAACACTCACCTTTCAAAGCATTTAACTTATCATTTAATAAAAAGTTTATTTGCAACTGTACTGACAGCTCTGTATGAATGGTGGTATGAGCATTTTAGAATTTTTCAAAGGAGTTGAAAATTTTATTTATTTTATACTTATTTTATATATGTAATAGTAAATTCACCCAGGACTGCATAGATGTAAAGTATGGTAAATTATCTTTAAAATATATAGATGTATTACATATGGAGGAATTTTTAATACTAGAAAAAGAAAATGATCATGACATTAAGTTGAAAAGTAATTACCCAATTCACCAAGAAATGCAAGATAAATTATTTCTACACATCAAGTCATACGTACCTCCCAGGGTTATTGTGAGGGTTAATATTTGTGTGTATTATAACATCTATAAATGCTTAGAACATTAAGTAGCATATCATAAGTGATCAAATTTCTTGAATATTGTTATGGACATTATTAGTATTGTAACAAACAATTATCTGCTCTATAAATATAGAAAGAACTAGAGTTTGGTTTTTTCTCTTTTCTTTTTTTAACACCTGTCAATAAAGTAGTCATTTGTTCTGCATGAAAATACTTAGGGATTTTTACATTTGAGACTTTCACTGCCAAGCTACAGGGTGGACTTTATGATATGTTTCTTTAACCACAGAAGAAAGAGGTTATGTCTTCCAAAAGTCCTGTTTATTTGTTCTAGTTAAACTTCATTAAAACACTTCTTTCTCACTATGGCATTGTTCCATCAAAATTGTTACAGATAATATTATGCATACCAGTTTGAAGGAAAGCTAGCAATTTGTATGCAGTTTTCTAGAATATTAAATATGTATTATAAAAAGGAAAGAGAAGAATCAGTCACAAAAGATTATATTGAAATATGACAAATGCATATTTAACAGTAAAGAAAATTGAACTGAAAGTAAGGCCTGAGGGTCACTCTTGTGGAGACACCCTGTAGTCCATACTGAAAGATTCACATGCTGAACAATCATGAGAGTGACTACTATGCCCAGAATGTAAAATTTGATGTTCCTCATATCCCATTGTGGCTTGCTTTGCCCCTCTACAAACTGACCTGGTCATTAACTCCTCTGTGATCTCAGCTGTAAAAAATACTATTTGTAAATTGCTTCTAAAGATATTCTTTATTCTTGAAACACTTGAGAAAGTGTCTAGTTGCCCTATTCTTGTGTATTTAAAGGATATCACTTTTGTGAACTTTCCTAGAATAAGACAAGTCTTCTTTTTCAGTCCATAGGCACCTGCTAACTTATTTTATGGAATAAAAGGACATTACTAATTTAATCTCTAGAAGGGCATCCTATTCTACATTTATGTGGCATAAGTTCAGAGATTATGTAGAGGGCCATGGCCCTTTTACTATTTGAACAAGGATGGTGTAACAAAAATAATGATGGTAGTGGGAGGATGGCCAATTTGATGAGGATGGTAGGGACTGGTCCCCACAGCTGTGAGAAGGCACTCACAGGTTTTTTTTTCCTTCTATTTTTCAAATATTCTCCCTAGGGGAAGAAAGTGTTATTTAGTATTTAGTTGCCCAACAAACTGAGCCAACAAATTGTGATGGTTATTCATATATTTTTATGTACAGCCATATTTCTTGTGCTGTGGGAATTGCTACACACCTAAAATATCATGATGTGATGTTACAAGAAGACTAGGACAAAGTGTGGGGTGTGTATTTGTGTGTAGGTTGGAGGTCATTACAGTGAAGGGGAAGGATGGAAACATGCTTCCCATTACACCTAAAACTTAGGTGCATTTAGTGACAATGCTATTTCTTACTTTTATATAATAACCCAATATGTAAAGGATATTATAATATTAGGTTGGTTCAAATTTAATTGTGGTTCTTGGCCCAATATGCAAAGGATATTATAATATTAGGTTGGTAAAAATTTAATTGTGGTTCTTGCCATTAAAAGTAATGGCCATTAAACTTAATTAAAACTTTAATGCCATTAAAAGTAATAGCAAAAACCACAATTACATTTGCACCAACCCAATATGGACAAGATATTAACTAAAGAAATAAAATATTCAGCTTTTTCTCTATAATACCTACTTGCTATTCCCCATAAAAATTATTTTGTGTCTTCTTTTGCTTAGACACAAATAAAATGTAATTCTATAATTATCTCCCCTCCTTTCGAAGCCTAGCAGTTCTTTGAGGTCAAGGACTAGCCTATTCACACCAATTGATTCATGGAACTACATTGTAAACTCAATAAATGTTTACAAAAGCTAGATGAAATTTAAAAAACAACAATTTAAAAGTAGTAGAAAGTATCCAAAAGCACACAAAATTAGGAGAAAGTTTTACTCAAGAAACTGCTAATGTGACAGTCAAGAACTGTGAATTTGTGGCTTTTTTTTCCCTCAAAAATGTTCCCCATAGAAAACTGCAAACTTACTAGCTCAAGGTGGCAGGTAAGAGTTCATTCAGGCTGACTTCACACATAATACAAAGAAAGCATGAGCTCTAAAAGAAATATTTGGTAAACTGGATTTCATTGGCAAATGAAAACATGTGCAACATATATCAAGGGAATGTTAGTTAAAACACAATGAGATACCACTAGACACCCACTAGAACAGCAAATAAAAAAACACAAAACCAACTTTTGCTAAGGATTTGGAGCAACTGGAACCCTCATAAACTTTTATTGAGAATGCAAAATGGTATTGATAATTTGGAAGGCAATTTGAGTGTTGTTGTGATATTTAAATGTAAAATAACCATGTGATCCTTCAATTTCACTCCTATGTACTTACTGAAAAGAAATGTATGTTTATATAAGACTTGAAATAGAATGTTCATAGTAGCTTTCTTTATAAGATTCAAAACCTAGAAAAAGTGTCCATCCAGAAGTCAAGAGATAAACATCTGTATGATTAGATCCTCTTCAGCAACATCAAGAACAAATTGCTGATTAACATAACATTAATGGTGATATGGTTTGGCCTTGTGTCCCCATTCAAACCTCATTTTGAATTGTAATCCCATAATCCCCACAAGTGCTGGGAGGGACCTGGTGGGAGGTAATTGAATCATGGTTGCAGTTTCCCCAATGCTGGTCTCATGAGATTAAGTTCTCAAGAGATCTGTTGGTTTTATAGGCAAATGGCATTTCCCCTGCTGGCACTCAGTGTCTCTCCTTCCACCATGTGAAGAAGGGTAAGTTTGCTTCCTCTTCTGCCAAGATTGTAAGTTTCCTGAGGCCTCCCAAGCCCTGCAAAATGACACTTTGGTTAGAGCAAAGTTACTTCCACGTTTCAGGTATCCTTATGGCAGCACTCCACTCTACTGGTAACTATTTAATATATTAGTTTATTCTCATGCTGCTACAAAGAACTGCCCAAGAATGGATAATTTCTGAAGAAAATAATTATCTCCCCTCCTTTCAAAGCCTAGCAGATCTTTGAGGTAAAGGACTAGCTTATTTATACAAATTGATTCATGGAACTAATGTGATAGGTTTCATAAAATCCATGAAAGGCCTGAATGGAATAAAAGATTGAGTAAGAGAGAATATGGTCTCTTTGTCTGACTGTCTTTGAGCTGGGACATTGGTTTTTCTCCTGCTTTTAGACTCAGACCAAGACTGGAACTTATACCATCAGTTCTCCTGCATCACCAGCTTGCAGACTATATATCTTAGGACTTCTCAGCCTCTATGAGTATGTGTGTGTGTGTGTGTGTGTGTGTGTGTGTGTGTGTGTGTGTGTGTTTGTATATAAACAGAATTGTTCTGTTTGTCTGGAGAACTCAGACTAATACATGGAATAAAGTAGTATAAACACCTGCCATGCCCGCCCCTCCCCACCACACCACTGAGGCCTGGACAGACTATTCACATCTAACGCATACACAAATTGAAAATCAGTGGCTGGGGTAAAGTTCTCTGAGGTCTCCTTCCACAAGAATTATTCGTATTCTGCATTTGATACTCTTTGATACAGATACTGAGCAAATAGAACTTTTAATAATATGATCTGAAAGTCATTTGGAGTCCTAACACCAAAAGAAATATCTGCCTTCATGTTGGGCTTATTCCATTCCTCAGGAATAATTCATATTTCAAATTCAGAAATATAAGTATTTCAGACAGTCAAGATTTGCTCTAACCAAAGTGTCGTTTAAAAAAAGAGAATGTCACAGTCACAATTTTAAGCTCTTCAACACTATGTGGTAAACTGGTCGATCTTTCTCTTTTCTGCTCCCCCACCAACCTACTTCACATATACTATGTGAGGTAAAATTACCAATTTCAAATTATTTTCTATATAGCTCCCATTTTTCCTTTATGGGTGCCCTTATCCTTTAATACACTGAAAAAAAAAAAAAAAGGAGTGACAGTCAAAACAAAAAGCACCATGAATTAGTCTATCTAAAAGAATAAACACGAGTTTTGAGGCATATGTATATTTAGCTCAAAATGTGTAAAATAAATGAGGAAGTCTTTATGTTGGTGTAATCTGTTCTAAAAGCATTACCATGCCATAAAAATCTACAACTAAGTTATATATTTTAATTATTTAACTATCCTAGGGAGTATATCTTATATAATATTTAAATCAAGTTTAAAGTTTAGTAAGAATTGTAAGAAATGTCTCTGTTACTCAATATTCCTTTTCTAAAAGGCATTGATGCGATAGTCTTTCTGATAATTGACAGTCAATTGCAAAGGGACCGTACGTGTTAAGATGTTGCTCCTTAGAAGGACCCTCTTAGGCTTTACATCTCTTCTGTTAACATTCATGAAACTGGATAATAGCTCCTTCTAACATCCCTTCTTGGTGGCCAAGGGGACTGTTTTTATTGGTAAATTCAGAAATAGTAATAAAATAGAAGATTTGAAAATCCTCAAAGAGAACCAGAGTGAACAGTCTCCCTGATTCAGCCACTGTTTGCAAATATTTATTTTTCATCTCTAAACCTCAGAGTGTGTTTGATTTGAAGCACTAAAACAGCAATTGCTCTAACCCACAGAAAATTTTTATGCTGAATAAACCACCTCATAAGCTGAAGCTTAAACATTTACTGTGGATACCTTCACACAGCGTTTCCCCTGTGAAGCATCTGGAATTCTGGCTTTCAATTGACTTAATTGTCATGTCACTCTGGAAAACTTCCCAAGACCTTAAGGAATTTAGGCTTTACATTATTGTAATAAAAAATTCCTAATTTTTGTTTATTAAAAACACAATATCTCCCTTATCATCAAATTCACATGCTAAAGCTGGAAGAGACCTTGGAGATCATCTCATTTCACCTTTTTAGTTGATATGCATTTTTGGTAGGAAGAGATCTGGGTAATGTTTTAGTAACATACTTAGCTTGACTCAGTGAAGGAAATGCTTTCCTCTAAATGAGAGGCTCCACATATTTCAGAGTATAGGCAAGGAATGGCTCAAAGTTTTTGAATGAATATCATGAATTGTTCCATCCACATCCTAGTTCTCTCCCTACTCCTTGACAGAATCATAGTCTCATCACCCTAAAGAATTTTAACTCAGTTTTATCCCTCAAAGGCAGTACTGTGAAGATGTCTGTTTTCTGTTTCTTTTCTTTTTAAAATTATTTTATATTGACACATAATAATTGTACATATTTATGAGGTACATGTGTTATTTCTATATATGCATACAATGTAGAATGAAGAAATCAGGGTATTCAAGATATCTGTCATCTCAAACATTTATCATTTCTTTGTGTTGAGAATATTTCACAAATTCCAACCATTCTGAAATACAACTATAAATTATTTTTAACTATAGTGACTCTACTGTGCTATTGAACACTAGAACTTCTATCTAACTATCTGTTTGTACCAGTTAACTGATCTATTTTCATCTCACCCTCTTCACTCTTTCCAGCACCTGGTAATTAACATTCTACTATTCCACTCTCTACCTCTGTAAGACCATCATTATTTCTGTTTGTTTGTTTTAATTTAGAAACCAGGTCTTGTTTTGTTGCCCAGATTGGCCTCAAATGCCTGGGCTCAAGAAATCCCCCTTCCTCAGCCTCATGAGTAGCTGTGACTATAGGTGCATGCCACCACATCTGACAAAAAGAATGTTTTTGACTTCCACATATGACGGAAAATATGTGATATTTGTCTTTCTGTGCCTGGCCTTTTTCACTTAACATAATGACCTCAAGTTCCATTCATGTTGCTGCAAATGACATTTCATTCATTTTTGTAGTCAAATAGTATTCTGTTGCATATATGGCACATTTTCTTTATCCATTCATCCATTGATGGACATTTAGGTTGATTTTATATCTTTGCTATTGCGAATAGTGCTGCAATAAACTTGCGAATGCAAATACACCTTTAATGTACTAACTTCTTTTCCTCTGGATAAACATCCTGGAATGGGATTGTCATATCATATGTTAGTCTGATTTTCAGATTTTTGAGAAATTTCCATACTGTTTTCTGTAGACGATGTATTAATTTACATTCCCACCAACAATGTATGTGTTCCTTTTTCTCCACATCTCATCAACATCTATTATTTTTGTCTTTTTCTATTAGTCATTCTACCTGGAGTAAAATGATATGTCATTGCAGTTTTCATTTGATTTGTGATATTGAAGATTTTTATATATTTTCTTTTGAGAAATATTTACTCAAATCCTTTGGCCATTTTTTACTGGGCTTATTAATTTTTTTACTGTTGCTTAGTATCTTGCGTATTCTGCATATTAGTCCCTTTTCAAATGATTAGGTTTTAAAATATTTTCTCCCATTCAACAGGTTGTTTCTTCACTCTCTTTTCTTGCTGTGCAGAAGCCTTTGTAGTTAATATGGTCCAATTTATCTATTTTAGTTTTTGTTGTCTGTGTTTTTGAGGTCTTTGCCATAAAATCTTTGCCAAGACCAATATCTTGAAGTGTTTCTACAATGTTTTCTTCTAGTAGTTTTATAGTTTCAGTTCTTAGGTTTAAGTCTTTAAGCCATCTTAAGTTGATTTTTGTATATGGTCAGAGTTAGGGGTCCAATTTTACTCTTCTGCATTCTGCAATTTTCCCAGCATCATTTACTGAAGAGGGTGTCCTTACTCCAGGGGATGTTCTTGGCGCCTGTGTTGAAAATCAGTTCACTATAAACACATGAATTTATTTCTGGATTATCTATTCTGTTGCATTTGTTAGTGTGTCTGTTTTTATACCAATAACATTCTATTTTGGTTACTATATTCTTGTAATATATTTTGAGATAAGGAAGTGTGATGCTTTGTTCTTTTTGCTCTAGATTTCTTTGGCTACTTGGGCTCTTTATTAATTCTATGCAAATTTTAAAATGGCTTTTACTTTTTCTGTGAAACATGATGTTGGTATTTTGACAGAGATTGCATTGACTCTTCAGATTGTTTTGAGTAGTAATTGTCATTTTAAAGATATTAATTTCTCTGATTTATGAGCATGGGGTATCTTTCCATTTTTTGTGTCCTCTTCATTTTCTATGATCAGGGTTTCATAATTTTGCTTGTAGAAATATTTCACCTCCTTGGTTAAATTTATTCCTTTTTTATAATTTTGGGAGCTATTTTAAACGAAATTTCCTTTTGAATTTTCTCTCAGCTAATTCATCAGTGATGTACAGAAACACTACTGATTTTTGTATGTTGATTGATATTCTGCAACTTTACTGGATTTACTTAACAGATCTAATAGTTTTTTGGTAGAGTCTTTAGATTTTTATAGAAATAAGATTATATCGTTGGCTAAAAGAGACAATTTGATTTCCTCTTTCCAATGCAGATACATGTTTTTTTCCTCTTTTTGATTTCTATTACTAGGACTTTCAGTATTATGTTGAACAAGAGTGGTGAAAGGCGGCATCCTTGTGTTGTCCTAGTCCTTAGAGAAAGTTCTTTCAGCTTTTCCTCATTCAGTAGGATGTTACTTATGGGTTTGTCATATATGGCCTTTATTATGTTGAGATATTGTTCTTCTATACCTAGTTTGTTGAGATTTTTTATGATAAGAAGATGTTGAATTTTATCGAATGTTTTTTCTGCATCTACTGAGATAAATATATGGTCTTTGTACATCATTCTGTTCATGTAATGTATCCCATTTATTCATTTGTGTATGCTGAACCATCCTGGCATCCCTGGAATAAATCCCACTTAATCATGTTTTTTTTTTTTTTTTTTTTTTTTTGATGTCCTGTTAAATTTTGTTTCCTACTATTTTGTCCAATTATTTTGCACCTATATTCATCAGGAATATTGGCATCTAGTGCTTTTTCTTTCTTCTTCTTTTTTTCTTTTCTTTTTTCTTTTTTCTTTTCTTTTCTTTTTTTTTTTTTTTTTTTTTTTTTTTTTTTTTTTTTTTTTTTTTTTGCATTCTTGTCTCATTTTAGTGTCAGGGTTATGTTGGCATCATGAAATGAGGTAGGGAGACTTCCCTCCTATTCAATTGTTAGGAATTGTTTGAGGAAAATGATGTTAGTTATTCTTTGAAAATCTGGTAGAATTTAGCAATGAAGACATCTGGTCCTGGACTTTTCTTTCTTAGGAGACTTATTATTACTGACTGAATGTTATTACTCATTACTGGCCTGTTCAGGTTATCTATTTCTTCCTGATTCCATATTGGTAGGTTTTATGTGTCCAGAAACTTGTCCATTTCCTCTAGGTTTTCTGGTTTGTTAGTGTATAGTTGTTCATAATACAATTTTATTTTTTATTTCAGTTTTATCAGTTGTAATGTTTCCTTCTTCATTTCTAATTTGTATATTTGCACCTTCTTTCTATTTTCTTGGTTAGTCTAGCAAGTAGTTTATCCATTTGTTTACCTTTGAAAATAACCAATTTATGTTTGATTGATCTTTCATATTTTTAAGTGTCTATTTCGTTTAGCTTTGTCCTGATCTTTATTATTTATTTTACTAATTTTGAGACTGGTTTGTTCTTGTGTATCTAGCTAGTTGAGTTACATTGTTAGATTATTTGAAATCTTACTATTTTTTTTTCATGTAGGCATTTATTGCTGTAAACTTTCCTTCTTTTCTACATCCCATAGGTTTTGGTATGTTGTGTTTCAATTTTCATTTGTTGAAAGAATTTTTTTTTCATTTTCTCCTTAATTTTGTCCTTAACCCAATGATCATTCAAGAGCATGTTGTTTAGTTTCCATGTATTTATAGTTTAAGTTTCTCTTGTTATTGACTTTGAGCTTTAAAAGCACTATCATCTGAGAAAATACTTTATAAGATTTTGACTTTTAAAATTTGTTGAGATACTTGTTTTGTGTCCTAATAAATGGTCTATCCTACAGAATCCCATGTGCTGATGAGAAAAAAAAAATGTGTATTCTGTAGCTGTTGAATTAAATGTCCTGTAAACGTCTGTTAGCTCCAATTGGTCTAATATGCAGTTTATTTTATTTATTTATTTGTGTATTTGTATAAATTTAAGGGGTACTAGTACAATGTGGTTACATGGATATATTGCACAGTGGTGAAGTCTGGGTTTTTAGTGTGTCTATTACCTGAATAATGTACATTGTACCCATTAAGTAATTTATCATCATCAACCCCCTCCCACCATTCCACCCTTCCTAGTCTCCAGTGTTTATTATTCTATGCCCTATCTCCACTTGTACACATTATTTAGCTCCCACTTACAATTGAGATCATGTTGTATTTGACTTTTTGTTTTGAGTTATTTCACTTAAGATAATGGCTTCCAGTTATATACATGTTGCTGCAAAAGACATTTTTCCTTATTATGGCTGAATATTACCCCCTTGTGTATATATATCATATTTACTTTAGCCAATCACCTATTAATCGATGCTCAGGTTGATTCCCTATCTTTTCTATTGTAAATAGTGCTGTGATAAACATATAAATGAAGATATATTTTTGATATAATGATTTGTTTTCCTTTGGGTAGATACTCAATAATAGGATTGCTGGGTTGAATGGTAGTTCTATCTGTAGTCCTCTGAGAAACCTCCATACTGTTTCCTATAGAGGTTGTACAAAGTTACATTCCCCTAGTGTATAAGTGCTCCCCTTTTCCTGCATCCTTGCCAGCATATGTTAATTTTGACATTTTAACAATGGTCATTCTGACTAGTATAAGATGATATCTCTTTATGGTCTTAATTTGCATTTATCTGATGATTAGCGATGTTGAGTGTTTTTTTTCATATGTTCATTGATGATTTGTATGTCTTCTCTTGAAAAAATTCTATTCATGTTATTTGCCTTTTATTATTTGTTGGGGTTTATTTGCTCTTATTTTTTGTGGTTGAGTTGTTTGAGTTCCTCATAAATTCTGGATATTAGTTTCTTGTCAGCTTTATAGTTTGAATATAATCTCTTCCATTAGGCAGGTTATCCATTCACTCTATTGATTATTTATTTTGCCATGCAGAAGCTTTTTAGTTTAAGTAAGCTTATGTTTAGTTTGTATATTTTTGGGTTTTTTGCTTGTGCTTTTGAGGTCTTAATTATGACTTCTTTGCTTAGGCCAGTGTCCAGAAGAGTCTTCCCTAGATTTTCTTCTAGTATGTTTGTAATTTCAGATCTTACATTTAAGTCTTTTTTCTATCTTGAATTGATTTACATTTATAGTGACAAATAGGGGTTCTGTTTCATTCTTCTGCATATGGCATTCCAATTCTCCCAGCACTGTATTTTGAAATGCATAAAATTTTCCAGTGTATGTTTTTGTCATTTTTGTTAAAGATTAGTTGGCAGCAGATACATGACTTTATTTCTGGATTCTCTATTCCATTCCATTTGTCTAGGGTCTATTTTTATACTTGTACCATGCTGTTGTGCCTGCTCCAGCCTTGTATTATAATTTGAAGTCAGGTAATGTTATGCCTCCAGCTTTGTTCTATTTGCTTAGGATTACTTGATTATCTGGACTTATTTGAGGTTCCATATGAATTTTAGAACTATTTTTTCTTATGTGAAAAATAACGCTGAGATACTGATAAGGATTGCATTGAATAAACTAAATGTTTCTTTGTTAATTTCATATCCAACTGATCTGTCTAATGCTGACAGTGTTAGAGTCCACAGCTATGATTCTATTGAAGTGTATCTCTCCTGTCACATCTAATAATATTTTATTTATATATCTAGATGCTCTGGTGTCAGTCAGGTATATTTAGAATTGTTATATCCTTTTGCTGAAGTGATCACTTTATCATTATATATGATTATATATAAACCTTTTTGTCTCTTGCTGTTTTTGATTTAAAAGTCTCTTTTATTTGATATAAGTATAACTATTCCTGCTTTTTTCTTGTTTCCATTTACATGGAATATCTTTTTTCATCCCTTTACTTTCAGTCTGTGTCTTTACAGATAAGACGAGCTTCTTACTCATACACAGTGTATAATTGGGTCATTTTTTAATCCTTTCTGCCAAACTATATTCTTTACATGGAAAATTTAATCAATTTACATTCAAGGTAATTATTGATGTGTGAGGGCTTATTTCTGTCATTTTATTAGTTAGCTTCTGGTTGTTTTGTATATTATTTGTTCCTTTCTTTCTTTCTGTTTTTAATTGTGAGTTGGTTGTTTCCTGTAGTGGTAATCTATGAGTCTTTTATCTTACTTTATGTGTTCATTCTACCAGTGGTTTTTATTTTTGTGTGTTTTAATGATGATAGATATTGTCCTTTCACTTTGAGGTATAGGATTGGCACATATTTTTAAGTCTGGTTTAGTGATAATGAATTTCCTCAGCTGCTGCTTATCTGAGAAAGGATAACGTTTCTGGGTATAGTATTCTTGGCTGACAGTTTTTTTTTCTTTCAGCATTTTGAAAATATAATTCCATTCTCTCTTGGTCTGTAATGTTCTGCCTAGAAATCCACTGTTAGTCTGACAGGGGTTACTTTATAAGTGACCAGATGCTTTTCTCTTTCTGTTTTTAGAATTTTTTTTTTCTATTTGTGACTTTTGATAGTTTTACTATAATGTGCCATGCAGAAGACCTTTTTATACTGCATTTATTTAGGAATCTATGAGTCTCCTGTATCTGGATGTCTAACTCTTTTGCTAGATTCAGGAAGTTTTTATCTATTATTTTGTTAAATAGAATTTCTAACTCTTTCATTTCTCACTGCCTTCTGGGACACTGCAAATGTGAATATTTGATAGCTTTCTGGTGTCCTGTATGTCATGTAGGTTTTGCTCACTCTTTTTTAATCTTTATGTTCATCTGACTTAGTTATTTCAAAAGTCCTGTTGTCAAGTTCTGATATTCTTTCTTCTGCTTGATGTAGTCTGTTGTTGGATGTTTTGAATGTATTTTGTATTTTATTCAAGGAATACTTCAGTTCCAGAATTTCTGTTTGCTTCTCTTTATGATGTCTTTCTCTTTGGTAATTTCTTATTTTTATCCTTAATTGTTTTTCTAATTTATTATATTTTTTGTATTCTCTTGTATATCACTGAGCTTCATAAATATCAGTAATGTTTTTTTCTGGATTTCAAACATTTCTTTTTAAGTGGGCTCTGTGACTGAAGAATATTGCGTTTTTTGTAAGTGTCCTATTTCCTTTCTTTTTTATGTTTCTTGTGCCCTTAAATTAATATCTCCCCATTTGGATTTAACAGTTGCTTCTAATAATTTTTTGAATTTGCTTTCATAGGGAAAGCATTTTCATGAAGATGTATCTAAGGTGTTGGTTGAGTAGTGCACTTTGGCTTTTATTCTGGGTACATGCAGTAGTGTAGTTTGTATAATTTCTTCAGTTATAAATAGTATCATTGGTGTCTTTGATTTCCTTGGTGGTTTAACATGTGATTATTAGTGAAGGCTATGGTCAAATTTTGCTGAGGATTGTGATATCAGGTATGCTATTCTTTGGGTCTCATTGGTGGCAGTGGTCGGCTGAGCGGGCATTTCCTTGAGCCCCAGGGCAGTGTATACTTGTACCAGTGTTGGTAGGTCTAGGCAGAATAATTATTGGCTCTTCAGGTGGCTTGCTCAGGCATCAGGAATGGCAGTGGTGGGCCAGTGGGTAAGTAGGTTCTTGAGCCTCTGGGCTGTAGGTGTGGCATGGTCACTGGCAGTAGCGTGACATGCCAGGTCTCACTAACTCAGGCCTCCATTACAACTGTCCCAGCACTCACTAAGTAGTTAGGTTAAACATTAAAGCTGGTTGAACCAGTGTCTTTATATAAAGGCTGGAATGTAACAAAAGACCACTGAAAATTGTGCCTAGGCCTTTCCTGGGCCATAAAGCATGACAAAATTGCAAAGGAATTCTTAACAGGACTCATTTAGGATTAAAGAAGTTTTATTGGGGGTCCGAAGAAACTCCCCAGACCCCCACAAACAAGTTTATTGGAGATCTGAAGGAACTCCCCAAACCTCCATGATTTAGCAGAAGCAAAATAAGGGTAATCACCCCAGCACCTGGACCTATTTAGATTCAGTAAACTTACTGAGGCTCCAGAAGAAGGTCTTCAGGACTCTGGCCTTAGTTATAGATTAAAAGAAGTTAATCACTTTTGTCTTTACGAATGCACACTTACACATAGACGTATAACTTAGAAGGTATATGAGCTCTGGAAAACTTTGTAATTTTGGGTTAGTCTGATGATAATTTCCAGGTCTTTTCCCTGTAACTGGTTACAGAAATAAAAACTGTCTTCCTCCCCAGTTTATCTGCATCTCATTATTGGGCCACAAGAAATAGCAGCCCAACTCTCAGTTTGGTCCGGGAACAGTAGCAGTGGTACGATAATCCTCTGGGGCCCAAGCAGTCTGCTCTGGTGTTGTCAGTGGCTGCAATAGACTGTGTGGGTGAATCCCAATTCTGTGGGTGGCGTGTGTGTGTAGATGTCAGCTGTGGATACACACAGGTTGTATGAATCTGATCTCAGAATGAGTTATCAGGTGCCAGTGGTGGTGAACTTGGTTGGGTCATCCTCAGGGCCCTGGATGGCATGTTCTGCTATTGAGGGGTGCAGACTCAGGCCAGGTAGACCTGCCTTCAGGATTCCAGGTGGTACCTGCAGTCAGGCACTAGCTGTGATAGGCAGGAGTGAAGTGATCCCCAGGCTTCTGGTGGAAGCAGCAGTGGCTGCGCTGTGGCCCTGCTACTAGGAAGGGCAAAGTTTTCTTAAGTGGGAGCAGCCATGGGCAGGCAGCTATAGGGCCTGCACTTCATTGTACCTCAGCCCCAAAGAATCTTGAATTTTTTCCTTAGGGCATGTAAAAATGCATGGCTGTCCCTCTGCTGGAGGGGGTGGGGTCACTGCCAATGGCTCCTGCCTCAGCCCTGTTGTAGTAGCTGTGGGTGAAGAATGTTAATGAGGATCCAGGGATGTGGAGATTCAGGACAGGTTGGGACCCAGGGTAGGAAGCAGTTTGATGAAAGCCGGGCTCTTACAATGGTGCTGTGCTGCAGCTGCTCAAGACTCTGGGATTTGTGGGACTCAGCCTGAGCTCCCTCTCTGGATCAATGCCATTGCACTATCTTCAGGCAGCTGCCTATGATAGTCTTAGGGCCTGCAAGGGTTGGGGGGATCTCCCCTGGCTAAAATCATGGGAATCTACAGTAAGAATGTAGACCACTTACCCTCTTCTCACATTAGAGAGTCTTTCCAGGCTCTCAGCTGATCCTGGTCGAACAAGTTGCCTTACTTCCCTCTCCTTCCTTGTAGGTCTTACATCTTTAAGGTGCAGTTTCTTATGAAATGAAGAATATTATGAGATTTCTCTAGGATGAAACATGAAGTGTTTGCTCTTTTCTGGGAATGCAGAATGCTGGTACCTACTAGATATACTATGTCTCTTTATGTACAAAGGACAAGGAAAAAGCTGGACTCAATTTACTTCACAAAAATATGGTTTTCAGCTTTTAAGAAAGCATATTTTCCTTTAGTACACGTCGTCCTGTACAAATGTAACAATAAGAAGATATTTCCATTTGTACCTCAGAATCAGTTATATCTACACACTGGCTTTAATATATTGAAAAATGTAGTTTTTATATTGTGAGCATTCACAGTAAACAGCTGAAGTAAAGAGCTATGGTGACTTCAGAACATGTTTTCTCCTTAAACTTTGTGATTTGATCTTACGCCGTTTTGGCAATATTTTTAGAATTATGTTGTTCATTTTTGTGACAATAGGCATATTTCACATTAACATATTTCACATAAACTGGAATTGGATTAAGTGATTAAAACACCGTTAACACTGTCACCTACCTACCAGCCAGTTAGCAAGTTACCAGCAACACATTCAGAAGCTCAGGTCTAGAAAATCAAATAGCTATTACTAGGCACAACAGAACCAAAGGCAAACATTCATGTTTCTTTATATAACCAGGTCATAGGTTGTTTCTGTCAACTGAAATGTTTTTCCTGCTAAGCCCATAGCTATTGTCTTTGCTTCCAGATCTCACCTTTGTTACCTCCCCTCTAGCTAGCACCTTCCTCAACCAATACTAGCTAAGTTAGTATGTTATTCTCAATCACATCCCTGTTATTCTCAATCATGGCACCTTTATTGTTTGTTTCTTTTATATTAGTATCACAAGTAGTAATACTAAATACATGCTTGTTTACTTTTTGATCATCTATGTTTCCAACTTGCAAACTTTATTAATGGAAAAACACTTTCATTCAACAGAGTAGATATCTAGCATGGTAGTATCTGCCTCATAATAGACAAACAATAAATATTTAATAAGTGAGTGAACAAATACATCTGTATATAATCTTCAAATAACAAACCTGTAAGAATAGACAATGATCTCTGTGGAATTTTAATTCATTGTCATTTTTATCTTTATGGATTTCTGTATTTTTTTGTTAGATTTTTCTATATAAAAATATATTTATCATAATAAAATTTTCAGACTTTAAAAATAGGAAAAGCAAATAAAAATGAATACAATTAACAAATTTAAAAGAAATAAAATAAAATACATAAATAAAATAAAAAATAAATAAAATTCATCTCCAAAAGAAGAAACAAAATTTAAAGAAATTATAGTATTTTGAAAGCAATTCTTATATAGCAGTGAGCATGAATTATCTATTTCCTGACTAAAAGATTAAATCCATTATTAAGCTGAATCAAGTGTCATAGTAGAGTGATCCTTCTCTGCCCATTTTCTGTATTGCCTTTTTGGGGCTCCTAGAAACAAGATAATTATTCCCAAATAGTCCTTGGATATCACTGAAAATTTGACAATTTATTATTAAAGCACAAAATCTAATACTCTGTTGATGTTGTGTCCAGAAAATCAACACAATGAATAATTCCAGCCTTAAAATTGTATTATATCCTGCTAGTATGTGATAAGGCTAAAGACCTAGAAGAAGGACTGCAACTAAATCCCCACCCAACCACTTTCCCCCACCCATTTCCCATAAACCCTGCCCCAGGACCACTTGTCCATTTTTTCTTCAAATCATTCGTTGGACTACCCCAGTGAACTCCTGAGTATTTGAGTACTCAACTATGAGAAAGATCAAGTAAATGTGGTTTTAATATTGGCTTGGCAAATCACATATGAAGAAAAGTAGAAAGAGTCATTCTGAAATTAATCACAGATTATTGGGTGATAAACAGTACAATGCCACACTTACTTTAGTTTAGCCAGACAGAGCACAAATATTTGACTTTTTAAATCTACAGGGATACAGAGTCTAGAGATATATGGAAGAAAAATTGCTCAGTTTTCGGTCCTCTTTTTTACCCTACTATTGCTGTCAGGGTAGACATTGGTGATTTATTTTAAGGTGAATTTCACTCCACCAGCAAGAAGTCATAAATTAATGTTAAGATAATACACACTATGCTGAGTGAATTACTTTCAAATCAATGAGATCAATGAGTATGTTGTAACTCTGGTATGTTTTAATTATCAATATTTCTGTTCATGTCTCTTTCAGTGTTCCATTACATACCACATATCCTATTTCAAACCAAATGCATCTTAAATCAAGCTAAAAATATTTAAACATTTTAGGATAGATGTTCTCCACAGACTTTTATTCATAAGTTATAGGCACTGAAAACCAAAAACAGCAAGTCTGTGTGTACTATGTCTACATATTTGATGTAGTTTATGGCAAAAATGAAATATTTTCTGATTAGGCCATTATGTTTTTTATTTTCAAGTTTCTTTATATCCTAAGCCAGCTCTTCCAAGATGTTGAATATTTCCAAAATTACTATAGGCATGTTTTTCTGTGGAAGTATTTCTTTCCTATAAAATGATCCAATAGTGATTCTTTAGTCTTTCATGATGAAAGCAGCCCTGAGAACCATTATTTACAACCTGTCTCCTACAAGAGAAGAGAGAAAAGATAAGAAAGAAAACCATTAGAGTTCTGTAAACAAAATATTCTTTTATGACGTGTTCTATTCAGCATCAGTTATGTGAAACTCACACTGAATACTACCAAGGGGAAAAGAAAGCATTCTTCTTGCCTGGAAATGAAGCTATCTTATGCCAGATATATGAGGAATGTACTCTCTACCAGGAGAAAAACAAACTCAGAAATTCACAAGTCATTATTGTTACCTAAGTTTACAATGGATGTCAATTCCTTCTAAGAAGGATGTGTTCTTTGTATCCTCACATATTCAGTCAGATTTATTCCCACTGGTTCTGTAGTAGCCAAATCTTGCCTTTTGAACCTCTAAAATAGCTTCTTATAAGTATTTTTCAACTTCCTTAACTTCAAATTTTTCTTCTCAAATGCTATAATGTTCCCCTTTTAGGAATGCATGCTACTCTATCTTCACTGATAGTAGTTCAAAAAAAAACTTATTATTTGTCTAAAGTCTTTGACTAAAGAAGAAGAAATGTCAGTAAGTGAGTATTTGCGTCTGACATCGCCAAATTATCAAAGGCCAACCTTGTATCTGTTAGATAAGTGCATTTATCTTTAACTTACATATTACTGTAAGCAAAATATATCAACACATGTTCAATCAGAAGATTGAGAAATATTTACTTTACTGGGATAAGTCAAGGTAAATACTCTTTGAGTAAAATATTGGCTCAAAAACGTGTATCTTGGAATAGTTCCAGATTTTGGAGAAAATTAATTTATCAGAGAATATCCATGCTTTCTCAGGTACAGATTTTCATGAGGAGAAATTTAATAATATTCCAAGAGCATTTGTCCCCTATTAAGACTTACACATTAGCATCACGTTTCATGGACCCTCCTCAACATACACAAAAAGGCAGATAGTTATGAGACCCTCGTATCACTTAGTGGTTACCCAATGAGGTTAGAGCTAATTGTTCTCTTCCTCGAAGAGGAGATTAAACTCTTTTATAGATAAAAAGTCAGAATGACAAAAAACTCTATGTGTGAGCAATGTTACACAGTCTTAGAACTTTTTATAACAGTAAGCTTTAATGCCAACCCCCTTCAAAAAAAAGGGGGGGGGTTAGATTTTTTACCTGCGCAGTTGACTTTGTTTAATGCTAAATTCCCACAATTTAATCCAAAATGATGTAGTTGCAGTTCTTTTTCTTTAGTGAAAAACCTTAATTGGTTCCCATTAGAAATTTATATATGTGTATGTATTAACACCTAAACTACAATTTTCCTTTATTGTTTCCAAACTACTTCCCTACTTGTGACATAATTCCTCCTGCTTCCTTTTAGTATGGATAAGAAAACACTGGTAGCAGGTCCCTAGGCCAGTGCCTCATGTTTCTGAATGGACTCATAGCCCTGAGCATTGTGGGAGACATAATCTGACATGGTACCAAATACCTTGGGAAAGGTCGTTAACTATGGACAGGGAACAAGGACTACTTATATTTCACACAGGCATCCAGTGAATCATTATTAAAACCCGCTGGTACAAAGAACTTACAATTTTTAATTTATGCCCTAGTTTGACCCTATTAATTTATAAATATGGGCATGTCACCTGTCTCCATTCTTCTGTTTCTTCATTTTTCAATTACAAAGACATGTGCCCTGCCTGCGCCCTGTAGACATTCAGCATACCTGGGCCCGTGTTTCAACCTCTGGGTTGTTGTTAACATACAAGGAGATTATGTTCCTGAAAGTATTTGGAAAATAATTAAGTGATATACCAATGCAAGTGGGATTGTTTCCCACAAGTCACTGTGCTAGGTGCTATGATGGATGCAAGGAATTCACAACCTATCAAGGAAGATAATGCATGTATTAAGGGGATGATACAAAACAATTAGCAGTACATGGGAATCAACCAGTCATAGAGTGCCAGGGTATACCACCTAAATATCAGTCCAAAATGACATATCAAAACAAGGTATTATAAAGCACAAAGAGAAAGATATTTGTTCTTATTATGTTCATACTCTCTGTGATCTACTCTTTCATCAGTTATACATTGTCACTTCTATATTATAATGGTTGAATTCAGGCTTTCAGACAAAGGTTAAAGAACTAGTATTTGTAGCTATCACATGCTAGTCAACGGTCCAATTAAGCAGTATTCCATCAGTGGTCCAATTCGTCAGTATTCTATCTCTGTTTGTATAGCAATGTTTATTTGTGTAGTTAATAAAATATTTAATTGCATTTTGACTTACTGTTTTATACAAGTGGTAAAATATATAAAGATAAACTAAAATTAAGAAGTATTGGGCTGGGTGCGGAGGCTTATGCCTGTAATCCAACACTTTCGGAGGCTGAGGAGGGTGGATCACGAGGTCAGGAGATCGAGACCATCCTGGCTAACACGGTGAAACCCCGTCTCTATTAAAAATACAAAAAAATTAGCTGGGCATGGTGATGGGCACCTATAGTCCCAGCTGCTCGGGAGGCTGAGGCAGGAGAATGGTGTGAACCCCGGAGGCAGAGCTTGCAGTGAGCCGAGATCACACCACTACTCTCCAGCCTGGGTGACCGAGCGAGATGCCGTCTCAAAATAAATAAATAAAAATAAAAGAAATATTGGTCTCACATTCAATAAAATTGAAAAAATACATTATCACATGTGCAAAAATTTTAAATTAAGGCTTAGACATCTATAAAATAAACTCTCTTAGAAAGTTAAGACAATAAACCAGATACTCAACTGTTAAATAAAAGAATGACATGCTTGGAAAATATGATCAAGATCATCATGTACTAAAGAGTGAAGCAGATATTCGAATGCTACTATTTATAATATAGTTGGCACACTGGGAATGAAACATTTAATCCTGTTTTTTGACTTCTAGTACCATTGATTTTTTAACATGTCTTCAATAATGCATTGTGTGTAAAAGTAGGAGAAAACCGATAGAAAATTGTGACAATTAGCAAGAGAAATATATTTATAGATGGGAGGATAAAAGCTGAGTCTCAGAAAAGAACTAGAATTCGAACTTATGACAATGGGGAGGACATTCTAGGTGGAGAGAACTACTTGATCAAAAGCTTTAACGTAGAAAAATACAGGGCATATATGAGGAACAGGCAGTCCCTCTTCCTGACAAGAGAAGGTGATGCTTTCTGGAACAAATCAAAAATAGAAAATTATAGTTGAGAAGTTAGAAATAGTTGCAAAATAGCAACTAAGATTTCAAAAACTCATCTTATCTTTTGCAACCATTATTTTCATTCCTGCCTACATATATGTATCTTTTCCCACAGCAAAAGACATTGACCATCAAAACACATGCTCAGATGTCCGCTTTCAGCTTAGAAATACAATCCTTAATTTGAGCAAGAGAAGTTTAGGGGACTCAAGTTCAAAACACTGGGACCAGTATCAAGTTACTCTGGGTAGGTAATGCATAAACACTTGACATTTGTAAAATAAGTAAATTGTGAATCTTAATTTTGGCCTTCTGAACTGGCTCCTGCAAGTTGGGTCTCAATTATGGTAACATGAACCTGTCTTATTCCATGGTCAGAGTCACGTTTTTGATTACTTTCCTACTATAACTGGACTAGTGCTCCAAACCACTGGGACAAAGTTAGAATACAGTTGTGTTTTTCCCTTTGTACAGCTCAGCAATTTAGATCCTGCCACATGAATCATGGTTTTTACGGTACCAACTGCCTTTATGTACCCAAGGATCTCTGACTATCACAGACCTTAGATTTCCATAGTTTTTCTTTGCAAATTTGTTGACCCCCAGTTGTTCTCACTTGCTTGGTCATTGTGACCATTGCCTGGTCCTGAAGCTACCATATTGTTTCTGTTCTGGCCTTTCTCCTGGAGACGATCACAGTTAATTCAGTCCAGTACTAGGTCTTACTGCCCTAAACTGCTACAATTAATAGGGTCATTTTCAGCCATGAACTAACAGATGATATACGTCTTCCTCCCTTTTTCTAACTTTTTGTATTTTAAAAAATATAGTGAACACATCATACCTTTTTTTTTTTTTTTTTTGAAGGTTTTTTGATAAACTACTAACCTCTTGCTATATTTAGGAAAGGCACTAAAATTATGCTTACCCTTTAAAAAAAAGTTGTTGAGACATGAACGAATGTATATCATTCAAACAAATGTATATCATTCAAATAAATGTATATCAGTAAAGGAATCAGAAGCTTGGGTTTTCAGATCACTGCCACTGGATGATACATTGCTCTGTCAGTGATAGGACAGTTTCTGCACTATGTTTCCGGGGACAGTCCTTACTCAGAGTGCAGAGGTGGACATAATTGATTGCATGTGTTTTACAAGTACATGATCCTACTGCAGGGAATGAGGGTGAGTCAGTTGCTCGACCAAATTCCTGAACCTACTCTATCTGAAGGACAGAGAATAGGCACGAAGAGAGCAGCAAAGGGAGTAAGACATACTGCCTCCTACCACAAACATTCAAGAGCTGTGATTGGCAATCCTGGCTGAGGATCAAGGTTAGCTTCGAAGCTTTTAGAAGCAAGAGATGCCCAGGCTATAACCCGCCCCCCCCCCCCAGAGTCTTGGAGTAAGGGGGAACATTGTGACAATAAGTCAGGGTTGAGATTAATTGTTCTATGGTCAAATTGTGGACTAAGCAAAGATTTATGTAATCAACATTCAAAGACAGGTTAATATACACACCAGCCTGTAATGTTTGGTTTTAACAAAAAGAAAACATGTGGGAGTTTAGGGAATTCTATTGTGTAGATTGTCATTTGTTGTTCTTCATATCAGTTCAGAATTATCCAAATATTGTATGTTAATAAATTCCAAAAAATAATAAAATTTTTAAAACCTCAGTTTTTTAAATTACAAATTTCAGAGCCCTACCATGGCCCTACTGAACAACAATTTTCAAGAAAAGACACTGGGAAGCTGAATTTTAACAAGTGTCCCAAGTGATTTTTATCATCAGGGAAGACTGGAAAACAATGATCTGGATACTGAAGATGTTGGATTTTGAATGGTCTGTGATATGGGGCTTGTGTGCAGGTGACAAGCACATCATGACCCATATAATCATGAGTAGCATACCTGAGCATGAAGTTCTTCCATCACCTGTACTACAGTCACCCAGACCCCTCACACTCCATTGACTATTCCAATCCCATTCCTACTTCAGGGAGTTTGCATTTGCTCTTTCCTAGTCAGCAAACTCTTTTCCTAATTCGTCAAGTGATTAAATTCTATTCATCTTTTGCTACATTCTCAAAATAGTCTTCCCAGCTCTGCTCAGTTAAGCCAGGTTTCCTGTTAAAGTCTCTTTGCACTTTGTACTTTTCTTTATAATAATCATTGTTTTTGTGGCCATGATAATCTTGTGACAATGTTTTAGTATCTGTCTCCTACACTAAACAGTAAGTTCCTTTGGCGTAGGGCATTATTCAGATATTCACAACAGTATCCTCAGTTTGTTGCCACAGCCATTCTCTTTAAAGACTTCATAAGAATTTGTTGAGTATATGAATAAACAAATGTGTACATCAACAAATGAATACATGAATGAATAAAAGTGCTCAGTGGAAGCATGTAAAGATAGAGCAAGGTAGGAGATTGAGATTTACTGAAATCATGGAGATGAACATGTGCAGAAGTGAAAAGCCACTCACGGAGTGACATAGATTGTGTTGGGCCCCAAAGCAAACAGCAAGGAGACTGGCACAGCAGAGAGGAGCAGAAATGTGGCAGGTGGGCAGCAGGCTCTGTAGATACCCTGGAGAAGTGAGACAGCATATGTGTGCCTGAACAAGGAGCCAGCCAGCTTGAATTAAGCAGAGAGAACAATCAGGCTATGATGAAAGTGGAGGACACTTAGATAAAGAGTGACTCATATCAGTTTTGATTTGACGTAAGCAGAAACTCAGAGATCCTGCAGGGTTCGGAGAAGGAGAGAGATGATCAAAACAGTGCTTACAGAGGATGACTCATAACCTTTGTGTAGAACTGAATGAAGGGACAGGACTAAGATATGTGAAAACCAGCTAAGTGGCTATGGCCATCAAGTTGCAGTGCAATTGGGAATCAAAATGTGTGCTGTTTTATTTGGATACATCCTGCCTAGTGCCATAAGATTGATGCACTGGGTAGAAACATGATAACAGTTGTAGACTAGAGGAAGAGCAGGAGTCTAATGAAAGAATCAGTAAGATTTGGGCTGGCTATTTCATAGAGGAAGAGGGAAGTGAATTAATGAAGATACTAATTTGTACACCCAAAAGTCTGCATGCTGCAATGAGATGAAAAATTACAAACTCATAGAAGTCTGAGAGTGGGAGAAAATAATGAATTTTGTTCTTAGCATGAAGTCATAGTATGAAATTTAAGGAAGTTTATCCTCTGTTCCATGAGAATTACAGGACATGAAAAGGGCTGAGAAAAAGAAAACCTCAGTTACTCAATGACTATAATCTCTGAAACATGAAGAGACACCCACTGCTATGGCGTGCTAGAGGGGATAGGAATGAATCTCCTAACTGGTCTCCCTACTTCTAATCTCCTGCCTTTCCATTTCATATTCATCTAGCAGGCAAAGTGCTCTTCTGTGATTCAGATATTAACTATGTCTGTCTCATGCCTAAAATCTTTAAGCAATTCTTTACAACATTCTGGATGAAGGGCACGTAGATTCATTAGTACAAAAGGTCTTAGAGAATGTATCTCCTGTACTTCTCTTCTTCATCTCTCTCGATGGGCAACTTATACTTTTCACTCCAGTCACACCAGTAATTTTTTTATTTCCCTGAATGAGACATGCTCTTTCATGCCCCTCTACCTTTGTAAGTGGTGTTCCCTCTAGGTATCTTATCTTTATCAGCCTTTTGTTGCCTGGTACCTTTTATACTGTCTTCAAAACTTCAATTATCATCCCCTATACAAAGTCTTCCCTGGATTCCCTCTGCATCTGTCTTATGTGATCCAACAGCTTACTCTAGGCTGTCCCCAGCAGGGAACCCAAATTTGTGTGCTTGCTTTTTTTTCATTCTAACTAAAATATTATCTTCTTGTAGGCAAGGGTGGAATCTGGCACACTTCTATTTTCTATGCTTAGTGCAATGCCTGACACATTATGGAAACTGATTTACTCTTTGAAGAAGGAAAGAAGGAAGGGAAAGAGAAAGGAAGGGAAAGTAAAGAAGTTGAAAGGAAGGGAGCAAGAGATGAAGGAATGAAACAAGGTAGAGAGAATGGAAGGGATAGCTTTCTCTCCCTCTGAAAAACAGTTCTTCCAAAATACTGGGAAAAATGAAGGAGAGAGAGAGCAAACCCAAGCCAACTGTTATAACCCAAATTGAAGAAGATTTAGCGATTTAAATGAGTTTGGCATCTCACAAACAGCATAAAATATATTTTGTAATTCCTCATCATTTCAATAATTACGTGTGGAGCTCTGCATTGATGCCAGATATTGTGCTGGTGAAGGGAGATGGTACAAAAAAAGGATAAGGTTTAGTTTCTGCCCCAAGGCCCTCACAGTTTGAGGACACATTCAGACAAACATTGCATCAATGCCTGACCAAGACACAATGCATTACACAGGAGGGAGCAGCCAAACATATTTTAGGAGTGTGGTTTAGTTTATGGAGGTTTCAGAAAGGATATGACTCAAAAAGAATGAGTAGGAATGTGTTAGGTATGAAAAGAGGGATAGATCATTCCAGAGAAAGAACCAAGTATCTTTGGGCAATAGCAGAGAGTTTTGAATGACTGAACTCAACCAAATATTTTTTATTGTTATTTTTCATGGTTTGGGAGTAGAAAGAGATTAACAGATTAATATTAATTTTATCTTCTTCCTCACATATCCTAAGACATGTCAGTTCTGCTACCTTCTCCACCTTTTGTAATGACACCTGCTGCCCTACTCTGTTTTCCCCACATTGTGTTCATCCGTTGGGCTGAGCAATTCTGCCTCTTAATTATTCCTGATTCTCCTCACTGCAGTAAAGACCTTGCACTTAATTACTCTTCTACCTCTTGAAGACAGTTCATAACTACTATGAACTTAACTACTTAATTACTCTGCTACCTCTAGAAGACAGTTCAATCTATTCTGATTGGAACATGTACAAGAAATGTGGCAGTAGTCTCACTATTCTTTAAACCAATTGTCCAACCCATGGCCTATGGGCTGCACATGGCCCAGAATGCCTTTGAATGTGACTCAACACATATTTGTAAACATTCTTCATTTTTTCCCACAATGTATTTTTGCAAACTTTTTTTTTTTTGTGTGGCTCATCAGCTACCGTTACTGTTAGTGTATTTTATGTGTGGCCCAAGACAATTGTTCTTCCAATGTGGGTGAAGGAAGCCAAAAGATTGGACACCTATGCTTTAAACCCTTCTTGTACACTCAACCTGAGGAGCATTCTGGTGAATGCTTTTTTCTGTTATGTTGTTACATAATTCATCATAATTTCTCATTGGTACTAAAGAACTCTTCTGGTCATTCTAAAAAGAAAAATGCATGGCAATTTAACTGCTGGGACAACGTGGTCAGATGCTATTAATATTTTTCTACCTTTTACCATCTAAATGGGATGTTTGGAAAGGGAGAAAATAATGCCACGGCACATCCCTAGAAAAGTTACCTCTTATGACCCTGGGCTTCTCTTGGGCACACTGAGTCTTGGGCAGGTTACTGGTCAGAAACAGCCTCTGGCTACTCATGTTGGAAGGCTCTTTGTGATCCTGGAGACTCTTTTGGAGGGGATTGCATGGACTTAACATTAGCTGAGCAACTAATATGCACCAAGCTCTGTGCCCAATATCCTTATTATTATACTTATTCCCGTAGCCAAAGAAGAAATGCAGGGTTATCATTCCTGTTTTTTACATGAGCTATCATAGGGAATATAACTTATTTTTTTCACATGAAGTAACCAGCTCTTCATAAACAACTGCATTAGCTAACATTTGCGTATATGCATATGATGAGAAGGATGCTATTTTCCTGGTAAGTTTGTAGCCATTTTTGTTTTTCTGCCCAGCAAACATGACTAATAAATCATGGCAGAAGTAGACACATTATAAGAACAACCGATAGGAGTCATCCAGGCTTGATATGATTGCTTTCTAGTCATTGCTTCGGCCTTACCAACTTATCTGTAATATAGAAATAAGAAGTTCAAGTGAGCAAGAAAGTCGATGTATCTGCTTCTGCTTTAGGGACTTCTCAGCCTAAAGTGAAACAGATACAAATGGTTTCATCTCTTTAGAAAAGTGGCCCTCCTACTAGTCACATATTCTTATACTCTTCACTTTTTTCATCTTGTCTCTCTCAGATTAGTCATATAATTATGAGCTGCTTATGTGGCAACACAAAATTGCCAATTGTTACTCCTACCTTAAAGTAGCATTTTAGTCTCTTCTTTTCAGAAGCCATTTATTCAGACGTACTAACTTTGTGCTTGAGAATAATTGCTTTAGCAATCTAACTACTCCTGTTTACTTCTTTGCCCTTTCCTTTTATTATGGAAGATGTGTGTGAAGAAAAAAAGAAGTGGTAGATTACAACATTTCTATTTACCAAAGTGATTTTTTTTTCAACTGAGAATTCCAGAAGCCTTTCTTTAATAACAATGAGAGTTTAACATACATGGTGCTGCAAGTTAAATGCTCACACATGGACATGCTTATTTCGTTCTCATAACAACCTTGTAAGGTTGGTGCTGTTAATATCTTCATAATACAGATGAGAAAATCTAAGCTTCATATAGGCAAAGTGATTTGTCCCCAAATCACAAAATTAGCCAAGGAATGGTGTCAGGATTTGCACCTGGAAAGTCTGTCTCCAATCTTTGTAAGTAGCACATTGTACTGTCTTCCTCTCGTTACCACATACTTCCCATTCTGTTTCTTACTAAAACACTTACTGCCTAGCACACAATGTGGCCACAAATAGTAAAGGAGACTGCTACTAGGACAGAAAGACTTGAATTATTAAGTCTTGCAGAGTCACTTGAAGTCCCAGCCCAGCTATACAGCCTCCCTATTACCCACAGTGTGGAGATCATGCTCTGTAGCCAAAGCGCAAGTAAATCTGCCTCATGGAGTCCTTTTGGTTCTTTGGCAACCAAATCCCCTTGTAGGTCCAAGAAAGGCAGGATGTACACATGGCTCTTTCCTTCTTAGATTTGATGCTCTCTTTACATTGCACACTCTGGACTAGCCCTGCCCATGACTGGGTTTTTAGGTGCTTTTTACTGGCTTGATTAAAGTGTGCTTCTGGCTTAATTCCAGGGCTGCATGCTGGGTTTCTGCTTTGTCCTTGTGTTCTACATTAGGTCTGTAGCTTTTCACATAGCAGCCGTTGCAGCAGGGATTGTTCTGAATAACACTTCCAGATCAGGTCTGTAGCTCATTTATCTGTAAGTTTGGTTCCATTTCTAAACATCTGGAAGACCATAACAGACAATAATCTATGCTGATATGGTTATATTTTGATATCATAGTGGAGCTGACCAATAATTTTTATTATCCTACACTAATGCTAATTTATCCTTAATAAGTTTTCAATGTTAAAGGTTAAAAATAACATTTTAACACCTAAACTTCAGACAAAGATGAGAATAGGTTCATATTAGATTGTATTAATACATGGTTTAGATTGCAGTAATACAAATTGTAATTAGGGTAAAATTGGCTACTATTGGTACAATAAGCAACAAGATAATTTATTATGTATATATAATATTAATAACACAAATTTGAAATATTAGTTTTTCTGATCTGCAAATCTGTCTAGTTTTTATCACCAAAACTTCCACATTCCACTCTCTAGGCAATAAATTACAGGGTTGAATAGTTATTCCATTACTGTGAAAAATCCCCTAAACCTTAGGAAACTTAAAATTCCTAGCATGTTTCATTTGTTGGAGGAAGTTTTCATTCATAGATGGCTTTACTGTGGCAAGGCTCCATGAAGGAAATTACACTGTACTTCATAAATGAGAATGCAAGTTGACTCCGTCCTCTCTAAGGATTCACTGTATGGGTGTGGCCTTGTCCACTCCCAGTGATTTAGGCTCCCATCCAGCAGTCTATAGGCAATGGATTCTAAATGAACTCCATAAATAATCAACCCTTAATAGTAGCTAACATCTTAATTATCAGTTAACACCTTGAAGTTAACACCATAGGAGATTTCCTGTAAAGCTTGTTTACAACTCCTATGACTCTAAAAGAAGGAGCTGCCATTATCAAAAGTAGGAGAATATCAAAGATTAATTCACCTACTTTATAAACTTGCCTGTGGCTTCCCTATCTATGGAGCTCCATGTCATCTCCAGCATGAATGACTTACATTGCCTACCACCTGACTTTACATAAAGAAGCAGAGAATGGCATCAGACTTATGCCATCTGGTATTATTGTTCCTTTCTTTGTGAAGACTAAGAATAAAATTAAAATGTAGGGAGGAAAATAATAAAAACTGTAGTTGGGGAAAAATGAAAAGCACATTTCGATGTTTATTCCACTGGTCTCACGAGGCTAACTTTGTAACAAACAAAGGGATGCAGTAGATTAAACACTACCATTAAAATAAAGAAATAGACAAAAGAATCAAGTATTTAGAGATGGAAATATACAGATCTTCAACTTTAGTTTGTACAGCTGTTTGCTTTTAAAGTATACAACTGTTCACTAAAATAAAGTTATGAACCAAAATTGCCTTAGAAACGCACGAAATTCTTCTTTTAAAATGGATCCATTTTCTTAGTCAAGGCTAAAATGATTCTGATCACAATTGTTTGTCTTGGATAATATTGGTTCAGTTGGATTATATAATTATTTTTGCCACCTCACTCACAGAATTTATTTTGTAATTTTCTCACAATTTAGAAGAACTTTTTTAATGCCCATAGTATTACTTATAAAGATAAAGGTCAAGAACATTTTTTCAATTGCTCAAAACAAAGATTATCTTTTCTTGGAAAGAGCTATGGGTTCTAATCCTGACAAATCTACAGAAAATTTCTGGTAATCCAAGAGGATCCTTTGACCTTTCCCTAGCTTCCTAAAATGTTGTAATAAACAAACAAGACAGGTTGGCACTTATTTTGACCTTTCTATGGTCCGAATGTGTGTGTTCCCTCAAAATTCATATGTTGAAATCCCAATTCCCAAGGTGATGGAATTAGAAGGTGGGGGCCTTTGGGGTGATTAAATCATGAGGGCAGAGCCCTCAAGGGTGGGATTACTGCCCTTATAAAAGAGGCTCGAAGGAGCTTGTTCTCTTCTTTGATCATATGAGGATACAATGAAAAGATGTCTTGCTTGAAGCCGAAAGTGAAGTCTCACCAAACACCAAATTTGCCTATGCCTTGATCTTGGAATTCCCAGGCTCCAGAACTATAAAAAATAAATGTCTATTGTTTATAAGCTACCAAGTTTATGGTATTTCGTTATAACAGCTCAAATGGACAAAACCTATGAAAGAACAAATAACATATTTAAAAGAATAAAACCTGAACAACACAACACTCAATTAAGTTCCATGGGGTTTTGTAGAACCTGATAGAAATTTAAAGAGAGAACTTCAGAAAGAAGCTAAAAATGACATTTCTCTGCACACTTCAAAATAATTATTTGTTTATTTATTATTTATTTATAATGAAGAAGAAGGATAATACCTTCTTCTCAACAGTTTTAGAGAACAGAAAAAAACACCTTTTGAGGCTGGGTTGACAAAGTCTCAGACTAGGGCAGAAAAAAAATACAGAAAATAAAAAATATATATATTAAATATATACATATTTAAATATATTAAAAATAAACAAAAAATATGTATATATATTTAAATATATTTATATTTATACAAATTTATATATATATAAAACCTGTGCAAAGATTGGCCCAAATCAGTAAGTTATTTGAAAACAAGGACTTTAAAAAAAATGTGGAAAATATTATTGTTGTTTTTAATCATTGACCATAGACCTCTGGGGGGTGGAACAGAAGCATATTCTGCATTAAAATCTTATTAGTGATTTATAAGGCTCATCCTTGTGAATAAAGTACATACATCCAATCTATATTAGGTGCTCCTTAATTAGTAATAATTGTTGAATTTCCTTGCAAGTTTTTAAAAGGTTTGATTAGTTACTTGAAAAAAGACTAAATGCAGTATTTCATGGATCTAGAACTTAAAATAAGGGGAGATGGAAGGTAAGAAACTCATTTTTATGATAATCCAAGAAGAAATGCGTACTATCAACATAGTTTGTTAATAAAGATATCCTAAATGTATGAAATTATGGAAAAGAGGAAGGTCACAGGTTGAATATATATTTTGTTCTTTGAAAAAAAAAAAAGCCAACAAATGCTATTCAAGCATGAGATAAGCTTGTGGATTACAGTCTGAAATTGACTAATTAAGTAAATAAAATAAGGTATTGATAATTGTGAGTAAAATTAAATGATATCATATTGATAATAGTATTGAGATTAATACATTAAATTCTTCTTAATCTTGCTATAGCTAAAAACAAACATATTTTTCTATTAAAAGGAACATGACAACACTTTAAGTATTTTGCACAGCCTTAATGTGAGCAGAGGCCAAAGAAAACATAAATTGAGGGAATTGCCAATACTGAAGTTTCAAATCCTATTAAAAAGAAAACAATGGTGTTGAAAATTTTATGGCTTGAGACACGATGATGCATCCAATTGCTTTAGTTCATAATGTGTAATTAAACTGGAATTACCAAGATATATTTTGGCTTCTAAATAATCTGATAAATACTAAAGACCTTGAAATGTCAATCATTTCAAGTAAAATTAGTTATGTAGAGGCTATTTCCAGAAAAAAAAAAAACAACATTCATTTGATTGTTTTTCTTATACTCAACCTACTTTGGAAAAGCTGCCTTAAATGGCAACAGTCCCTTCAACCTGACTGCCTTTCACTTATAAAACAAAGTACAGATGCAATCATTTGATTGTTTGGGCTTTTAAACTAGGCCTTGAGTCTCTTGGAATATGATAGCTTTACTGGAAATTCAGTTAAAGTAATTCCTTCAATCTCCAAACACTCACCAGATAAACCACATTCCCTCCCTTCACTTCCTTTCTGTGCAGCTCCATAAATTTTGTTCTGATGACATTGAATATTAGATTTTAGCAGCTTGATGAGAAAGAATCATTTTTCATCTATTTTCTTCACTTTGTTCATCTACAACAATGATTATCAACCTTGGCTGATCATTAGAATTACCTGGAGAGCTTTTTTAAAAAGCTTCCCTTTCTCAAAAGATTCTGATGTAAAAGTCTGAATTTGAGCCCAAACCTCAGTGTTTTTTTTGTTTGTTTGTTTTGTTTTAACTTTCCAGGTAATGTTAATGTATAAACAAAATTGAGAAGTACTTGTTTACAAAGAGCTAGAATGCAAAGCTGAAGTAGGGCTAGAAGTGTGGCTGGGAGTGGCCTCCTGACAACTAATCAGGAAACTGAGAGTTCCCTTGGCGAGCCAATCATACTTGTCTGCATGTAATAGATTGTAAGACAGATCTCCAACTTGAATGTGTACAGGAATCACTGGGCCATCTCACTAAAATACAGATTCTGATTCAGTGGGTCTGTACTGGGTCTGAGATTCTTTATCACAAACTATTTCTAAAATTTCATTTCAAAAGTTTTTGGGGAACAGGTGGTGTTTGGTTACACAGATAAGTTCATTAGTGGTGATATCTGAGATTTAGGTGCACATGTCACCTGAGCAGTGTACACTGTAACCAGTGTGTACCCTTTTATCCCTCATCCCCCCATGCCACCCTGTCCTGCAAGTCCCCAAAGTCCATTATATCATTCTTATGACTTGCATCCTCATAACTTAGCTCCCATTTGTAAGTAAGAATATATGGTATTTGGTTTTCAATTCCTAAGTTACTTCACTTAGAATAATAGTCTTCAACTCCATGCACGGTGTTGCAAATGCCATGATTTCATTCCTTTGTGTGGCTGAGTAGTATTCCATAGTATACATTATATATATACATACATACATACACACACACACATCACAATTTCTTTATTCACTCATTGATTGATGGGCATTTAGGTTGGTTCTATAATTTTTTAATTGTGAATTGTGCTGCTACAAACATGAGTGTGCAAGTGTCTTTCTCTTATAATAACTATTTTTCCTTTAGGTAGTTACCTACTAGTGGGATTGCTGGATCGAATGGTAGTTCTTTTAGTTCTTTAAGGAATCTCCACACTGTTAGCCATAGTGGTTGTACTAGTTTACATTCCTATCAGCTGTATAAAAGTGTTTCCTTTTCATACATCTATGTCAATATCCTTTTTTTTTTTTTTAATTATGGCCATTCTTGTAGGAATAAGCTGGTATTACATTGAGGCTTTAATTTGCATTTCCCTGATAATTAGTGATGTTAAGCATTTTTTTTCATATGTTTCTTGGCCATTTGTACATCTTTTAAGAACTGTCTATTCACATCCTTTGCCCACTTTTTGATGGAATTATTTGTTTTCTTTTTTGCTGATTTGTTTGAGTTCCTTGTAGATTCTGGATATTAGTCCTTTTTCAGATGCATACTTTGTGAATATTTCCTCCAAATCTGTGGGTTGTCTGTTTACTCTGATGATTATTTCTTTTGCTGTGCTTAAGCTTTTTAGTTTCATTAGGTCCATCTCTTCATCATTGTTTTTGTTGCATTTGCTTTTGGGTTCTTGGTTACGAATTATTTCCCTAAGATGATGATTAGAAGAGTTTTCCCAATGTTAGCTTCTACAATTTGTATGGCTTCAGGTTATTGATTTAAGTCTTTGATCCATCTTGAGTTGATTTCTGTACAAGGTGAGAGATGCAAATCCAGTTTAATTCTTCTACATGTAGCTTGTCAATTATTTCAACAACATTTGTTGAACAGGGTGTCCTTTTCTCATTTTATGTTTTTGTATGCTTTGTGAAAGATTAGTTGGATAAAAGTATTTGGCTTTATAAATGGTTTCTCTATTCTGTTCCATTGGATTACATGCTTATTTTTATATCAGTACCATGCTGTTTTGGTAACTATAGCCTTGTAGTACAGTTTGAAGTCACGTAATGTGAGGGTTCCATATTTGTTCTTTTTGCTTAGTATTGCTTTGGCTATGTAGGCTCTATTTTGGTCCTGTATGAATTTTTGTGAAGAATGATGATGGTATTTTGATGGGGACTGCATTCAATCTGTATATTGTTTTTGGCAGTATGGTCATTTTCACAACATTGATTCTACCCATCCATGAACATGGGATGGGATACAGCAAAGGTGGTGCTAAGAGGAAAGTTCATAGCTTTAAATGCCTACATCAAAAAGTCTGAAAGGGCACAAATAGACATCTTAGCTCACACCTCAAGGAAATGGAGAAACAAAAACAAACCAAACCCAAACCCAGCAGAAAAGAAGAAATAACAAAGATCAGAGCAGAACTAAATGAAATGGAAACAAACAACCAAAAAAAGATAAATGAAACAAAAAGTGAATTGTTTAAAAAGATAAACAAGACTGATAGACCATTAGCGAGATTAACCAAGAAAAGAAGAGAGAAGATCCAAATAAACTAAATTAAAAATGAAACAAGATATTTTACAACCAATACCACAGAAATACAAAAGATCATTCAAGGCTACTATGAACATCTTTATACACACAAACTAGAAAATCTAGAGGAGATGGATAAATTTTTGGTAATATACAACCTTATAGATTAAATCAGGAAAAAATGGAAACTCTTTACTGGTTAATAACAAGTAGCGAGATTGAAATAATAATTTAAAAATTGCCAACAAAAAAAGTCCAGGACCAGATGGATTCACAGAGGAATTCTATCAGACATTTAAAGAAGAATTGGTACATTTCCTACTGAAATTATTCCAAAAGATAGAGAAAGGAAATCCTCTCTAAATCATTCTGTGAAGCCAGTATCACCCTAATACCAAAACCAGGAAAGGACATAACAAAAAAAGAAAACTACACACCAATATCCCTGATGACCATAGAAACAAAAATCCTCAACAAAATACCAGCTAACCAAATCCAACAGCATATCAAAAAGATAATACATCATTATCAAGTGAGTTTCATACCAGGAATATAGGGATGGTTTAACATACACAAATTAATAAATGTGATACATCATATAAACAGAATTAAAAACAAAAAAATTGCACGACCATCTCAATAGAGGCAGAAAGAGCATTTGATAAAATCCAGCACCAATTTATGATAACCCTCAGAAAAATTGGCATACAAGGGACATATCTCAAAGTAATAAAAGCCATCTAAGACAGACCCACAGCCAACATCAAACGGAACCGGAAAAAGGTGAAATCATTCTCCCTGATAACTGGAACAAGTCAAGGATGTCCACTTTCAGTACTTCTATTCAATACAGTACTAGAAGTCCTAGCCAGAGCAATCAGACAAAAGCAAAAAATACAGGACATCCAAATCAGAGAAGAAAGTTAAACTGTTGCTGCTAGCCAATATGATCATATACCTAGAAAACCCTAAAGACTCATCCAGAGAGCTCCTATATCTAATAAATGAATTCAGTAAAATTTCAGGATACAAAATAGTATCTACAAATTAGTTGCACTGTTATACACCAACAATGACCAAGCTGAGAATCAAATTAAGAATTCAATCCATTTTACAAATGCTACAAAAAAGTAAAATAAAATACTTAGGAATATATTTAACCAAGGAGATAAAAAAAGTCTACAAGTAAAATTACAAAACACTGGTGAAAGAAATCATAGAGTCCACATTTCTAACTGACTTCCAAGGACTGCTGTAGCTATTTTCTACAGACCATACTTTCAGTAGCAAGTACATAAATATGGTCTCATGATTAAAATGTGGCCAGGTTTCTTTCAAAAGTTATATAAAAGGTAATACTGATACAGAGCTATTCAACACACAGTCACTTATAATAGTGAAAACCTAGAAATATTCTAAATGCCTAACAACAGAGCTAATTTGAAGGGATAATATTCAATATAACTGTATATTTTCAGAGTTTTTAATTTCATGGAAAAATCACTAAAATATACAATGAAAAACTATATTATGAAATTATATACAAATGATACAGGAATACCCCAATTACATTAAGATGGATAAAAATAGACTAAATGTGATGCAGAATGTTTACTGTGATTATGACAGATTTTGTGATTTTGAGCAAATTTCTTTACAGATTTTCATATTTTTTATTTTATATATTTAATATTTTTGCCTTTATAATAAGATAAAATTTACTAAGCAGAATAATGTGTTGTATCTCATCATGTGTGCCTTTCTAATATTTGTGTCAGGGCACAACTACAAGATTTAATCCCCATTAGTTTAACCTTGAAATTCTTTAGTTTATCCAAAAAAATTTTTAATAAAGATTTATATGTGTATTTCCCACAACATCTTATGATGAATTTCATGTCTTCATTGCTCCTTATGTATATGCAGAGTAGTACCTTCTTTAATTTCTGCAAAAAGCAACATAGCTCTGTCTCTCTCTATAGATAGATAGATAGATAGATAGATACATAGATAGATATAAAATACATATCACGCACACACACACACACACACACACATATATAAATCATGCATAATGATGAAGCTGTACTTGTTCTAGAAATGCAGGTTGGTTTAGTATTTTTAAAAACATAATAAAATGATGTGATTCTCCATGAGATAGGGTCTAACAAGGCGAATTCCCTAATACCATGACAAATTATTTGTAATTTTTAAGTAAAAGTCTTCAGTCCTCCCCTCCACTAATCAGTATTAAAATTGCTTCAAAATCCTTGTCCTTATCCACTAAGGATTCATACAATAAAACAGGACATTAAAGTGAAATTAATTAAACAGAAATTAAACTGATAGAGAATAAACTGACAACATCCACTTTAAGTCTTAAATCCATGTGAAAGTTGTACGCAAAAATATGTGAATGAATGAGGAGTCAGCTGGCTCATTAGAAAACAGATCTTTGTAAAGACATTTGGAATGCAATGAAGGATTTATCCTCTCAAGAGTGTGCTACCAGGTGTGGTCAAGATCTATCCAAGGCAAAGAACAACTTTAATTAAGATAAATCGTTTCTAGAGCAGAAAACACCAGGGATCTCCCTGTCAGGATACTAGAAACTTCAACCAAACTTGTTTTTTTGTGGGTGTTTGCCTGGAGAACTCCTTAGCTCAATTGTACTCAGTCTTTTGACACCACCAAAGAATTTTAGTCTGATGCTTTTACTCTGATGCCCACAAGTACGCCAACCAATGCTGTGACAAACTAATACTCAATTCTGACTGCATATAAAAATTACCTGCTGAACTTTTTAAAGATATTTGATGTTTGGCCCTATTTAGAAAAACTGAATAAGTCTCTGAACATAGATTCAGGACATCATTGTCATGGTATAAAAAGTCGCCAGAGAATTCAAATCTATAGCAAGGGTTGCATTTCACTGTAATAACCCACCAACTTGACTCACTATTGCCTTGAACAAATTCGAGCACCTTAAGGTACTGACATTTTAATAATGATCAAAAATTTAAGCCAAGTTAATAGGATTTCAGGCACCAGTTATAGCCCAAAGAGAAGGAAGGGGAATAGAAGGAAGGGAAAAGCATAATTTTGAAAAAGTAGCAACTCCTGCCTCCAAACATAGGCAAAATACATGGTCGTCTTCTTATCTATTTATAATGGTAATTATCTCTTATTTTAGAGTTCTAGAATTGCAAAATCCATTTGATGCAAACTCAATAAGTATATGACTTTCTATTGTATCTAAATTTTTCAGACAGACTGGGACTATGCTATGCTGACCAGAAAGTCTAAGACAGAGTTAGAGGGGTATATGTTTGTGACATACATTGTCCCAAATTTCCAAGAAAAAGTATCAGGTTGTCAGCATAAGCATTTTAATCCTGTCAGGTATTTTCCCCTGTTCCCTCTGTCAAATCTAACCCAGATGCCCTACACTCTTCAACTTTCCACCCACAGACAGTCACCTTTTTAGCTTGCCCACCAGTGGATGCTATTTCCTTCCCAAAGCTACATTTTTTTCCCCTTCATTCAACTTCATTTCACTAGAGGATTTAGCAATAAAATTCAAGACTCCCAGTTAAATGTGATTTTCAGATAAAGAACAAATAATTTTGGACATACTTTCATTTAAACATTATTTATTTCTTATTTGATATTCAAATTTAATATGAGCATCTTGTTTTGTTTTTGTTTTTGTTTCGTGTTGTGCTGCTGAATCTGGTAATCATATAGCAAATATATTCTGAAATGCAATGAAACATTTGAAAAATTTGCTTGGCATTGGAACTATGGCAGTATTATCAGACCTCAAATTAAATTTACAATCAAACCAAGAAAAGAAGACTCCCAATTTTTAAATTTTTAATTATGAGGGAAAAATGGATAATCAAGCAATCTTGATGAAAATCTCTCTTAGCATTTAGAAGATCAATTAAAGAAAAAATTGATTTTGCAAACATTATTATTAATATGACTTTTTTATTCAATGTTCTTGTAAATTACTTTTTCATTCAGTAAAAATTTTGAGGATTAAATGCAAAAGTTACAGGTTAATCAATGTGATTTACCTTTAAAGTTAAAATACAGGGAAAAGAAGACTATAAAAATGACATTTTATTTTTTTATTTTTTTAAGTTTTTTTTTTATTATATTTTAAGTTCTAGGGTACATGTGGATAACGTGCAGGTTTGTTACATATGTATACTTGTGCCATGTTGGCGTGCTGCACCCATCAACTCGTCAGCACCCATCAACTCGTCATTTACATCAGGTATAACTCCCAATGCAATCCCTCCCCCCTCATCAGCTTGTTGTCTACGTGGACACAGAACTTTCAGAAGTTTTATCTGTAATCATTTTGAGTCCACAAGTTTTAATTATTTTATTAAATAACTTACCTAATAATTAGGAGTTTAGGCCGTTAGCTTTTTTCCAGGTGTACTATTTTTTTTCTGTAATTTCAGGTCTGTCTTTTAGTGAGAGACAGGAATTCCTAATAAGATATTAAGTTACCCGATGGTGTGAAGTTGTCATTCACTTCCTCCATCTCCAGCCCCCATATATACTGCAAACCTCCTGCCTACTCAAGAAGTACTATAGTGGATTGCACGGAAGGTGTGGGACTTTTAAAAATGGTAAAGAGAAATTTCAACATTTCTTTATAATTAGATAACAAGCGAGAGACATCATGCTACTATCATGCTACTATTAGTCAGCCTTGGGCACCCAGTGAGCTATGCAAAGACACACTTGTCATCTAAAACCAAAACCCCCAGAAGACAAGCAGGTATAGCAAGATAGTTGTACAAAAATATTTATAGCAACGCTGTAACTGGAGAATAAACAGAACAAACCAAAACTGCAAATGCTAATAGTCATTATCAGTAGGATATATAAATAATTGTCATATAGTCATATACTGAAATACTATAAAACAATTGAAATGTACCACTGTAGTGAAGAGTGATAAGGGAGGAGGCTATGCATGTGTAGTGAAAAGGAGTATATGAAAAATATCTGTACATTCCTCAATTTTGCCATAAATCTAAAACTGTTCTAAAACATAAAGTGTATTAAACAGAAATAAATAGTAATAAAAGAATGTTTATACACATAATAACACAGGCATAATATTGACTAAAGATAAGCAAGACACATAGCATAATTCCACTCACATAAATCTCACAAGTATGCAAAATGAAATAAGATATTGTTCACCTTTACAAATAATTTAGTAAAACTACATGGAGACAACGAATGAAAAATACAAAATCCAGATGGCAACTACTTCCACTTCCTAGGGGAAAAAAACAAAAAAACAAAAAACAAGATATAACTGTAGAAGGAAACACATTAAGTTTTAATTTAGTGGTAATGGTCTCTTTATTAATGTGGGCAGTGGTGGCCACTCTGTCATGATTTTTCATACCATCCATATACTTTAAAAATACTTTTATTATCACACCAATATACATTTTAAAAAATAATAAGCAAACTTCCTCTTCCCAGATTATTTTTTGCTATTTGAACATATATATATATCTTAATGACTTTTTTCCTGAATACTGTACTGTGTGTGTGTGTATATATAGTGTATATATATACAGTATACATATACTGCATATATACACAGCACAGTACAGTTACAGTATAGTACAGTTATATATATTATATATTATACATATTGTATATAGCATACATATTTTATATATATATATATATATATATATATATATAGTCTCAAGTTGGGTTAAGTTTATTTTAGGAAATATGTTTAAATTACATATTCTAGGCCGGGCGCGGTGACTCAAGCCTGTAATCCCAGCACTTTGAGAGGCCGAGACGAGCGTATCACGAGGTCAGGAGACGGAGACCATCCTGGCTAACCCGGTGAAACCCCGTCTCTACTAAAAAATACAAAAAACTAGCCGGGCGAGGCGGTGGGCGCCTGTAGTCCCAGCTGCTCGAGAGGCTGAGGCAGGAGAACGGCGTAAACCCGGGAGGCGGAGGTTGCAGTGAGCTGAGATCCGGCCACTGCACTCCAGCCTGGGCGACAGAGCAAGACTCCGTCTCAAAAAATAAATAAGTAAATAAATAAATAAATAAATAAATAAATAAATAAATAAATCACATATTCTATAGCTCTGTTTAGACTGTTTTCAATCACATCTTGAAAAATCCAAAAAAATATATATTAAAATGTCAAGGATAAGTTAAAATTGTGTGAAAGACTGGAAAATTAGGACAGAAGAGTGAGTGGATGGTAGCTAGAAAAGCCATAGGGGTTAAGGGGAATTTTTTTCTTAACCTATGAGAGAAACGTGATCATTTTCCCAGACTGACCATAAGCAGTTAGAAGAGAGGTCAATGTTGAGTTGAAGAAGGGATGGCTGATAAAGTCTCTACAAGATAATGAATTAGTTTAGAACAAACTATAAAAAGGAGGGGATGGTAGGGATAGGTTTGTAGAAAGTGAGGCAGGAAGCTCAGAGGGAGAGTAGCAACCAAGGTGGACCACTGAAAATAAAAGTTGAGAATTGTGAAGCTTTGCTAGAGTTGATGAAAGAAATAAGAAAGAGATATGCCAAATAAAAATAGAATGATTAAGTAGTGATTTTGATGACCCAAGTTATTATAATGAATTACAATAACACCATTCTCGAAATTGTAGTATTTTTGCCCAGGAGTTTAGTAAAAGAGAGGAAAAATTTTAGCAACCGTCCAGGGTTATATAATGATGAGAATATCTGTGGGGAAAGGTATCTGAAGGTATATATATATATATAAATACATATAACTGCACTATACTATAACTGTACTGCACTGTACTATAACTATACTGTACTATATTGTATATATACAATCATATATACTGTATATACAGTACAGTGTTAGTACACATTTATATGTATGTTGTATATAATATATAATATATATAACTGTACTATACGATGTACTGTACTGTATATATGCAGGAAAAAAGTCATTAAGAAAGTCTTTAAGAAAGGAAAAAAGAGTCTCATTGAATAAAAAATTGAAGGCTATATATGAAGTCAAAGACCAGGCATAGTGAAGTAAGCTACTGAAAGAACAATATGGCATCAGACATCATGCTCAGAGAATAAGACATTTATGCCTTCAGTGATAGAACAACTTGAGCTTATGACAAAGTTTGTAGGGTGGCTTGTGGAGTGGATGGCTGAAGTCAATTGGTAGGTAAATTCATTGGCATTAATGAAGGCACAGAACTGTGAAGCAAAGGTCACTCATTGATAGTTGGAATAGTTCTTTAGGGTTCTCCCAAATGGAGACAAGAGAGCAGGACATTGTGCCCCACATTAACTAGTCATTAGATATGGGCCACCCTCAGAGAGGTAACATAACCTCATGAAAGCAGATCTTATAACCAAAGAAAATTCCTAGAAGTTCATTAATCTGGGAGCAATCAGCTTAGCAAATGAATGTTTTAGTGTGAAACTAGGGTATGCCAGTGCACTTAGTACATCATGCCCCTTATGCCACTCAGATTCATTTCCTTTGTATACTTAGATGACCACACTGGAGGGCAGCTGCTCCAGGCTTCTGCCTGGTTTGTGTTTCTGGTGGAATTTAAAAGAGGATGGTTAGTGGAATGCACCATAAATCTTGCCACTGCAGCTAGACTCTGGCTATAGCTGATACTCATTGTCTTCTTCTTTTACTAACCACTCCAGATTACCCTCCCAGTTGGCTAGCACCTTTGTGAGTCTAGGTGTCTTATCTGGTAGGGTAAATCAAACCCTCATCTCTAAAATATCTATGTCCCTGTATCATCATGCTCTTCTTAGGCTGCCCATTTATCATCAAAGTTGGCCAGGAAGAGATTTGGCAGTGAATCACCTGGGCATGACGGCTACCTCTGATTATCTGGGCCAGTTACCCTTGCCAAAGAGATGACTGCTCTTCTAGCCTGCTTGTCTTTTAAGGCCTGAAGTATTGAGGCCACAACCATAGCTTTAAATTTAATGGGATTCTTCCTTTATCCTTTGGTTGAAGCATTAGTCTATGAGAATCAAGACATCTAGACTCACAGAAGTACAAATTTCCTAAGGGAATCACTATAAATTGTGGAAAGTGGGGCTTGGTTCCCGGTTTCTCAGACTTACGTATTTTACCAACTGGGCACACAGCACAATGACTAATAATGACCATGACATAGGATGTATACTGCTTCCTGGAGAAGAGTACCTTATGAACTTAAGGTATTATCTTCACACTGTCACAGAAGTTACGCCTTTAAAAAACTATTTCATCTTTCCAGCATGCCAACAGCTTTTAGAAAATGTGACATGTGATAAGACCAGATGAACCTATGGTCATGTACTCACTTTCACACCTTCTTTACTGGAAAGCAAGTCTCTTTGTCTGAGGTGATATAAATATACCTAGTTGGTAGTTCAAACACTACATAAGCCCTTGTATAGTGGTGCTGACTGAGTCCCCAAAAACAGGAAAGGAAAATCCATACCTAACATGTGTTGATTCCAGATAAACTAAATTCCTTCCCCCTCCAGAATGGTTTCATCAAGGGATAGTAGCACAACGAGGGGCTCAGCATTGGTCTATATTTCTAGCAGTTTGGATGTTCGGCATTATGGTAGCTAAATCAGTCTTGGGTGATGTTATAGATTGAATGTATACTGTCTAAAATTTATCTTGAAATTTAATCCCCAATGCCACAGTATTAAGAGGTGGGGCTTTTGAAGGTAATTGAGCCATGAGGGCTTTGCCTTCATGAATAAAATTTGTAACCTTATAAAAAGGCAAGAGGTAGCTAACTAGTCACTTTTTGCTTCTGCCTTCCACCAGGGGGTTACACAGCATTCAAGGTGGCCATCTTAGAAGCAGACACCAGGCCCTTACCAGACATTAAACCTGACAGGACCTTGACTTTGAACTTCCCAGTACTAAAACTATGAAGAATACCTTGATGTTCTTTATAAATCACCCAGTCAGAGGTATTTTAGTATAGCAGCACAGACAAAAACACATGAATTGGACATGGTTGGACATATGCACATGCCTCTATGCCTGCCACCATAGCTAATGTGTCCAAGAGCTCATGGAGTCAGCACTGAGTTGAACAAAGATGATTTTGGCTGGGCATCATCTGATAGCGGATTCATTCTGTTTCCTTGGTTGCTTCATGCCTCTCTTTTTTTTTTTTAATGAATGCTCTCTTCTTGGCATGTGATACAAAGATAGTCATACTTCAGGCAGTTTCCCATGGCTCCATCCTGTTTGTCTTAGTGATTTTAGACTATTATAACAAAATACCATAAACTAAGTGGCTTATAAACAATCTATTTCTCAAAGTTCTGAAGGCTGAGAGGTTCAAGATCAAGGATTCAGAAGATTTGGTGTATGGTGAGGACATGCTTCTTGGTCCATAGGCAGCCGCCTTCTTGCCATATTATCACATGGTAGAGGAGTTAGGGAGTTCTCAAGGGTCTCTTTTATATAGGCAGGAACCCTATTCATGAGGGCTCCATCTTTATGACATAATCACCCACCAAAGGCACTACCTCCTAATACCATTTGATTGGGGAAAAGGATTTCAACATTTGAATTTGTGGGGGATACAAACAGTCTATAGCACTATTTTAAAATATAAGCTTTATTATTATTCAGATATAGTGAGGCCAACATATCAATGAATGACTACCACTGAAAACATGTTATACTCACAAATTTCAACAGAAGGTGCCATGCCATGCCATGGGAGACTACAAAAGGAAGTACTGGGGTTAGTCAGGTGGTAGAAGGAGGAGAGAAACTGACAAGAGCTTTTATTGTGCTTTCCTTGTGAAGGAACATGTGAGACAGGATAAGCAGGTTTAGAATAGGCTATTTTGAATAATTTCAGCGGGCTCAGGGAGGTAGGAGCTGTTCCTTTTTGTTTGATAGCTGGCCCTGGAATGATTAGGGCAAAGCAATAGTGGCCCAGAGTGTAGGAGTATAAGATCTTGATAAAAGAGGTGACTGAATTATGGGCTCTGAATTAGTTGATTTTCATTTGAAAGATGCACTCTCAGGTGAGTTGTTTGCTATCTCTTGGAATTAGCTAACCCTAAGAGGGGCAGTCCCTCCTGGGTTAGCACGCCCCCAAGATATCAAAACATCTTGTCAAAACAAAATATGAGTCTTTGACAAAACATCTTCATCAAAATAAAAAATATGAATAATAAAACATGATAAATACACATCTATATGCTTCCTCCCCATACCTCCTGGTCCATGATTTTCCAAACTTTATCCTTCCAGGACCCTAGAAAAAAACAGCCAAGCTATTTACCACTGCCAATAAATGGACATATATTTTTACTTCAAGCTACTTCTCTCCACAGAGAGTGGATGACCAGGTCAAAACACAGGACGTAAATTCTCATAGGGTTCTCTTTGTTAAGATTCATACTTGCCACCACTTGCTCTTCTGATTAACTTGATGCCATCAATATAATGACTATCTATGAAATGTCCAGACGACCCAGACCTTTTCCAAATATGTCATGAAAAAGAGTAGGAGAGTTAACATCTCCCTGGAGCAAAAGCATAAATAAATATTTTTATCTGTCCTACATTAATTCAAACAGCTTCTGGTTTTTTTTTTTTCTTGCTGTGAAAAGAATAGATTCACTAGATCAATCTACCTAAGGCTGTACTATCTACTTTAGACGACATACCACACCTAATACAGCAGCTTCAACGAAAGTTAAAATTTGCCTGTGTGTAGCCCATGTCCATGTCACTGATATTTACCAGGATCTATCTGTTTCTTAAGGACCAGACTAATGAATTAAATAAATATATGGAGACCACCATCCCTGAATCTACTGACATTCTTAAGGGTGGTACTCTTCTCTGAACTTTGTTTTAATGTATTATCTTGGCTGGGGTAGGGAAAGGTGGAAAGTGGGAGTGGAGTCAGTGGTAGAGCTTCCACTTGACTCTCGTACTGTCTTAGTTCTCACCACTCAGAAAAACAATGCAGATATTCTGCCAACTACTAAATGCGTCCATTCTAACTGTATATTGGGGGGCCCAGGAAATAACTACCAGATGGATTTGTGGACCCAGTGAGCTGAACCTGGGCCAGGATTCTAATTTTTAACCTAATACACATGTCGTCTTCTCTAACAGAGGAGTTTGGCGATTATTTTGGATCCCAGGTTATCAACCTTAACCTAAGCCCTGTGTCCATCAGTCTTCAAAATATCTGCATCTTCCCCTTACTTGTGTGAATGGCCATAGGTTGCTGGAGAGGGGATTATTACATACACCTGCCATGGTATTACAAGATACCTACTCATGAGGATACAGCCTTTCCTCAATCAGCAATTCAGGATGTAAAAATATGGGGAGATCTGTAAGTTAAACAAGGGATCACAATGCTTTAATGAGGGAACCTTCCAATAAATCTTTGAGGTTTTTTTTTTTTTTTTTTTTTGGTTGTATGAGTTTTATGAATTGAGCAGAACTCATTGGCTGTCCATTTATCTTACCCCTAGGAATATCATGCTGTATATCTCCATAGCTCTCTGCAGGCCAGTTCCCCTGGGCTTCCCTTTTGACTGTGCCACCAGTTATAATTACTGCATCTCTATTACTTTTGATGCTTAAATTTCCTGTCACCTGACCTTTCTTATTCTGGAGCCCATCATCCCCACTGCTATCAGAAACCTCCATACTGTAACACCATCTCATATGTTACTCCTGTCCTATAAAAAGCATCCATTGCTGAGCTATTTCGACATACTGGTGCCCCCTCATTAGAGCATTTCTCATCAGTTTACAGGTAGAGTTTCTTCCAGATTTCCCAACAGTGTGCGGGGGTTTTCAAGCGTTACATGGTGCACCTCCACCAGCATGCTCACCACTCTCAACCTCTTGATCCCTTATTTTACTGCCTGCTACAGATAAGTTCCAGTGACTCCAGTTTATTTATTGAGGACTGTCATTTTGTTCAAGATTCCAAGGATGGTGCCATGTTATTACTGCTTCCTAAGGTCTTCAATAGGGTAATAAATCTTGCATTATGAGATAGTGTTCCCATATTAATAAACTTTCTCTTATCTAATATTATTCTCCACCTTCCCAACTTAATTCAGTACCATCAGAATCAAATCACTCACTGGTGGATGTTGGCTGCTCCTACAGCTCTTCTATTTAGTCTCAGCATTTTTGGGCAGGACAATGTTGTGACTTTACCCTAGTTATTTTTCTGATGGCCAGAAGGGGATGTGGGATAGATCTTGAAAGCCTGTGCATTACTTTGTGAGGTAGAAGCCTCTGCATAGACTTAGAGCAGGGGAGGAATACTAGGCTATAACAGAAAAGAGTAGGCTGTTTCTACTGGCCTGTGTCCAAGGGAATCTGGAGATTCGAGGTTTTCAAGTACATTGACTCATATGTCTCATCACACATCTAAAGCTAAAATACCTTTGCAATCTAGACCCTGAGCATAGTAGTTTTGCCAGGGTTAAGGACCCAACATTCTCTGGAGCTTTTTCTGCCTTTATAAGTAGGTCCTGTGCCTAGTCCCCAGCTATTCTTTGACCTCTCACTGCTAGAAATAAAACTTTCTTTATATGCTTCTTAAGAGACCCTCTGAGACTTTCTCCTATCACCTTAAATTAGTGATTAATCAACTTTGGCCTTTCATTGCTTTTTTATTCCCCCAATAGTACCCAGCAAGAACCAGGAGATTACCTACTCCTTATACTATTACTTTATTCAAACTTCTTCAAATTTTCTAATTTCAAAAAAAGATACCCTTTTATAATATATATTTAAATAGATACTTAACTTGGATAATAATGTTAAAACTAATGTGGTTTTCACTCTTCCTCCTTATAAATAACTCTGATGAGCTCAATTGTACATCTTTCTTTTTTCCCATCTACTACTTTGAGTTAAACTCAAAGAGAAATTCTGTGGCACAGTGATTTATCAGTCTTGAAAACATTTGGTATATATTGTCAAATATGTTCCAGAAATGTTAGACCAGTTTACACTCCCACTAGCAATGAATGAGAGCACCTGTGTCCCTAGATATCTCAACTTTAGTAATATTCATTGTAAGTTTTGCTAATATGGTAAGATAAAAAGATATTTTTATTTTATTTTAAATATTTTGATGTGAATTTTAAATATATTAACAGCCTTTTTTTTTTTTTTTTTTTTTTTTTTGCAATTTGTCCATCTAAATTTTGTGAAAAGTTCAACAATAATGTTCAGAAGAACAAGGAAAAGCCTCTGGTGCAGTGTTTTGCAAACTGTTGTCTGAATATTCCTATGCTCTGATACTGAGAAAATTAGGAGTAGAAGGAAGGGAGTCATTTTGGGGAAGAAGCCATGCTGTGGAGAACGGAAAGATAGCTAGCACTACTGGCGCGCGCGCGCGCACACACACACACACACACACAAACACACTTGAAACACCTTGTTTCAAAAAGAGTATATTTTTTTCTGCTTTGCATAGATGTAGTCTCCTTAAGATTTTATTTGAAGTAAAGGGTCAAATAAAGCAACTTTGAAGACCATTAATTACTGCCCAACCCCACAATGTTTTAGATGAAGAGGAAACTAAATCTCAGAAAAGCTCAGGGTCTCAGGGCATCCAAGTGAAGAGCAGCACCTAGGCTGGTACCATCAAAGGAGGTGCTCATCTCCACTCTGCTGTTTCAAGACTTTTTTTTTTTTTTTTTTTTTTTTAGTACTCAGCCAGAAAATAGTTCAAGTTTATTCCAGGGTGAAAAGTGCAAGAAAATTCCCCTTAACACCAATTACTTCCCTTGAGGGAGGGATACAACTCCTTCAATAAACCACTGGCCATCTCCAGCAGCTGGCATTCATGTTCTGAGGTCTCCAGATGCAAAGCAGTATCATACAGATTTCTATACAAACATATTATTTTAAATAAAAGATCAAAGATTAAATATACTGTTTCAGCTTTCTAGGTATTTTATACCGAGATTCACGTTTTCCCTATCTCTCCCACGTATTAGATTGATAATGTTTTCTAAACAATGGTTAGTACATATTTACCAAATCATAATTTATTGATTCACCTTGAATTTGAAAAACATCATCTTAGTTGTTCAGTCCCTGGACATTACCAAGAATGAAAATACATTTCTGTTTCAAGTTTTACATATTATAGCAATTGTTTTCAGTTCATTTACTTTTGCCCTAGAGCAGTTTTGGGAGAGTACAGTTTTAAATATCAAAAAGAGAATAACTAGAAATACTTAACCTGAAATTTAAACTTTACGACAACCAAAAAGGTTTGCACTCTAAAAATAACCGTAATTGTTTCTAGTTTTTCAACTTTTGCTATTGTTAACTCTTTATCTTCTCATTCAATATTTTATATTCTATAATTTATACCTACCATTTATTGTGTAGCTTCTATGTGCTAAGAAACTTATCTGCATCACTTTATTTAATTCTCACAGTAACAAATATTTAGGTAGGACAGTGACTGTTATTACTTACATTTAACTGATAGAGAAATGGAGCATTTAAGAGGTTAAGTTTCAAATTAGGCTTTAAATTATGGTTTATCTGTTTCTAGAGTTCAAGATTTTATCCAGTATATTTATGCTTACCATAATATAAAACAAAACTTTACAGTCATTTGGATAGTTCTTTGGTAGAGCATTCATTTCTAAGTCCTGTCCAAGAAATCTAAGTTAAAATTTAAGACATTTAAATTTAAAATTTAAACATATAAATTATACAAATTTTATTAGACAGATAGTAAAATATGCTTTCAACTCATGGCTGAATCTTTCAAGTCTCAGAATACTGAATACATTGTATTACAGATTCAAGTAGTCATTTGTCACAAGCCTCTTCAATATTCAGAATTTCCTTGTGCATTTAAGTAAAACTGAAGAATCATAATAGTTTCACTAATAAAATTCTAAGCTTCTTGAAGGGTGAACTTTATTTAGCCAATATTATACATACTGATTTCTAAAATGTGGGCCTACATCTTTGAATTCAGAAAGATCAAAGACAAGTTTGCTAGATTTGTCTCTTCTCAGAAACTACATTCTAACTCTGCTCATTTATAGATCTGGAATTAATCTAGTAAATCTTTATTAGTATATGCATTATAGTAGTGCTAAAATAATTCTGAATAATCATTACATGATGAAGATTCATTTGGGCCCAACAACTATGTTTTGATTATATTTTAGACTTAACAAGGGGAAAGTGAAGAGTGTTGACAAGATTGCTACTATCACAAAACATTTATCTAGACTTTAGTTTCACATGTTATATCTGACAACACTAGGACATAAAATAGTGAAGTATTCTATTTGCACTACATTTTAACATGATTGGGAAAGAATTTGAACTCATCTTCCAATATATCCTACTAACAAAATTGTTTTGAGATGATGAATAGATTTGTTCTTATAACCAGTGTGGAAAGTTAACTCTAAGGGGCTAAACAAATTCCCTTAAAGTCAACACACAACACAGGACAGGATATAAAAAGTAATGTGAGATTATATTTTAGTATGCCATTAAAAATTGTGTTAGCCCCACTGTTGTGTTAAATACTCTTTCCAATACTGGTTTGCATCTCCTTGTTTCTATCCAGCTATTGACTAGCATGGTTTATGCTGAACTGATGCATTAAATGCTTTGAGAGACGGATCTAATTGATACAGCTCACTTTTTGATGCCAAGGTTGTAACTCTCCACCAAGTGTGACTTGTGCTGACATCAAAACAAGTGGGTAAAAGAGTTACTGACAGTTCCATGGAGAATGGAAGCCCATGAACTGCTCCTGTGGCCACCAGAACAGTCCTGAATCCAGCTATCTTATGGCTTAGTGTCTGCTCTTTTTAGACGTTTTTCAGATTTCACTTTAAATTTACAATAAAGCTCAGATTTTATTATTTGAGCTAGTTTGAGTAGCTTCTGTTCTTCATAAACAAAGAGCATGTTTCAGAACAGAGTATAACACTCTTGCCAGAAATTTTCACTTTCACTTTTTAAATCTTGAAATGTATAATGTAACTAATAGACATTTTTACAGCCTTAAAAATTATTTTTTGGAGAAAGTTTGAAATTAAAATATGGCCCACTTTCCTGAAAATAGGCAGTAATATCAGCATATAGAAAATGAACAAATAAGGATACTAATTAGAATTAGGAAGTAGAAAAAAAGAAGAAGAAAGAGAAGAGAGAACAACTTTTGCCTTTGTTTTGTTTTCCCAGAGATTTAAGTGTTGGCGGGAAAGTTGCTTTAAATTTAAATATGATAGTAGGTTGGTGCAAAAGTAATTGTGGTTTCTGTTGCCATCCAAAGTTAATGCTGTTTAATTTTTTCCATTATTTTTAGTGGCAAAAAAAAATGCAATTATTTTGCACCAACATAATACTACATGGTAGTTGAGTATCTTTGTAGCTAGACTGTTGTGATTTAAATTATAGCTTGCTAAATTTAGCTGAATGACTTAGGAACAACTGTTTGGAAAAACCCAGGAACAACTGTACCTCTTTGTGACTTAATTTCTTATCCCTTAAATCAGTAGAATAATAGAGTTTTAACTAATTATCTTAGGTTCTATAAAATAGATTAAAACCATTTTGTGTATTCTTAGGAATTAGACAAATATTTGACATTTATTATATCCTTCTATTGGAAAAGGAGAGGATGATAAACCTAAATAACTTTGTGATCTGGCTAGGATATTGGAGGACAAGAAGACTGAAGTTTCTTGCTCAGTTGCCCAAGACATACCAGTATAGATGCTTCACAGCAGACTGTGGGAACCACATTAGTCCTAGACCATAACACAGATGTTATTCCTCCATCAGAAAATCTTACAGTCTGAAACTCTTTATCTCTTTATTATCTTTCCAATGAGGAACAGCTACTAAAGTGTCCAATATGCTCTGGGATTTAATAGCACCCTGGCAAAAAGTATGTGCAATGATTCATGACATGTAGCAATTTGATCTTGGTGCCAAGATCTCCTTATGATTGGTGCTATAAATCTATAATCAAAAATTGTCTAGCTCCCTTACCATGGCTTGATGGCTTATAGGGTCCTAAGCTCTGAATCCTTGCCTGAGGAACTACTCACCATCTTTATGGGTAAATAAGTGACTCATGGTTCTTTCTTCGCTGCCTAGTTTCAATCTTATTACTTCGATAATGTAAGGGAGGTACATGATGTACTCCAAATCAAGACTGGTTTGAAACATCCTGAGTTTGTTGTCTATATTTCAGCTATTCCTCTGTCAGATTAGCTTTGTTGCCTAATCTTTTAATAAGATTTGGTCCTGGACTCTTGGATCCTGCCACCCACAGTCCTGGTATTATTGTACCCAACACTTGCATCTTTGAGAACAATAGAATAGGTGGATATCATGACAGGAATAAAAACTACTATATGCAGAGTGAATACAATGTTTCAGAAGTACACTAAACACTACAAACGTGTGTGTGTGTTTAATCCTTATGAAAAACTAAATTAGGATTATTCGCCCCATCTTACAGATAAAAAACCTGAAACTCAGAAATTACATAGAACTTACCAGAAACAAAAGCACGTAATCAGTACACAGTGAAATTTCTGGCCCCTCCTCATTACTGAACAGAGCAGAATCACATCTGTGACAGCACCGTTAGTAATTAGATGCTGCCTTCATCTTTGGCTTGCTTTCTTTCACTTCTTTGTGGGGAGAACTGCTTATGTGATTTATTTGTTTGTTGTTGTTGTTTCTAAATAAATCTCAACTATCCAAATTAATCAGAGTTTCCTGGAATCAACCACTCACTGTGACCCATGTTACACACACACACACACACACACACACACACACACACATATATATATATATATATATATATATTCACTTCTTGACTTTCAGTTTAACCAGGAGATGAACTGTATAATGGTCAATACACAGTTTTTGCAGCTGGACAAAAGTAGATTTAAGTTCTGGCACCAGCACCAACTAGTGTATAACTTGGGTCTAATTACTTAACGTCTGATGTGGTCTTTGTGTACCCTAAAATCTCATCTTGAATTATAATACTCATAATCCCCACGTGTCAAGGGAGACACCAGGTAGAGTTAATTGAATCATAGGGGCAGTCCCCCACCCCCATGCTGTCCTGGTGATAGTGAGTTCTCATGAGATCTTATGGTTTTACAAGGGGCTCTTCCCCCTTTGCTTTGCATTTCTCCTTCTTGCCACCTTGTGAAGGCCTTACTTCCCCTTCGCCTTCTGCCATGATCATAAGTTTTCCAAGGCCTCCCTGCAGTCATGGTAAACTGTGAGTCATTTAAACCTCCTTCCTTTATAAATTACCCGGTCTTGGGCAATTCTTTATAGCAGTGTGAAAACAGACTAATACAATATCTCTATCCAAGACTGTAAATAGAAAGCTCTCAACAAGACTTGTGAATCAATGAAGAGTAAGTGTTCAGTAAACACTTAGTTGTGCTACTATTTCATAATTATCCATTATTATCATGTTCTTCTAATACACCTACCCAATTCTGTGTTCTGAAATGGGGTCAAGCAGAATGTAGGGCAAATAAAAGTTAAGTAAGTAACATAAAAACCCAAGACTTGAAACAATAGTTCTTTCTTTTCTTTTTGGTCCTAAGAATCCTGTTCTTACCTGCCTTTCAAGAGAAGAAAACATACTGGAATGAAAGGTTTAAAGCTTGAAAAGGAGGGAAACATGGTTGCACTCTAACTCTTCCAAGAAAATTCAGTTGATCTATTATAGCAAGTAGTCACTTTGTAACTAGGGAAGAGATCATGGTTAATGGGCTTTTAATACAGACGTTACATGAAACCTCTGTATTGTTTGTTGTATTGTCAGATTAATGAACGAAAGGTGAACCAGAGTTTATCAATAAAATGCAGAACCTTCTCCCCTGAATCACTGATTCAGGCCTGGCTATATTGTCATAATATTTCATACCATAATAATTTTTTTTTTTAATTAATTTATTATTATTATACTTTAAGTTGTAGGGTACATGTGCATAACATGCAGGCTTGTTACATATGTATACTTGTGCCATGTTGGTCTGCTGCACCCATCAACTCGTCATTTACATCAGGTATAACTCCCAATGCAATCCCTCCCCCCTCCCCCCTCCCCATGATAGGCCCCGGTGTGTGATGTTCCCCTTTGCCTGCCTCTGCCTCCCAAAGTGCTGGGATTACAGGTGTGAGCCAAGGAATATTTTATGCATTGAAACTAAAAGAAAAACAAGGCATATTAGCAATACAACAAATAGATTAAAAGTATAGTGGAATCCTGAAATCTCTTGTTCAATTATTTTTATTTTAATTGTGAAATTGGAAGCAAAGTCACCAATTGATATAATGAAAATTACATGTGCATAACATGCAGGTTTGTTACATATGTATACTTGTGCCATGTTGGTGTGCTGCACCCATCAACTCGTCATTTACATCAGGTATAACTCCCAATGCAATCCCTCCCCCCTCCCC